>NC_082721.1:14971391-15280391 GCF_030144855.1 Hypanus sabinus
CAAAGTTCCGATATTGTGTGCCTTGCACCACCAATGTCACTACACAACCCGCCCGGATGTCTGTGGAATGCAACCCAGAAGCCAAATGGATCTTCTGACTTACTGGCCGTGTTGCGAGTCCGCAGCGTTGCACTGTGTCCGGGTGAATAAAGCTCTCAGTGCTGCCTGTGTCAAACAGGCATCTAGTCCTGTGTCCCTCCACCAGAATGTCCATCATGGACCTTGCAAGCTGGTGTGGGGCGCTTTGGTCAAGGGTCACAGTGGCCAGAATTGAATTGCCGTCGGGGTACCCAGTAAGCATCGGAGGGTCGGGGGCGGGGCGTGCTGACGCCAACAAAGATGGCCGCCACATCCGGGCGTGCAAGATGGCGGCCCCCACGTCTCACCCACAGCACTGCACTCCGCTCGTAGTTTAGACTTACAGACCTTGGCGAAATGGCCCCGCTTTCCGCAGCTGAGCAGGTCGCTTCTCGCGCTGGACAGCATTGTCGTGAGTGCTTTTTGTGGCCACAGAAATAACAAAGCACAGGCTTCTGACGGGCCACCGCCATGGTCGGGTTTGGGGAGCTCGTGGAATCGCGACTGGCAGCGGCGATTTCGCCCGCAGGAGCCGGCGGTGGCAGGGTCTGAGGCGTCCACGGAACCGGCGGGGAATCACGCGACTGGACAGCGTCGGCGTAGTGCAGCGCAGCTTCCAGAGCGTTGGCCGTCTCGATTGCCGAGCGTAAGGTAAGATCGGAGTGTTCCAGCAGCCGCTGGTGCATGTACACTGACCTCAGTCCCGTCACAAAGGCGTCTCGCACCAGCAGCTCCGCATGTTGTTCTGCCATGAGTGTCTTGCAGTCACAAGCTCGGACGAGTGTCTGTAGTGCTCGGAGAAACTCAGCGCTCGATTCTCCAGGCCTCTGTCGCCGGGTAGCTAAACGATGTCTTGCGTAGACAGTGTTCACTGGCCACAGGTACTGTCTTTTGAGGGCATCCAGTGCCCCTTCATAGGTCGGCAGGTCCCGGATAATGGAATAAACTTTTGGGGTGACCCTCGAGAGGAGAATTCTGTACATAACGGCAGAGTCAGTCGCACGAACCTCCTCCAAGTACGATTGGAAGCATGCAAGCCAGTGTTCAAAAGCAAGAGCTGCTTCAGGGTCTTGGGGGTCCAAATCCAACCTTTCTGGACGTAAAACGGTTTCCATGTTTTAAAACTTTCAGTCAATAAAATTGATGCACCATCAATAACTCACTCTGAGACGTAAGGCGAGATATCGGCTTTTATTGACTGAAGAAGGAACCAGCAGTGAGTGACCATCATATTGCATCCTGGAGAATGAGGCAGAGGATCAGACCTCGATCGCCTTTATACAGGGGCCTGTGGGAGGAGCCACAGGAGCAGTCAGAAGGGGACGTGTCCAGACAGGCACATAGTTCACCACACTCTTAAATTAACAACCAAAGATCTAACATTTGTAAGTCTGATATAGTCACAAAAAACAGAAATAGGGTCTTTGACCCAGCTCATCCAGGCCATCCAAAATGTCCATCTGAGCCAGTTCCATTTGTTTGCATTTGGCCAATATACCATTAAGGCTTTTCTATCCATTTGCCTGTCCAAGTGCCTTATAAACATTGTTGTTGTATCTGCCTGTGAAATTCTTCTGGAAGCTCATTCCATATATTCCAGGGATATTCAATATTCAGGAGGGATAGATAGGAAAGAAAAGGAGGAGGGGTAGCATTGCTGGTTAGAGAGGAGATTAACGCAATAGAAAGGAAGGACATTAGCCTGGAGGATGTGAAATCGATATGGGTACAGCTGCATAACACTAAGGGGCAGAAAATGCTGGTGGGAGTTGTGTACAGGCCACCTAATAGTAGTAGTGAGGTTGGGGATGGCATTAAACAGGAAATTAGAAATGCGTGCAATCAAGGAACAGTAGTTATAATGGGTGACTTAAATCTACATATAGATTGGGTGAACCAAATTGGTAAGGGTGCTGAGGAACAGTATTTCTTGGAATGTATGCAGGATGGTTTTCTGAACCAACATGTCGAGGAACCAACTAGAGAGCAGGCCATTCTAGATTGGGTATTGAGCAATGAGGAAGGGTTAGTTAGCAATCTTGTGCGAGGCCCCTTGTGTAAGAGTGACCATAATATGGTGGAATTCTTCATTAAGATGGAGAGTGACATAGTTAATTCAGAAACAAAGGTTCTGAATGTAAAGAAGGGTAACCCTGAAGGTATGAGACGTGAATTAGCTAAGATAGACTGGCAAATGATACTTAATGGGTTGACGGTGGATATGCAATGGCAAGCATTTAAGGATCACATGGATGAACTACAACAATTGTTCATCCCAGTTTGGCAAAAGAATAAACCAGGGAAGGTAGTGCACCCATGGCTGACAAGAGAAATTAGGGATAGTATCAAGTCCAAAGAAGAAACATATAAATTAGCAAAAAAAAAGCGGCACACCTGAGGACTGGGAGAAATTCAGAGACCAGCAGAGGAGGACAAAGGGCTTAATTAGGAAAGGGAAAAAAGATTATGAGAGAAAGCTGGAAGGGAACATAAAAACTGACTGTAAAAGCTTTTATAGATACGTGAAAAGAAAAAGATTGGTCAAGACAAATGTAGATCCCTTACAGTCAGAAGCAGGTGAATTGGTCATAGGGAACAAAGACATGGCAGACCAATTGAATAACTACTTTGGTTCTGTCTTCACTAAGGAGGACATAAATAATCTTCCGGAAATAGTAAGGGACCAAGGGTCTAGTGAGATGGAGGAACTGAGGGAAATGCATGTTAGTAGGGAAGTGGTGTTAGGTAAATTGAAGGGATTAAAAGCAGATAAATCCCCAAGGCCAGATGGTCTGCATCCCAGAGTGCTTAAGGAAGTAGCCCAAGAGATAGTGAATTCATGAGTAATAATTTTTCAAAACTCCTTAGATTCTGGATTAGTTCCTGAGGATTGGAGGGTGGCTAATGTAACCCCACTTTTTAAAAAAAGGAGGGAGAGAGAAACCAGGGAATTATAGACCGGTTAGTCTGACATCGGTGGTGGGGAAAATGCTAGAGTCGGTTATCAAAGATGAGATAACAGCACATTTGGAAAGAGGTGAAATTATCGGACAAAGTCAGCATGGATTTGTGAAAGGAAAATCATGTCTGACGAATTTTATAGAATGTTTTGAAGATGTAACTAGTAGAGTGGATAGGGGAGAGCCAGTGGATGTGGTATATTTAGATTTTCAAAAAGCTTTTGACAAGGTCCCACACAGGAGATTAGTGTACAAACTTAAAGCACATGGTATTGGGGATATGGTATTGATGTGGATAGAGAATTGGTTGGCAGACAGGAAGCAAAGAGTGGGAGAAAAACGGGACCTTTTCAGAATGGTAGGCAGTGACTGGTGGGGTACAGCAAGGCTCAGTACTGGGACCCCAGTTGTTTACAATATATATTAATGATTTAGACAAGGGAATTAAATCTCCATGTTTGCAGATGACACGAAGCTGGGCGGTGATGTTAGCTGTGAGGAAGATGCTAAGAGGATGCAGGGTGACTTGGATAGGTTAGGTGAGTGGGTAAATTTATGGCAGATGCAATTTAATGTGGATTAATGTGAGGTTATCCACTTTGGTTGCAAGAACAGGAAAACAGATTATTATCTGAACGGTGGCCGATTAGGAAAAGGGGAGATGCAATGAGACCTGGGTGTCATTGTACACCAGTCATTGAAAGTGGGCATGCAGGTACAGCAGACGGTGAAAAAGGCAAATGGTATTTTGGGATTCATAGCAAAAGGATTTGAGTACAGGAGCAGGGAGGTTCTACTGCAGTTATACAAGGCCTTGGTGAGACCACACCTAGAATATTGTGTGCAGTTTTGGTCCCCTAATCTGGGAAAGACATTCTTGCCATAGAGGGAGTACAGAGAAGGTTCACCAGATTGATTCCTGGGATGGCAGGACTTTCATATGAAGAAAGACTGGATCGACTAGGCTTATACTCACTGGAATTTAGAAGATTGAGGGGGGATCTTATTGAAACATATAAAATTCTAAAGGGATTGGACAGACTAGATGCAGGAAGATTGTTTCCGACATTAAGGAAGTCCAGAATGAGCGGTCACAGTTTAAGGATAAAGGGGAAGCCTTTTAGGACCGAGTTGAGGAGAAACTTCTTCACACAGAGAGTGGTGAATCTGTGGAATTCTCTGCCACAGGAAACAGTTGAGGCCGGTTCATTGGCTATATTTAAGAGGAAGTTAGATATGGCCCTTGTGGCTAAAGGGATCAGGGGGTATGGAGAGAAAGCAGGTACAGGGTTCTGAGTTGGATGATCAGCCATGATCATACTGAATGGCGGTGCAGGCTCGAAGGGCCAAATGGCCTACTCCTGCACCTATTTTCTATGTTTCTATGTTTCTATATCCTCTACAGGAAAAAAATTAACCCACTGATCCATTTTACATTTCTTACCTCACCTTAAATCTATGTCCATTAAGTTTTAGACTCCCCAATCCTGGGAAAAAATTTCTGAATTTCTGTTGAGGATCAATACTTTAACTTCTGCCTCAGGTAGCCATCAACCTGATGGTGTGAGTGTTGATTCCTCATTCTGGTAATTCTTCTTCTCTCCTTCCCCTCTTCTTCTATTCCCCACTATAGCGTTTCACCACTTTTTATCTGCCCGTCACCCATCACTCCCCTTGGGTCCCCTTCTCCTTCCCTTTCTCCTATGGTCCCCTTTCCATTCCTATCAGATTCCTTCTTCTCCAGCCCTTGACCTTTCCTATCCACCTGACTTCACCTATCATTTTCTAGCTAGCCTCCTTCTCTCAACCCACCCCCCCATCAGCTTTTTATTCTGGCATCTTCCCCCTTCCTTTCCAGCTCGGCAGAAGGGTCTTGGCCTGAAATGTCGACTGTTTATTCATTTCCATTGATGCTGCCTGAACTGCTAAGTTCCTCCGGCATTTTATGTGTGTTGTTTTGGATTTTCAGCATTTGCAGACTTTCTTGTGTTATGATTCTTATGAGTTTGCTGCATTATTAGTAACAATGAAGTAGGAATTAAATATCAAAGTTTTTGCCTCACTAGGTAAATTCCAACAAGTTAGTTCTTATGTTAAACACACACAAATTTTTTACTGCTCGCTTATTGTGTTGTAACAACAAATGCACCTGCTCCAACAGACATGGTGTTCTTCAAATCAAAATGCAAGCTATTCATAGGGTGGGTATCATAACATAATGGGATGTAAGGGGTGTCCTGGAAGGGGTAGCACCTCTGGTAAAGGGGCTTGTCATGTCCATCCAGGGGCAGCTCACCCACTAGTCTGCAGCTCCAAGTAGTTGTATGTGTGTGACATTGGCCACACCTCTGGTACTCTGCTTTGACAGGCAGGCTGGACTAGGTGAGGATAGCTGGCAGGCCTCTCCTCGCGTGCCAAGTCAGCTCCAATGCATTGGGCAGATGAGTTCAATAGTGAGATCCAATGAACAGGAAGGTAGTTCTGCAGCGTTCTGTGGAAAGCAAAGGATGTGGCAAGACACAGAAACATTCAAGGTCATCTACTACAACCAATGAAGGCGCCTGTTGTGATGGCCACCCGTGTCATCGGACCTGGACTTCCAAGGTCAAAAAAAGTGGAACAACTCCAGTGCAACAGGTTTTCCATTTAAAAAAACAGTCTCCCACAAACGTTTCGCTGTCATCTGTGAATACGATAGACAACCTGTCATAAGGTAATAAGCAACAGTCTGAGTAGGATGACATGATTTCAATAGTACTACTCAATAGCTGGGTGCTTTACTACACAAATTAACGGTGTTCATCATATATCTGTGGCACTTTGCTACTCACAGAAAGGGAACTGCATTTTAAAACCTCACAAAGTATCTTAAAATACTCCTGACAACAGTGACAGGGTGCTGTAAAATTGAAGGCTTTGTCCTGCTGTTTTGTTCATACACATATTACAAGCCTGGATTATAGAAAATGCTGCATTCCTTACCTTATCCTCAGCTCAGGAAAATACACATCTATTTGCAATAAAATAATCATTTTCATTTGCATACATCCCTTTAACATCACTAAACATCTCAAGTTGCTTCACAGGAATGTTGTAGTTTTGGGATAGTAACTTACTTATTCTTCATTATACCTGCCAGTGTATAGGGCAGCAACGAAGGTCCTCCATCTCTGTCTGTCCGTCCTTGGTTGCACGCAGATGTAGAAGGGTTCTTCATTGCTGTTTCTGTAACGTTTTTTCTTGTTGATCAGTCAGGGTTGTTAGCTCTGAGCTGAACCCCCAAACCTGGAGGACCAGTGGACCACTCTAGGTCTGGCCTCTACCCTTTGACCTCTTTTGGATGGGTGACCCTACCAAGAGCAAAGCATAAGACTCCACCAGCATAGCTCTCCTGGTCGTTGAGGCACACAAGCCTCCAAACCACGACCATGTACTACTACTACTTCAAGTCAGGCCTTCATGTCGGGCATAATGATGGACTCTCTACTCCGCCCTCTCCCTCATCAGTTTGTTCAGTTCATCTACATATTCCGCGCTGCTATCTTCTAGGAGCGTGTTGACCATAGTCTTGGGAGGGTTCCCAAGGTTCATCCTCCCATGCTTGGGCTCCCATGTGATGACTAGGCTGGCAGGTAGCTCAGGGTGGCGTAGACAGTGCCAATCTAGTTGCAGTCTTCTCGCTTCGATAGTAAGTAAAGAAATAATGGCTCAGCATGTTTGATTACTTCATTATCTATCTCAGTTTATCTGGAAGTCTCCATATCTAGCATAAACACAAGGGATTCTGCAGATGCTGGAAATCCAGAGTAACACACATAAAATGCTGGAGGAGCTCAGCAGGTCATAGAGTGTTTATAGAAAGGAATAAATCATGGATGTCTCATGCCAAGTCCCTTCATGAGGACTGGCAATAAAGAGGGAAGAAACAAAAATAAGAAGGTAGGGGGATAGGTGGAGTACTGGTGCTTCTCCTCCTTCCCTTTCTCCTGTGGTCCAGTGCTCTCTCCTATCAGATTCATTTTTCTTTATTCCTTTACCCCTTCCACCTATCACCTTCCAGCTTTGTGCTTCATCTTCCCTCTCCTCCCCCTTCTCCCGGGTTTTTATTAGGGTTAGGGTTCTTCCTGTCCTGATGAAAGGTCTCTGCCTGAAACATTGACTGTTTGTTCCTCGCCATAGATGCTGCTTGACCTGCTGAGTTCCTTCAGCATTCTGTGCACGTTACTCCATATTTAGCATATTTGCTGGAGCGCTCTGATGCTCTGATGATGAGGTGATGATGTGATGAGGGTCTCAGATCAATGTCCTGGCTCCAATTATCACTGAATGGGCAAACTCTTTGACATCATTTCCATGTACCAGTTATATAGAGGTGGCTTTGCTACAGGATGGTGCCAGATGAGCTTTCAGTTCATATTTATGATCCATACCCATATTGTTTTATTTTTCAAAATCTAATTATCACTCACATATGTCATGAAATCAGTTGTTTTTTGTTGCAACAATACAGTTCATTCATTTGTCTTGTGCCATGTCATATGACGAGGGCCGGCACAGTCTTTCCCTGACCATGATTTTTCTTGCTAAATTTTTCTACAGAAGTGCTTCGCCATTACCTTCTCCTCTGTTTTCAAGATGGGTGGCCCCCACCACTACCAATACTCTTCAGACACTGCCTGGTATCATGACTAGTGATATGTACCAGCTGCTCAAACAACCATCCACCACCTGCTCCCATGACCCTTATTGGAGGAGCTAAGCTGGTGCTACACCCTGCCCAAGGGTGACCTGCAAGCTAGCGGAGGGAAGGAGCACCTTATACCTGCTTTGGTAGAGATGTATCTCCGTCGCACCACCCCAGCAGTGCAAGACATAAAAATTTACTATAAGTTACAATAAAAAGTGTATAGTTTCAAAGAGGACTAGTGAGGTCATGTTCATGGATTTATGAACTCTTCAGAAATCTGATGGCAGAAGAGAAGCTGTTCCTAAAATTTTGACTGTGGATTTTCAGTTTCCTCTACCACCTCCCTAATGGTAGTAATAAGAAGAGGGAATGTTCCATGTGGTGAGAGTCCTTAATGATTAATGGCACCTTCTAGGGGTGCTACATTTTGAAGGTGTCCTCAATGAGGGTGGGAAAGGAGGAGGAGGGCTTATGCTCATAACGGACCTCTGACAGATAAAACCAGGCAGTTTGTATAATAAATTCTGGTACATATTCTGGTCACCAATCAGGTAGGACCCTCTCCTACCAAGGAGGAGATATTTCCAAACTATCATAATAGTTTAAACACAGTTCATTTATTTTTAATGATACACATTTAAATTTAGATGAAACTCTTAAAACACATTTAAAACTTATAGAGGTTTTCTATCTCATAAAAGATTTCCAAATTACAAATGATTTCTAAAACACAAAGGATTTCCAGTACACGGGTACAATTCCTAGAAGCTAAAATGACATACCAGCAAGTTGCAGACAAATGAGCCATCCATCACAGAAATCAGGGGCAGAGGAATAGATTCTAGTCACCCAATTTTTCTTTCTGTCATTCTTCTTGTCATTACCTGACCATTCCTAACTACTCTCTTACTGTTTTTTGTTACTTGATGACTTCACACACATGATTCTTTTTTTCAGATACCTTTGCTGAGAACTGCAGACAGGTGGTCCAAAGATTTCTGGGGATAGAGATCCCAGACATCTAACATTAATGCTGTGAGGGCTGACTCTCCTAGTACACAAATCTCCCAACTATTGATAGGTCAGCTATTTGATGTGGTTAGTGGCAGTATTAGTCTGGTCCAAGCTTCCTTGAACCAAGTAATTTAGCCAGTGTTGTCTGGTTAGATGTAGGCCCAATTAAAATAAACCCATTGTCTTAAATTGCACCTCTTGAGCAGCCAGGCGTGTGCTGTGAGTCAGCAGCCTGTGTTCAATAGACAATGTTGTTTGCTTGCAAAGCTGTCCTTCTAACTTTGGACTGCTTATTGCTTGGCATTTACTTTAAGAACTGAAGACTGGTTCTTGTATATGCCATGAATCTCAGCAAGGAATATTGGTTGAGAGTTTAACCTACAAAAAAAAAACTTTGACCCCTGGAAGAGTCAACTTCCGCGTTATAAAGCTGAGCTTGACCTTGGGCCACAGGGCCCCGGACAGTGACTATCCATCACACTTGTTATGATCTTCTGGATTCAACATGAATTTCAACAATTACAAATCATGAACATTTCTTCTGCTTTTTTTTTTCAGATTTACTCCATATACAGCCTTTTGCTTTTAAATCCTTAGATTAATGAATTACTCATTCAGGTCTCACTGAACTACATCTATGGACTCAATAACCAAAAATATGTATTCATGCTAATGCTAAAGGGGTTCCTGTTTGTTTCATGGTTACACAAGAACAATATTAAGCACAGGAGTTGCGAAATAATAATGGGCTCATTTTGAACATTGTGCACACTTTACTTTGGAAGGTTATGGGTGGAAAGGATCAAGTTGCAGAAAGTATCAGTCGCACATTGAAAGGTGATCATACAGTTTTTCTGGAATATGTATTTGAAAAGGATCTGTACTGTATCGATTTTGTTACATGTTTATGGTCAATTTCACAATGTAACTTTACCCCAGCGAGCTAATGTTACAGAATAGTTTGCTTTCAGCATGCAGCAATGAAAATAACTCAATACGGTTACAGTTATATAGCACCTTTATCATAAGAAAAGATCCCAAGCCACATCAGTGTAATCAGGCAGAAACTGATACTGGATCAAATGCATTGATATTGGGAAGTATGATGAATAGCTTGCTAAAAAGAAGTGATGAAAATCCTAAGAAATATTGCACGTGATAATATAATTATTCTTTGTTCTGAAACCTCAATTAGAGTGAACAATAAAAGCTAACAATATACATACATTCTCCTTCCCCCCCACCCCCCACCACCCTCTTTTTCTGGCTTCATCACCTCCTTCCTGTCCAGTCCTGATGAAGTGCCTCAGCCCAAAAATGTTGACTGTTTATAGACCTGCTGAACTCCTCCAGCATTTTGTGTGTGTTGCTCTAATGTACCTTAAAGTCTCCTTCTGATCTTTTTCTCTTTCTTTTCTGAAGGTACTTGACTAATATAACATAGGTAAATATTTCAATGTTGCTGGGAGTTTTTAAGTTCCCTAATCGTTTCTGTGACATTAAAGGCTTAAAAGGATACGGGGCTAATGCAGATAAATAGTGCTGAGGTAAAGCATCGGGAGTGATCTTATTAAATATTGGGGCAGATTTGAGGAGCCGATTGGCCTAGTTTTCTTAATGCTTCTTGTGTTTTTCTGTTCTTTATCTGCATATCTCAGAACCAGATTTAATATCATTGGCATATGTTGTGAAATTTGTTGATAAGTGGCAGCAGTTCGTTGTAATATATAATAATGAAAAACTGTAAATTATAGAAAGTATCTTCAGTATATATGTATATTAAAAAGGGAAATAAATTGCAAAAAGGGAAAAAAAAAAGCAGTGAGGTAGTGTCCAGGGGTTCAATGTCCATTCAGAAATCTGATGTCAGAGGGGAAGAAGCTGTTCCTGAATCACTGATTGTGTGCCTTCAGGTTCCTGTGCCTCTTTCCTGATGGTAACAATGAGAAAGGGGCATGTCCTGGGTGTTGAGATCCTTACTGCTGGATGCCACCTTTTTGAGGCTCCTTGAAGATGTCCTGGATAGTATGGAGGCTAGTGTCCATGATGGAGATGACAACTTGTTACAGCTTATTTTGATCCTCTACAGTGATGCCCACACACATACCAGGAGGTGATGCAGCCAGTTAGAATGCTGTCCACGGTACATCTGTATAAATTTGCAAGTGTCTTTATCTCCTCAAATTCCTAATGAGATATAGCTGCATCGAACCTTCATTGTAACTGCATCACTATGCTGGGTCCAGGATATTTCCTCAGAGATGTTGTGATATTAAACCACTTTGGCTTGAAAACGCTGTCAGACTTCATCCCATTCCTGTGGTCAGTTGAATCTTGATTGTGGATAGATCGCCAACAGGAAGCCCAAAAGGTCCCTTGATTCATGGCCATTGTCGAGCCTGGGCAGTTTTGTCACAGCCGTGCCTGATTCTTTTCTAATTCACACTTTCCACCGGTATGTTTTCCAATAGGAGGGTGAATGAAAAGCTATCATATGCTCGGAGCGCAGGCTGATTCCTCCACTCTGTACCTGTAGATATATACCAGGCAATAAATTGCAATACTGTAAATGAATTAACAGTCTGAGATTACAATCTAAATTGAAAGAGAATCAGTTTTGACTGGGGGTAAATAGCAAATGATCAATAAAAGCAAATAGAAAAAAAACATGAGATTCTGCAGATGCTGGAAATCCAAAGTAACACATGTCAAATGCTGAAGGAACTCAGCAGGTCAGGCAGCTTGGAAAGAAATAAAGAGCTGCTATTTCATGCTGAGACCCTTCCTGCTTTCCACTTGTAAATTTCCCTAGAGAAAAAGTAATAAAAAGCAATTGTATGTTCAGAACACAGACTGAACTAGCCAGGTGAGCAAAGGGGTGGGAGGAATGAAGAAGCTGGGAGGTGATAGGTGGGAAAAGTAACGGTCTGAAGAACAAGGAATCTGATAGGAGAAGAGAGTGAACCATGGGAGAAAGGAAAGGAGGAGGGGCACCAGGGGGAGGTGATAGGCAGGTGAGGATAAGAGAAGGGATGAAGGGTGTCAAAGTGGGGAATGGAAAAAGGGAAGGGTTTGGGGAAATCAAATTGATCTTCCATTTATTCTAGGTATTGTATGATGTTATTTTAAAGAAAATTGTCATGTGTTTGTGCACATTCTCTGTACTTCTATTGATGCAGCTTGTGATAAGCATGAGGGAGTTATAATTTACTGTCTGATATCACAGCTTATGTGATGGTGCAACAGGAAGTAAGGTATTTTTAAGCTATTTTCAGTTTATCAGCATTATATTGGTGCTGACACCCAGAAAGGTGGATATGAGCAACAGACCAAAATGCTGGAGGAACACAGTGGGTTGGGCAGCATCTATGAAGAGAAATAAACAGTGTTGGGATACTATTTTGGTTCAGGACTCTGCATCAGGACTGGAAGGAAGGGGGAAGAAGCCAGAATAAGAGTGGACTGTGGGAGAAAGGGAAGGAAGAGGGACACCAGAGGGAGGTGATGGACAGGTGGGGAGAAGACAAGGGGTAAGAAGGGAGCCAGAATGGCAAAAGGTGTCTAGAAGTTGGAGAAATCAATATTCATGCCATCAGGTTGGAGGCTACCCAGCTGGAATATGAAGTGTTGCTCCTCCAACCTGAGAGTGGCTTCACCATGACTATAGAGGAGTCCATGGACTGACATGTCAGAATGGGAATAGGAAATAGTATCAAAATGAGTGGCCATCAGGAAATCCTGCATCAAAGAATAAATGTGCTGACATTGGAGAGGGTTCAGAGGAGGAACACAAGAATAATTCCTGGAAGAATGAAAGGCTTATCATATGAGGAGCATTCGATGGTTCTGGGCCTGTACTTGCTAGAATTTAGAAGAATGGGGGGGGGGGAGTGAATCTCATTGAACCCTAATGAATGTTGAAAGGCCTAGATAGATTGGATGTGGAGAGAATGTTTCCTATGGGGATGGGGGGTAGTCTAGAATGACAAAAGAGCACAGGTTCAGAATAGAGGGATGTCTCTGCAGAACAGAGATGAGGAGGAATTTCTTTAGTCTGAGGGTGATAGACCTGTGGAATTTATTGCCACAGATGACTGTGGAGGTCCAGTCAGTGAATATATTTAAGACAGAGGTTGATAGGCTCTTGATCAGACAGGGAGTGAAAAGTAATGGGAAAAAGGCAGGCGAAGAGGATTAGGAGGGAAAATGGATCATCCATGAGGAAATGGTGGAGCAGGCTTGATGGGCCAAATGGCTTAATTCTGCTCCTATCTTTTATAATCTGATGGACTGAGGAAGGGTGAAAGATGACAGGCATGTTCTGCCAATTAGAGGAGCTGAGTGAGGATGGTGCTGAGAGACAGTGACAGGTAAATGATAGATGGAGGGAGACAAAGAAAAAGAGAGAACAAAAATAGTTTTTATGGAGAGACAAAAGAACAAGGGGGAGGAGCCTGTGAAAATAGGAGACAGCTGCTGGAGAGAGATTAGCAGGAACACAAAGTACGACCAGTAATAGATTCTCAAAGGTTCATCTTATTGTCAATGTATGCACGTACAATACATCTCCGATATTTATCTTCTCCAGATAGCCATGAAACATAAACATAAATGCTTCTGATACATAAGGGAGGTGGAAGCGGGAATCTTTCATGGAGAGGTGAACAGCAATTGGAACTAGATGGAGGTGTGAGGTGGGTGGATGGAACCAGGAGGGAACTTTGGTGAAAGGGAACTGGGATGTGTATGGGAAAGGAAAGCAAACAAAATGGGAAGACCGGAGGAGGGTTGGGGGAATAATACTGTTGTATCACTAAGCAGGAATACTGAGTGTTTCAATGTTTCTGCATTGGAACTTAATATTTGCCTCTCATTATACAACTGTTATGATAAGGGCACTTCATCTCATTCTCTGGATGTGGGAGTCAAAAGGGGAGAGTAAAAAGTTTGGTCTTCCTGATCTCCCTCCATATATCTTTCAAACATACACTCAAAGGGCTGTCAATACAAAACCCATTAAGAACACTGAGTTGAAAATAAATAATTAAGGAACCCTAAGGAGGCAGTGACCACAATATAATAGTATTCGCCCTGCAGTTTGAGAAGGAGAAGCTAAAACATTGGTGTAAAAGGAATTACAGAGTTATGATAGAGGAGCTGATCAAAGTTGGTTAGAAGAGGACACTAGCAGGAATGACAATTGAACAGCAACACTGGGGTTTCCGGGAGCAATTCAAAGGGCGCAGGAAAGATACATCACAAAGATAAAGAAGTATTCTTGCAGGAGGATGAGGCAACCATGGCCAACAAGGGAAGTCAAAGGCACCAAAAGGCAAAAGAGAGGGCATATAATATAGCAAAAATTCGTAGGAAGGTAGAGAATTGAGAAGCTTTTAAAAAACAATAGAAGGCAACTAAAAAGCATTAGGAGAGAAAAGATTAATTATGAAGGTAAGTTAACTAATCATATAAAAAAGCAACCCAAAGCTTTTTTTTCAGAAATATAAAGAGCAAAAGAGAGGCAAGAATGGACACTGGACTGTTGAAAAATGGTGCTGAAGAAATAGTAATGGAAAAGAAAGAAATGGTGCACAAGCTGAATAAGTATTTTACATCAGTCTAAACAGTGGAAGCCAGCAACAATGTGCCAGAAATTCGAGTTGGGGGTAGAAGTGGATGTAGTTACTATATTACTAAGGAGAAGGTGCTTCGGTAGCTGAGAAATCTAAAGGTGGATAATTATTCCAGAGGATTGGAAGATAGCAAATGCTGATTAAGAAAAATAAGAAGAGAGGGAGACATAGGACAGGAAGTTATAGGCTAATTAACTTGACCAGTGATTGGAGTCCATCATTAAGGTTGAGGTTTCAGGGTACTTGGAAGTACATGATAAAATAGGCCCAAATCAGCATGATTTCATTAAGGGAATATCTTACCTGATGATAGTGTCTTTTAAGAGACTTTTGGATAGGTACATGGAGCTTAGAAAAATAAAGGGCTATAAGTAAGCCCAGTAATATCTAAGGTAGGGACTCAACTTTGTTAGCTGAAGGGCCTGTATTGTGATGTAGGGTTTCCATGGTTTCTAAATCTGCTGGAAGTTTGAGGACGTAACAAGCAGGTTAGACAAAGGGGATCAGTGGATGTTACTTACTTGGATTTTCTGAAGGCCAATGACAAAGTACTGTAGATGAGGCTTCTACATAAGAAATGAGCTCATGTTAATATGGAAAAGGATTGAACCTGGATGGAAGATTGGCTGATTGGCAAAAAGAGAAAGAGTGGAAATAAAGGGAGCTTTTCCTGTTTGACTGCCGGTGACATGAAGTGCTCCCTAGGGTTTGGTGTTGATCCTGCCTCTTTTTAATGTTTTATGTTAATGTTCTGGATTACAGAGCTGATGGCTTTATAGCCAAGTTTGCAGATGATACAATGTTAGGTGGAGGAGCAGATAGTGTTGAAGAAACAGGGAGTTTGAAGAAGGGCTTGGGCGGGTTAGAAGAATGGGCAAGGGAGTGTCAGAAGGAGTATGGTGTAGGGAAGTGTACGGTCATGCATTTTAATAGAAGGAATAAAGGCATAGACTTTTCTAAACAGGGAGAGAATCCACAAATCGGAAGTACAAATGGTTTTTGTGTAGGATTCCCTAAAGGTTACATGGTAGCTGGGCAGTGGAAAGGAAAGCAAATGCAATGTTAGCTTTCATTTTGAGAGGACCAGAATATAAATGCGAGCATGTAATGCTGAGGCTTCGTAAGGCACTCTGTTAGTGCTTTGTGGGCAGCTTTGAGCCTTATATCTAAGCAAGGATGTGCTTGTGTTGGAGAGGGTCTAGAGGAGATTTATGAGAATGATCCCAGGAATAAAAAGGTGAACATATGAGGAACATTTGATGGTTCTTGGCCTGTAGTCATCAGAGCATGGTAGAACTGTGGGAGATGTCATTGAAAACTACCAAATATAGAGAGGTCTGGATGGAGTGGACATGGAGAGGATATTTCCAATACAATAAGAGGGCACAGCCTCAGAATAAAAACACATTCCTTTAGAACAGATTTGGATGAATTTATTTAGCCCGAAGGTGATGAATTTGTGGAGTTCGTTACCACAGATGGATGTGAAGACCAATCACTGGGTATATTTAAGGAAGGGGTTGATAGTTCCTTGATTAGTAAGGTTGTCAAAGGTTACAAGGAGAAAGCAGAAGTATGGGATTGAGAAAGAAAGAAATCAGCCACGAAAGGTTGAACATGGTGCGACCAGTGTCATGACCTGCGTAAATTTCAATGCAAGAAGGAAAGGCAGATGATAATGCTTAAGATGAGGTAGTTGTTTTACAAACAGAGGCAATGCATAGTGAAGAGAGACTGTTGATAGGGCAAAACTGCAAATAACAGGATGAGTTGCAATGTAAAAGGCAGACAAAATCAAAAAGCTTGAACACAGGACTGAAGGTGTTACATTTGAGTGCGCGCAGTATAAGGAATAAGGTAGGTGAACTTGTAGCACAGTTGCAGATTGGCAGCTATGATATTGTAGGCATCACTGAATCATAGCTGAAAGAAGATTATAGCTGGGAGATTAATGTCCAAGGATACACATTGCATCAAAAGGATAGGCAGGAAGGCAAAGTGGGCGGCATAGCACTGTTGGTTAAAAAATAAAATCAAATCATTAGAAAGAAGTCACATAGGGTCAGAAGATGTCGAATAGAGCTAAGGAACTAAGAGCTAAGCAAGGCGAAAAACAACCTGATGGGAATAGTGTACAGACTCCCAAACAGTAGTAAAGATTTCAAAGATAACAACAAGTACTAAAGGTATATGGAGGAATTCAAGGTGGGGGGTTATATGGGAGGCAGGGTTTGTGGGTCGGCACAACATTGTGGGCCCAAGGGTCTGTAATGTGCTGTACTATTCTATGTTCTATGTCTGCAAATTACAATGGCAGATAGAAAATGCATGCCCAAAAGGCAATATTACAATAGTCACGGGGGATTTTAATCTCCAGGTAGATTTAGAAGATCGGGTTGTACTGGATTTCAGGAGGGGGAGTTTCTAGAGTGCCTACGAGATGGCTTTTTAGAGCAGCTCATGGTTGAGCCCACTAGGGAATCAGATATTCTAGATTGGGTGTTGTGCAATGAACTGAAACTGATTTGGGACTTTAAGGTAAAAGAACCCTTAGGGGCCAGTGATCATAATACGATAGAATTTGCCCTGAAATTTAAGAAGGAGAAGCTAAAGTCAGATGTATCAGTGTTACAGTGAAGTAAAGGGGATTACAGAGTCGTGAGAGAGGAAATGGCCAAAATTGATTGGAAAAGAACACTGGCAAGAATAATGGCAGAACAGTAATGGCTGGAATTTCTGGAAGCAGTTCAGAAGGCACAGAGTATATACATCCCAATGATGAAGAAGTATTTAAAAGGAAAACTGACACCACCGTGGCTAACAAGAGAAGTCAAAGCCCGTAAAGAAGGCAAAGCAAAACACACACAAAATGCTGGAGGAACTCAGCACGCCAGGCAGCATCTATAGAGTTGACATTTTGGGCTGAGACCCTTCACCAGGACTCATTCTGGAACAAAGGGAGCCTTTTCTGGTCGACTTCTGGTGCCTAGTGGTGTTCCACAGGGATCTGTGTTGGGACCAATTCTTTTTACATTCTACGTCAGTGATTTGGATGATGGAATTGATTACTTTGCTGCAAAGTTTACAGATGATATGAAGATACGTGGAGGGGCAGGTAGTTTTGAGGTCATAGATAGTAAGAAGGACATCAACAGATTAGGAGAATGGGCAATGAAGAGCCAAATGGAATACAGTGTCAGGAAGTGTATGGTCATGCACTTTAGCAGAGGATATCAAAGGACAGAATATTTCCTAAATGGAGAAAAAATTCAAAAATCTGAGGTGCAAATCTGAGGAGTCCTTGTGCAGGAGTTCCTATAGATTAATTTTCAAGTTGAGTCTGTGGTAAGGAAGGCAAATGCTAGAATATAGAAGCAGGGACATAATATTGAGACTTTATAAGGCACTGCTGAGGCCTCACTTGGAGTATTGTGAGCAGTTTTGTGCCCCTTATCTTGGAAATGATGTGCCGAAACTGGAGAGGGTTCAAAGGAGGTCCACGAAAATGATGCCAGGGTTGAATGGCTTGTCATACAAAGAGTTTTTGATGGCTCTGGGCCGGTACGCACTAGAATTTAGAGAATGATGGGTGACCTGATTGAAACCTATTGAATGGTGAAAGGCCTTGATAGAGTGGATGTGGAGAGAATGTTTCCTATGGTTTCCTATGGTGGGAGAGTCTAAGACCAGAGGGCACAGCCTCAGAATTAAGGGATGTCTCTTTAGAACAGAGATGAGGAGGAATTGCTTTAGACAGATGGTGGTAAATCTGTGGAATTTATTGCCACAGAGGACTGTGGAGGCCAGGTCATTGGGTATATTTGAAGCAGAGGTTGATAGATTTTTGATTGGACAGGGCATAAAGGGAATTGGGGCATGAGTATTTATCGAGAGAAAGCAGGAGATTGGGGCTGAGAGGAAAATTGGATCAGCCATGATGAAATGGCAGAGCAGACTTAATGGGGCCTAATTCTGTGCCTGTATCTTATGGTCTTATCATCGAATGGTGGAGCAGATTCAAAGGGCAAAATGATTTAATTCTCCTTTGTCCCATAGTCTTGAAATGTTGGGAATACTTCAGAGGTCAGACAGCAACTGTGGAACGAGAATTAGAGAACTTTTGTCAGAGATGTTAACTCTGTTCTGGTCTGTCGAATTTTCTAACATTTCCTGCTTTTATTTCAGATGTCTAGCATCTTTAGATTTTGTTTTATTTTCATCCATAGAATGTTTTCATCCTGCCCATAAGTGAGAAACTTCATTTCACCAGGAGGTCACATAAAACACATCCACATCCCACTTCTGTTGGTCCAGTGAAACTTGTATCTGTGTTAAATGGGAAGTTGTGCCAAAGTTATGCTTCTGTTTTCTCGACTCTGGCGTAATTGAAACTGAGAATCAATCTAGGGTTCTGCGACAGGCAACAAATGTTGCATAAGTGAACAAATGACGTGTCCTTTGCATTTTATGTACTGTAGATGAATAATTGGGTATATTCTATGTAAGATCAAGGATATTTTCATTTGCCCAATTTTTTTTTGCTGTTCAGTCTATGATCCAAAATAATATCAAATAAAATTAAAACCACAATCTCAACCTTTTCATACTTTCACTATTCTGTCACTATTTTGACACTTTATATTTGGGGGATTTATTTGATTTTATTTTTATTTAGAGATACTGCACAATAAGGGGCCCTTTTGGCCTAACGAGCTCACACCGCCCAATTACACCCATGTGACCAATTAGCCTAATAATCAGTACATCATTGGAAGATGGGAGGAAATCAGAGCACCCAGAGGAAACTGACACAGTTATGGGGAAAACATACAAACTCTTAATAGAAAGTGGTGAGAATTGAACCCCTGTCATTGAACACTAGCACTGTAAAGCAATACTCTAACCATTATGTTATCATGCCATCACCAAAGACTAACTTAGACTACCTCAACTTATAGAGCTAATATAAAAAAATACAGCCTAGACAATTTTAAATATATGATAAATTACTATAACTTTCTATTGAACTATTTAAAATCAGACTAAGGAACTGCAGCACTGTTTTCCAGATGAGATATTGACGCAAGTTCTTAATAGGATGTCAATATTATCCGGGTGTCCATATATTCCTCACTGCAAGTGTTAATACATCAACATTGAAGCTATTTGAAATTCATGAAATGTGATGAATAAGAGCAAATTCTTTCTGACAGTCTAATCTTATTTCATTCTTCCCTCATTTTTAACAACCAGAGACAATTTACAGCAACCAATTAACCTGCCAACTCACACATCTTTGGGATGTACCCTAAGGAAACTTATGTGGGCACAGGAAGAATGCAAAAGCAGTCAGGATTAAAGCTGGGTCTCTGGGACTATAAGGTTACACCTGATTAATTGTAAACAACACCAAACAATGCAATGTATTTTATTAATCAGTATTCTAAGCTGTCTACATTTCTTCATCTCTTTTGCAGGAATGCATAACATTCGGTCATCATTAATAATGCTGTTGTGGATTCACAACCTGACTAAAATGCTAAAAGATGGCTGTTAGTCATATAAAGAACCTTGCATGTTCCCCTTCAGAGTGCACAATTGTCCTGTTGAAGATGTATATCACTGATCCTTCGTTGTTGCTGAATCTAAATCTAGCCCCCTATTCTGCAGCTCTCTAGACTTACATTCACCTGGACAGCCTCAAGAGGTTCGAGATTGTTCACGACCACGTTCTCAAGAGCAGTTACTGTTGGGTGATAGATAAATGCTTACTTTGTCAGCCATGCCAGCTTCCTGAAGAATGAATAAAGATATATTTTTAAAACGTGCAAACTGCCTGATACATTTTAAAATCAGTGACAATGTACGGAAACAGAAGATGCGCATTTTCCAGAAACATCTGTCACTCAACTAATAAATTCTGTTAATGTGAATGAGCAGAATTACATCTTTTGAAGCACTGAGTAAATTAAATTGAAATAAGTTTTCAATCAATTTTTACACATAATATCCTGACAAAGCTTACGTTTTAATGCGTTTTGATATATAGGTGCCATCTTTCAAGATATTTGATAAAGAAAGCAACAAAAAGCACTGGTCTTGCAGAAATTCAAATTTAAAAGACATCTGCTTCAGTCAAAATATTAAAAAGTGGAAAACCTGTTGAATTCCAAGTAATAGTCCCAGATTTTCGTTTCAGTCACTGACTAGTACTGTACATTACAGTTCAAAAATCAGTTGCCTTCTCAGATTTATATTTCATCAACAAAATGGATCTCTTAAAAAGGTCTTTTAAGGAAGAAAAGCAATAGTAATTTCTTCAGCACTATCACCTTGAAGAGAACAGATTGCGGAGTTATGCAGTTTTAATATCCAGTATCTGCAAAACACAGCAAGTAACAATAACAATGACAGACAACCAGATTAAGTTCAAGCAATATTGTATAAATGGTTTGGCACAGACACATTGGGTTTAAGGGCCTTTATTCATGCTGTATCTCCCCATGACTCTCATAGTTAGATAAATGTGAATAGGTTTTTATTCAGCAGATTTGTAAATGTACAATTCTATGAGCCCAGGGAAGATTTACATTCAAATGATAGCATTAGCCTTTGAGTAAGTTGTGAATTTCAAAAGTCACATTGACTCTCCAGTAACACACACAAAATGTTGGCGGAACGCAGCAGGCCAGGCAGCACTTAAAAGGAGAAGCACTGTCGACGTTTCAGGCCGAGATCATTCGTCAGGACTAACTGAAAGGAAAGATAGTAAGAGATTTGAAAGTAAGAGGGGGAGGGGAAAATGTGAAATGATAGGAGAAGACAGGAGGGGGTGGGGTGAAGCTGAGAGCCAGAAAGGGATACAGAGCTGGAGAAGGGAAAGGATCATGGGACGGGAGGCCTCGGGAGAAAGGAAGGGGAAGGGGAGCACCAGAGGGAGATGGAGAACAGGCAGAGTGATGGGCAGAGAGAGAAAGAAATAAAAGGGAGGGGAAAAAAAAACAAAAAAAAAACTAAATATATCAGGGATGGGGTAAGAAGGGGAGGAGGGGCATTAACGGAAGTTAGAGAAGTCAATGTTCATGCCATCAGGTTGGAGGCTACCCAGCCGGTATATAAGGTGTTGTTCCTCCAACCTGAGTGTGGCTTCATCTTGACAGTAGAGGAGGCCATGGATAGACATATCAGAATGGGATTGGGGCGTGGAATTAAAATGTGTGGCACTCTCCAGTGCGGGGGTGTTGCACAATAGGAGATGCCAACCTACACATGAGATAACCAAGGCCATTGATAGGTAATATCAGTGTCAAGAAATAGTTGGATTGAGTTTGTAAAATTATTATTTTTCTCATATTATCCTTGTAATTTAACTATCTTCTGCTTGTTTATATTTTATGTGATCATCTATATATATGTAATTGTTTTGTGATTTTTTTTATAATTATGTTACTGTTAGAGTATGCACCTGACCTCACCAGCCTCCTGGGTATAGATGCTCCAATTCTACAGTGTGTGGTAAGCTGGCATGGTCCCTTTAAAGATTCTGGCCCACTCTGCTAATTGGCAGCCGAGTTTTTTGCGCCAAGGTTTGGGTATTTAAAGAGCATCTGAACTCAGATTTGGTGCTCGATCGTCAACTTAACTTTTGTTCGGTCTGTGATTGCATTTAGGATTTCTGTCAGGTTTGGATTCTTGTCTAGTCTCGTCAGGTTCACGTCTAGCATCTAGTCAAGAACGCTGTCATCATGATGGTCTCGATTCCAGTCCTGGATATTCCAGCACTTGTGTCTTTACCATTGTCACCAAGGCCACTTGTCATAGCTACAGTTGTTGCTGTATCTTTATAGAACCTTCTTAGTTTTCTCTAGCAGATGTCACATCACTTGAATCAGGCTATTTTATAGATTAATTGTTGTCACTAAAATTTTATTATCTCCAGTCCGAATACCAGCCGACCAGGACTTCTTTTTCCTTTCTCTTTGTTCTTGTAATAAACCTGCCATTATCAACATTATTTATGCCTCACTTTTGACTTCTGAAGAACCTTTGGATTGCAAAAACTACTGGGATCCAACAAAATCTTGGACATAGACTGCAATGCACAGCCTCTATTATACTGCATATAATTCAGGATAATTCCTATCCCTCACATTTTTACTGTAAATGTTAATTTCTTATTGGAGCCATGAAAAATTCTTGGAAGATGATTATGATTTCAATGAATGTGAAGTCATTATTCCCTATAGTAATTTAAATTTGAGAGGCTATTGGGAACTTGTTAATGTGCAGACACCTACAATCAGTGGTCACTATGCCTTGCATACTGGTTAAAGTGGCCATTAAATGTATGTTCACGTTTGTAGTCCATTCACTTCAAGGTTCAATGTGATGTGTGTTCAGAGATGCTCCTCTCACAAAAAAAAACCTCCGCCTGTGGTTTGATGAAGACCCAGCTTGTGCCCTGTGCCTGATTCTGGCAATCCTCAAGTATATTCTGGCAGGCGGCAAAACAATCCTCACACAAGGCAGATGCATGTGGCGTCACAATCAGTCTTGAAGGTTCTGGCAGCAGCAATCAAGACCAAGAGGATAGAAACCAACTCCTCCCCCACAACCCCCAGAACGACTAACACTCTCAGACTAGCAACACTTGTCTGGGAGGGAGGGACAAGACCAATTTATTTCCCTTCTAAGCCAGAAACAGGACAGATGAACATGGCCCGTGACTGGAAAATGCTGGTGGATGTCAACAAACAACTCACCTTTCCACTGGAAATTGCCACCACCAACCTCAGGCCAGGCTTGGTTCTCTGGTCCAATTTACTACAGATTGACTACATCGTAGAAATCAGTCCTGTGGGAGAATTCAGCGGCTGAACCTTATGAGCACAAGAGGCTTTGCTACGCAGATCTAGCAGCTGAAGCTCAGCAACGGGTCTGGAAAATCAAAGTTTGTCTCGTAGAAGTGGGTTGTCAGGGATTTATAGCCACATCCACCATCAGATTGCTGAAGGAGCTGGGGGTCCATGGTCAGACCCTACAGCAAACCACCATGGCCACATCAGAGGCGGCAGAAAGAAGCAGCCACTGGCTTTGGATCAAGTGCAAAGACGTCTCCTGGGCTCCAAGATAGGGTCGAGAGAGTGGGAAGACATAACGGGGGGAGGGTGACTCTGGGACGCCAGAAGTCATCACCAAGCCCTCCGGAGATGCAGTGGGCTAATTGTTGAAACATCGAGGAAGGAGGGTGCCAACTTGAAAACCCCTGCGTGCCAAACCCTATGCCACTCCCAACATCAAGGCCGTCTCAAGCAAGTTCTCAAGAACCATTGGCATGTGGGATATTAACATCTTATCCTGTGTTTTTTGATTTTTCTGTACACCACTGTTGGAAAGCATGGTTATTTGTGTTGCTGTTGCCTTCCTGTCAGCTTGAACTAGTCAAGCCATTCACCTCTGACCTTCCTCACTAACAAGACATTTTCACCACTGAACAGCCACTCATTGTATGTTTTTTGTTCTTTCAGCCCATTGTCTTTAAACCCTAGAGACAGTCATGCATGAAAAGCTCAGGAGACTGGCAGTTTCTGAGATACTCAAACCACTCTGCCTGCCGCCAATAACCATTTCACTGTCAAAGTCACTTAGATCACATTTTTTCCTGATGCCGATGTTTGGTCTGAGCAACAACTGCAGATGTCTGCCTCCTTTTATGCATTAAGTGGCTGCCACGTGATTGGCTGATTACATACGGCAGCATGGTAGTGTGGTGGTTAACACAACACTTTACAGCACCAGCAACATGGGTTCAGTTCCCGCCACTGTCTGTAAGGAGCTTGTGCATTCTCCCCGTGACCATGTGGGTTTCCTCTGGCTGCTTCAGTTTCCTCCCACTGTCCAAAGTTGCACCATTTGGTAGATTAATTGATCATTGTAAATTGTCCCATGATTAGGCTAACATTAAATTTGGGGATTGCTGGGCAGCATGATTCATAGAGCTGGAAAGGCCTTCTCTGCACTGTAGCTTAATAAAGAAAATTTGAATTAAAGGGGAGGTATACAGGTGTACCTAATAAAGTGGCCAGTGTGTAGTCATAGGGTGGAAATGAACAAGCAAATCATTCTGAAAGACTCATTTGACTTTTGGCACGAATGCAATTGAGCAATAGTTATTAAATATTGCCCAGTTCTCACTTCTAGTGTGGCCCAAGGCAAGTATTGATAAAATGTGATTTATATCCACCTGATGAAAATCTCTTGCTTTGTAATTCAAATCTGTTTCTAGATTGAAACTGCGAGACTGTACTCGATTTAAAAATCAAAAAGTCTGACTAATGTTCTGCGGTACATGGGACTTAGAGTACTTTGGCTGCAATAATGTGAAAACTAATAATTCTCAGCATGGATAATTCTGTTGAGGTGTCAATTTGTTTCAATTCCGATTTCCCTAGAATTGCATCTGTGAACTGGAATTCAATCTGCTAATATATTGATGAGCTGCAGCATAAATTAACTTTAACTCCCTACCCCAGAGAAGTTTTATGTTCAAAATTTCCTCCCTTGCGTTTTCTCCCTCCCTAGCACAATAAATGGCATACTTTTGTAATTCTTACCTGTTGTTCATTCACAAGGCATGGGCTTTGAGCTAAGGTCTATTTTCTATCCACAACTGACATCCCTAGGACACATCCCAGAATGCTTTAAACTGAGAGACTTGCCAGGCAATCTCTCATTGCCGGGCATCAGTCTCATTGATGTAAGATTGGAGTCGCATATGAGGTCATAGTTTGGGTAAAACAGAATCAGAATCAGGTTTAATATCACTGGAATATGTATGTCATGGAATTTGTTGTTTTGCAGCTGCAGTACAATTTAATATATAATTAAAACTTTAAATTACAATGAGAAATATAATTAAATAAATTAAATTAATGCAAACAGAGAGCAAGAAGAAAATTGAAGTAGTGTATATTTTTTCTTTTTTTCTTGTTGGTATACAGCGCAGAACACGCCCTTTGATTCAGCAAACCCCCTGATATAACCCTAGCCTAATCACGGGACAATTTACAATGACCAATTAACCTACCAACTGGTACATCTTTGGACTGTAGGAGGAAACCAGGGCACCCAGACGAAATCCACCTGGTCACGGGGAGAATATACAGACCTTTTAGAGGCAACGGTGGGAATTGAACCCGGGTCACTAGTACCGTAAAGCGCTGTGCTAACCACTTTGCCACCGTGCCACCCCAACCCGCTGTCCATTCAAATATATGATGGGGAACAGGCTGTTCCTACAGCATTGAGCGTGTGCCTTTAGGCTCCTGTACCTCCTTGTTGATGGTAGCAATGAGAAGAGGTTATGTCCCAGGTGGTGGGGGTCCTTATTGATGGATGCCGCCTTTTTGAGGCATTGCCTTTTGTAGATGTCCTCCGTTCTGGGGAGGCTAGTGCTCACAATGGAGTTGGCTTTTTGTCCTAAAGTGCATTAGTTAACCAGATTTGCTTTCATCACGATCAAAATGTTTGTTGTTGCAATTACTGTAATTGATTTTGTTCCAGATTTTTATTTAATTAGCTGAATTTATATTTCCCAATGGCATTTCAGCTGTTTATTCCTCTCTGTAGATATTGCCTGATCTGCTGAGTTCCTGCAGCATTTTATATGTGATACTCCAGATTTTCTGCAGCAGTAGAATCTCTTGGGTTCAGCATTGGATTTGAACACAGAACTGCAGTCAGTTTAGGCAGGCTTCTAAACCACTGATCTAGGAGCATATATTAAACACTATAGCTCAAATGCCAAAAACAGCTCCCGAAGAGAAACTTCTGAATGTGCAATTCGTACTGTAAAGACACCAATTCTAGATTTAAAAACCCATCGTATATAGGGGGAAATTAAGTTGTATAGGAGGAGAGTTGGTAAATAGGATCCTAAAACATGCCCTTACCAAATGCCATTCCAATCTCCAACATGGACCCAGATATGGTTATCTGTTGAGGAGCATCAGGGCCCAGGAAGGGCCTCTCTGACCAGACGTGATTAGCTCCACCCCAAGAATGGCTCTGATAGCTGATGAGACATCATGTCCTACACCCATCAGCTGTCATTGTAACTGAAAGTAAACATCTCAGACTTCTGCAAACATTGAAAATCACTCGGGGGTGGGGGGGGGGGAATACGTACGAAAGAAACAAAGACACTTATGCAATTATCAAGCTTAATTGACAAAAGAGTCACCCAAAATTGAAGTTATATGAGGCATTGGTGAGGCCTTATTTGGAGTATCGTCTGCAGTTTTGGTCACCTACCTACAGGAAAGGTATAAATAAGGTTGAAAGAGTACAGAGAAAATTTACAAGGATGTTGCCAGATCTGGAGGAGCTGAGTTATGTGGAAAGATTGAATAGTTTAGGATTTTTAACCTTGGAATGTAGAAAATTGAGAGGAGATTTGATAGAGGTATAAAAAATTATGGGGAGTATGGATAGCATAAATGCAAGCAGGCTTTTTCCTTTGATGCTGGGGGGGAGGTCTACAACCAGAGGTCATGGGTTAAAGGTGAAAGATGAGAAGTTTAAAGGGAATCTAAGAGGAATCTTCTTCACTCAGAGGGCTGTGAGAGTGTGGAGTGTGCCAGCTCTAGCAGTGCATTCACACTCGATTTCATTGCCTAAGAGCAGTTTGGAAAGGTACGTGGGTATGGAGGGCTATGATTCCAGTGCAGGTTGATAGTAGGCAGTTTAACTGGCCTAGCATGGACCAGGTAGGCCAAAGGACCTGTTTCTGTGCTGACTCTATGACTTAAACATCTCCAATCTGGTTGGCTATGATGTTGTCACAATATACACACCTGTCACAAAGGCACTTTTAAGACATGCTGATTTTGAAGTTACACAGATCTAGTTTGTTGTCTTACATAGAACTCTCACTGAAGCAGTCAGTCCTGTGGCATATCAGTGTACCATAGACATCCCAACTTATCTTTCAGGAATGAAACTTAAGGACTGGCCTCGCAGGACAACTTACAGGCCAGGAATTGAACTGGTGGGAGGTGCAGGAGCCAGGTTGTTTGGGGCAAATCTAGAGGGACTTTATTTATAATTAAAATTAAATCATACAAGATACAACTTGACATGTCCCATATGTTTTACACACAGTGGCCACTTTATCAGGTATACCTGTACAATATACCTATACAAAAGAGATATTTGCTCTTTAATGCAAATATTTAATCAGCTAATCTTGAAGCAGCAACTCAATGCATAAAAGCACGCAGACATGGTCAAGAGGTTCAGCTGTTGTTCAGACCAAACATCAGATTGGGGAAAAAATGTGATCTAAATAACTTTGACCATGGAATGATTATTGGTGCAAGACAGGGTGGGTTGAGTATCATAGAAACAGCTGATCTCCTGAGATTTACACACACAACAGTCTCTTTAGTGTTTACAGAGAATGGAGCAAAAAACAAAAAGAACATCCAGTTCTGTGGGCGAAAGGTCAGAGGAGAATGGTCAGACTGGTTCAAGCTGACAGGAAGGTGACTAGCAACTCAAATAACAATGCTTTACAGCAGTGGTGTAAAGAAGAGCTTCTCTAAAAACACACGTTGAACTTTGTAGTGGATGAGCTCCAGCAGCAGAAGACCATGAACATACACTCAGCGGCCACTTTATGAGGGACAGAGGTACGTCATAAAGGGGCCACTAAACGCATGTTGAAATGAGCAACCTATCAAAGTCAAATAAGCATTGGTGGCCAATGAATCAATGTGGTTAACAATCTGCTAAGGCAACACCTTGCTCTGTTATCATTCATTTGCCTTAGGTTGCTTGATAATCTTTTCAACATGTCCAAACAAGAGCTAAGCATCCAACTGTCCATAAATGGCAAATCAAACGTGTTTCAACAGGAGATCAGTCGAGCTGCGAGTCTGAAATAGTGTTTTTAATGTCAAACTATATAACAAAAATGAACTTGCTTCAACAAGGGGAAGCTACAAAACCAAGCTGGAAATAAGTAATCTATCGTGCACTGGAAATACTAACACTGTCGGTGATCGACACAACAACACACACAAAATGCTGGTAGAACACAGCAGGCTAGGCAGCATCTATAGGGAGAAGCGCTGTCGCAGGACACAGTCGCAGGGTGATTGACACCCTGGGAACACTCACGGGTTTAAAACCATCATGCACATAAGCATACCTTGTTCATTGAAGGTATGTGGCATTTCTACAGATGTGACTTTTCAGAAGCCCCATCTAGTGGACATAAAGAGAATCTTTGAACTAAGCAAATCGGAACAGATATTTTTCTCAATGTTATATATTTATTTATCTATTTATTTATTGATTGATTTATTATTGAGATACTGCTCAGAAAATGGCTTCTGGCCTTTTGACCTGCCTAATAAGCCTCCAATTTAATCCTAGCCTAATCATGGGACAATTTACAATGACCAATTAATCTACCAAGCGGTATGTCTGTGGACTGTGGGAGGAAACTGCAGCACCCAGAGAAAACCCACAAGATCAAAAGCTCCTTACAGGCAGTGGCGGGAATTGAACACGGTTCGCTCATACTGTAAAGCATTGTGCTAACCACTATAATCATACCAGTACCTCTAAAATCTGCTCATTCATTCATTCATTCATTCATTCACAGTGGGCATAAACTTACTATACATAATTTTGCCATAATAGTTAAATGAATGCTCTTCAAAAATATTCATTACATTGCTTTAGTTTTTCTAGAGGAATGAATTCATTTTACTGACTAAAAGATTACACCCATTTCTATACCTTTAAAATTCAGATGTAGAATTTAGTTATTTCTAAGGGTTACCCATCCTCAATTGCCCTTGTCAGGTATCTGTGAACATAATTCTTGAACCAGTGCACTCCTCATGGTGATATGTTAAACCTGCAAGAAAATGAAGAACACAATAATTCCATGTCACAAATGTGGTGCACAACTTGGAGGTGAATTTTGAAATTGTAGTATTACGCATGCCTATTGGAGAAGCTTTTGTGTCCGAAAGTGTTTTGCTTTCAAATACCCATCAGTGGTTTGGTCTTGTAGCAACTATGATGTGGATTTTGTGATCAGTAAAGAAGTGGCATAGCTGACTGTGAAGACAAAGCTAGCTACCACTATGGCATGAATTTCACATCTCCCTGTGTCAATTGCTGTCAGATATCAGTTCCTGGGGATCTCTCCACTCTAGCAACTGTAATCCCAACAAGCCCTCTAAAATCCAATCACATTCAAAATTCCAATAGACAGCAAAGCAGGAATTAAAAGCTACAATTTTGACACAATTTACGGAATACAAAATTAGTCCCTTCAGAATGCTGAAAGGAGAGGGGAGAGGAAGTTATGTTTTGTGGTGGAATGCTGTTGAGGGCAGTATCAACGACAGAGGATTAACTGTTCAGTGTAGAGGCTGGTAGGTGGAAACTGATGATGAGGGAACCCTTTTGCTGGTTTGTTTTGTTTCAGGAAGCCTGAAAACAAAACTGCAGGAAATAGAGGAAATATGGTTGAAACTCTGTTGACTATGATAGAGAGGAAACCATGGTTAAGAAATTTCTTCCATGATTTTATGTATAGAATTTACATTATCCATGGTACAGTTTGACATCTTCTAAAATGCATGAGATTCACAGTGAGTTGGCCACTTGGATTCAGCACCATTGAGAGAATCCTGACCATATACACCTCCACTGGTTAATCTGTTCCAGTATAATATTTAATATTAATGCACTTTAGGTTGTTATTTATGCATGATTCATCTGTAGATTTTACCCTTACCTTCAAAAGTTATTGTGTGGTATGTGTACTGCTGTGCTTTACACCCTGGTTCAGAGAAACATTGTCTCGTTTCTATATATGTTATATGGTTATATATATTATATACATGTATATAGTTAAATAACAATAAACTTGTCTTGACTTAAATTGACTTGCCTATAGAAGACAGAGGATAGTGACCAATGGGACTTATGCTAATTAGAGCTCTGTGACTAGTGGTGTTCAACAGGGATCTGTACTAGGACCACTACTGTTTGTGATGTATATAAAAGATCTGGATGAGAATGTAGACAGGCGGGTTAGGAAGTTTACAGATGATATGAAGATTGATGGTGTTGTGGGTAGTGTAGAAGACAGGCAAAGTATATAATGGGACACAAGGCAGTTGCAGATATGGGTGGAAAAACGGCAGATGGAGTCTAATCTGTGCAAATATGAAGTGCTGCGCCTGTACAGTGTTAATGGCAAGATCCATAAGAGTGTTGATGTATGAGGCATCTTGGGGCCTGGGTCCATTTCTTCCTGCAACTGGCTACTCAGGTTGATAGGATGATGAAGAAAATAGGGTGCTTGCCTTTATTAATCAAGACATTGAGTTCAAGAATCAGAAAGTTATGTTGCAGCTTTATAAAACTCTAGTTTGGCTTCAACTGGAGTTCTGCATTCAGCTCTGGTTGCTCTATTAAAGGAAGGAGATTGAGACTCTGGAGAGGGTGAAGATGAGATTTACCAGGATGCTGCCTGGATCAGATGGTAAGAGGTTAGAAAAACTTAGTTTGTTTTCTTTGGAGCAGCAGAGGCTGAGTGGAGATATGATATCTATTCTATGCTCTAAGTTGAATAGATTTTGTGTTGAAAAGTGCAACTTACCAACTTCAAGTAAGTGTTGGTGTTCTAAGCAATGAATCAAGCAGGCTTCACAAAGACAGCATCGGGCGGTGTAATTTGTCTTATATTAGCTGAGAATCTTTCAAACATGTTTGAACAAGAGTTAATCATCAAACGACACCTTTCATAGCAAAGTAAACATGGTACAGCAGATGAGAAGTATATCACTCACAGAAATAGTGTTTTTCAGCAGCTGGACAGATCAACAATGTATGCTTTTGACTAACTTACAAATATTTATGGCTTTAGAACCCTACCATGTATGTGAGGGCGTCTCTTGGTTGAAAGCTCAGGCAACATTCAAAGAAAGTCACTTTGTTACAAGGATGACCTTACAGAGGCCCTACCTGGTGGAAATAAAGAGACCCCTTGAGCCAAAGAAGCCAGATCGAGCATTTTACTCAATAAGCTGGCAAGCAACTTTTCATCAACTAACACTACCAGTAGGTCATATATTCATACATTTCCTGTTAGCACACTTCTAGCGTAATTTAGCTAAAATGAATGCACTTCAAAAATTAATTCATTATTTGCAAAGTGCTTCAGGATAGATAGAGAAATAAACAAAATGCAATATTAGTTCAGATTTCTTCATAATCTTACAGTACATTGCTGCCTTTAAATCGGGGTATTTTTAGAAAAGGTTTCCTACATCTGTATTCTTTTTTCACATTCATACACAGGTTATGGGCATTTTTGACAGGGCCAGCATTCATTACCAAACCTCAATTGTCCTGTTGTTAACCTACTTACTGAACTGCTATAGTCCTCAAAGTGACGGTGCTCCCACTGCTGGCTTGGGAGTTAGAATACAAAATATGAACAGTACAGCACAGGGAAAGGCACTTTAGCCCACAACAGCGGTGCTAACCGCGATGCCTACTTAAACTGCACATCTGCGCATGGTCTATATTGCTCCATTCCCTGTTCAGATATCCATTTAATGTTGCTATTGTAACTGCTTCCACCGCTTCCCCACTCCAAATACCTTCTTGCTTCCTGCCAAGCAACTGCAATCCCAGCAAACTTTCTGAACAGCCAGTCACACTGAGAATTCTCGTAGACAGCAGATCAGACAATAAAAAACTAATATTGTTCTAGCAAACTTTTAAAGCATTTTACAGAATATAACATTATTATCAATGCATGCAAGATTGTGGATGAAAGTGAAATATCAGAACCAAGCTTTACAAAAATAAAACAGCTTCGTATTTGAAAAGCTATTGTATTTTAAAATACTTATCAGAGAGCAATGCAATTCACACATAAAATTGGATTATGTGACAGAACATTATTGGGATTATTGCTGAATAATAAATAACTATCCTCCATCATGAAATATATTTTTATTAATTTTTTTTATGAGTTTATACAATGCAACAAAACAAAAAAACAATAAAAATAAGTTTATACAGTGCAAAACAAACATATCAAAATACAATTCATAACAATTAAGTGAAGCACCCATAGTAGAATCGTATAAAGTTAGTTACTACCCCACCCTCCCACTACCCAACTCAAAGCCAAATGAAATATTTTGAGAGGCTGGTCATGGCACATGTTAACTCTAGTCTTCTAGACAACCTCAACTCAATGCAATTTGCCCCCTGCTGAAAGAGATCTATGGTAAATGTCATCTCCCTAGCCCTACACTCACCTCCAGAGCATCTGGATAGCAAAGACACCTATGAGAGATTATTGCTTGTTGACTACAACTTCACCTTCAGTACTCAAGCAAGCAGATCTCCAAACTCCTAGACCTGGGTCTCAATGCCTCTCTTTGCAACTTGATCACTGACTTTGTGACCAACAGCTACAATCTCTGAGAATAGGCAGCAACATCTCCACCATGATTATTCTAAACACTGGTGCCCGACAAGACTGGGTCCACAGCCTTCTACTCTGTTCCTTATACACTCCTGATTGAGTGGCCAGATTCCGTTCTAAATCCATCTACAACTCTGCAGATGATACCACGGTAGTGGGCCATATCTCAAGAAATGATGAGTCAGAGTACAGGAAAGCGATAGAAAGCCTAGTGACATCATGTCATGGCAACCAATGTCGGAAAAACAAGGGGACTGGTCATTAACTTTGGGAATGGGGACAGTGCACATGCATCCATGGTGTTGAGGTTGAGAAGTTTGAGGGGCTTCATATTCCTAGGAATGAACATCATCCATAGCCTGTCCTGGTCCAACCACACTATTGCCACAGGCAAGAAAATACACCAGCTCCTCTGCTTCCTCAGGAGGCGAAAAAAAAATTGACCCTCGCCAACTTTTATTGATGCTCTACAGAAAGTATTTTATCTGGATGGATCTCAGCTTGGTATGGCAACTTCTCTTCCCGTGAACGCAAGAAATTGCAGAGAGTTGTGGATTCAGCCCAGCATGTTAGAAGAAATAACCTCTCCTTCATAGGCTTTGTCCGTACTTCTTGCTGCAGCAAAACATGTTGATAGCACTGAATGCACTGTTGTTTTGAAATGATCTGTATTAACAGCATGCAGGTTTTTCACTCTACCTTGATACACATGACAATATTAAAGTAATTTACCAATCTACCAATTTAAATATGCTTTCATATAACATGGTCACTTTGATTTCACTTGCTTAATACTCATGGATATTCTGGTCCATGCTGGCTCCCAGCACAGCAACTCCATCCTCTCTGCTTATATCCCTCCTGCTCTGCAACTTGCCCCCTCATATACACATCGATTCCTCTTTTGATTGTTTAGCCACTTGTCTACATTTAACTGCCGGTCACCGGAGACCCCACCGTCATGTCTTTGGAATGAGAATGACATTGGAGCAGTTCAGAATAAATTCAAGCAATTGCATAGAGACCTCAGAGAGAGTACCTGGGTTATGGAGGGAACCCCTGTCCTGTGAGACCGCAGCACTAACTGCTGCAGCAAAACGCACTCAGAAAAGATGAATATTTTCAGGGTATTTTAGTGTCTTCCTTTGAATACTTAAAATTATTTTGATGACTACAAACAGCAACCTTGAGAAGGAGAAGGAAATCTCTGAAAGCAATTCTAACTATTATCTCTTCTTATCTGTATATTACTTCTTCTTGTTTCCCTTTCTCCTATGATCCACTTTCCACTCCTACCAGATTCTTTCTTCTCCAGCTCCTTACCTTTCCCACCCTGGCTTCACCTGTCACCTCTAGTTATTCTCCTTCCACTATCTCTCACCTTTTTATTCTCCTCACCCTCACCCCTCACCTCAGTCCCTCAGTTCAAAACATTGACTATCTCTTAATTTCCATGAATGCTACCTGATCTCCGGCATTTTGTATGTGTTGATTTGGATTTCCAGAATCTGCAGGCCTTCTGGTGTTTATAATTTTTTGGATTTCTGTATTTTCCAAATCTACAAGCACAGAAGCTGCTTGTGTTCCCTGCAGAAGTGCTTCATCCCAAAACGTTGACTGCTTATTCCCCTCCATAAGTGGTGCCAGCGTTCTGTTGGTGATACTCAAAGTTTCCAGGGCAAGACCTCTTAAGTCTCTGTATTTTTGGAGTAGACACTTTCTGCAAGTCCACTGGAGGTGGTAAGTCTGGAGGCAGACTGTCCTAGGAGTAGAAGACTATCTGTGTGCACGTGTGGGTGGGTGGGAGGAATAGTACTCATTTTGCTGTTGTTCTGAGGTTTACAGTGTTACTTGTGTTGTTCTGCAAACATGACGATGGGGATGCTATGTTGACACCAGTATGTGCGGTGGTCCCCAGCACATCCTAAGGTTGTGTTGGCTGTTAATGCAAATGGTGCATTTCACTGTAGTTTTTGATGTATATGTGATAAATAAATGGATTTGAATATTGAATTGCAACATAGGAGTAGGCCCAACAATTCCGTCTGGGTAGCCTCCAAACTGATGACAGAAATATAATTTTCTCCTTCTGGTGAACAAATTCCATCCACAACCCCCCCCCCCCCCCCCCACAATCCTCTATTCCCCACTTTGACCTTTTACCTCTTCTCAGCTGCATATTACTTCCCTCTGGGTCCCCTCCTCCTTCCCTTTCTCCTATGGTCTACTCTCCTCTCCTGTTTAGTCTTATTTAAACTGCAGCACTGCATCCCTTTGGCATCAATGGGTTTTGAAGTCCACATTACCTGCAAACTTCAACAATCACAAGATATCATTGAGAGGCTGTGGACATTATTTCACACATTTTTAATGGTTCTTTATGGGGAAATTAATGGTTTTCAACCCGACAGGGGTATAACTTGAGCTCTCCTGGTAATCTCTCCTCTCCGATCAGATTCCTTAATCTCCAACCCTTTACCTTTCCCACCCACCTGGCTTCACCCATCACCTTTCAGTTAGCCTCCTTCCCCTCCCACACCTTTTTATTCTGGCATCTTCCCCCTTCCTTCTCAGTCCTAAAGAAGGGTCTCAGCCCAAAACATCAACAATTTATTCATTTCCATAGATATTGCCTGACCTGCTGTGTATGTTGGGTGCGTTGTGTTGGATTTCCAGCATCTCCAGACTTTCTCGTGTTGATAATCTTATCAATCAGCGTGTTATTAAACCACCAAAGAAAGTCTTGAGGATGTGGAAGAAAACTGGCGTCCCCTGGGGAAACCCACACAGTCACAGACACAATTTGCAGAGTCCACAGAGGTAACATTCAAGATCATCCCTGAAGCAGACAGAAGTATGATGCAGCAGCACAACCTATTGTACCACAGTGCCGCCCTTAAGGCTGACAGTTATTATCCTACAACCATCAGGCTCCTGAACCAGCATGGATAACTTCATTCACCCCAACTCCCAATTCCATAACCCAACGGACTCAGTTTCAAGGACTCTACAACTCATGTTCTCAGTGCTCTTTCTTTCTTTCTTTATCTTTTATTTGCACCATTTGTCTTCTTTTGCATGTTTTTTAATCACTTTTTCTGCATGGTTTTCCATTGATTTTATTGATTTCCTTTGCTCTCCTGTGAATGCCTGCAAGGAAATGAATCTCAAAGCAGTACGTATACTTTATGAAGAAGTTACTTTGAACATTGTCATAATTACAATTACAAAGTGTATACAAGTATTTATTTGGCTGCTCTAATTAAAGACGGATCAAAAGTGGGCAAGTACTCACAAATTGCATTCTGAGTGCAGTAGTTACCCAATTTTGCTAAAATTCTAAAAATATTCATATTCAAATATCTTTCTCCATATTCATTGACGTGAATTACCCAGCAGAAGTCTTAAATGTTTAATGCAGCACTGCCAAGTATGTTTAAAGACAAAGGATATATTTGGAGGAGAATACAAACTGTTTCCTTAGAGGAAAAGAACAATACTTTTATTGTTCTGTTGAATTACATGGAAATGTTTTTCAGTGTTTTGATGATAAGTCAAACAGTGATGATAAGTCATGATTTAGCTGCTCTCACGGGTAAAAATACCTTCCTCATACTGTGCCACTTATCAACAATTGACATTCAGCTAAATATGTTAACTGATTAGTGATGCACCATCAATAACTCTGAGATGTGGGTTAAGGTAGGCTTTTATTGGCTGGAAGAAAGCACAAGCAGCAAGCGACCACCACACAACATCCTGGAGACTGAGGAAGGGGCTGTGCCTCCAATTGCCTTTATACCAGGGTCTGTGGGAGGAGCCACAGGATCAGTCAGCATGGGGGCTGTGTCCAGACAGGTATATGTAGTTCACCACAATTAGCGCACAAGAATGTAAGAAAAGCTCTAGATTTTCTCGGTAACTTTCAACTCCCTGGCCACTTTCACCATGGATGTTCACTTCCTATACACTTCAATCCCCCCATCAAGAAGCCCTCAAAGATCTCTACTTCTTTCTTACCAGAAGCACCAATTTCCCTCCATCTGGCTGAACCAGTCCTCACCCTCAGTAATTTTTCTTCTAGCTCCTCCCACTTTCTCCAGATTCAAGGGGTAGCCAAGGGCACCCTAACGGGCCCAAGCTATGCCATTCTTCATTGGCTATGTAGAACAGTCCATGTTCCAAGCCTTCCCTGGTAATACTCCCCAACCTCTCCTCTGCTACATTGATGACTGAATTGGTGCTGTTTCATGCACCTATGCTGAACCCAAAAATTTCATCAACTTTGACTTTAACTTCCACCCTGCCATCAAATTTACTTGATCCATTTCTGACACCTCTCTCCACTTTCTCTTTCTCCATATCTGGACACAAACTGTCAATCAACATCCTTCATAAACCAACCAATTCCCATGGTTATCTTACTATACCTCTTTCTACCCTTTTTTTTGTGTGCCATACTCTGCCAGAGCCTTGGCGACCACTTTTTTCAAAGTGGTTGTCTTGGAGGAAAGATTCTGTGAGTGGTCCCCCATGTCCTTCTCACAGCACAGTGTTTTTTTTTAACGAGGCCAAGTTGTGAGCTCGACACTCAACCCGGCAAGGATGGAAAGCATGTTTGGGAGCAGCCCGACTGGATTCGAACTCGGGAACCTTTGCTTCGGAGTCCGGCACTGATGTCGCTGGCACCAGCCGGCCTACCTCCTGTAAAAATGAGACTCCCTTTTCTCTGTTCCATCACCTCGGCTGCATCTGTTCCCAGGACATGGCTTTTCTTTCCAAGACATCAGAGATGTCCCCCTTCCTCCACAGTTGATGCTGCCCTCACTTGCGTCTCCTCCATTTCCCAAACACCCACACTTACTGCATTTTACCAACCCCTTAACAGTGATAGAGTTCCTCATGTGCTTACCTACCAATCCATGAGCCTCCGCATCCAACATATCATCATCCACAACATCCACTATCTCCAAAGGGGTCCTACCACTAAACATATCTTTACCTCCTCCCTCAGCGATTCCCTTGTCCAGTCATCCCTCCCCACTCATCTCCCTCCTGACACTTATCCCTGCAAGCAGCCCAAATGCTACACCTGCCCATTCACCTCCTCTCCCACCTCCATTCTGGTCTCCAAACAATCCTTCTGGGTGGGGCAACACTTCACCTGTGAATCTGCTGGCATCTTCTATTGTGTCTGGTGCTCTCGATGAGGCCTCCACCACATCAGTGACACCCGTCGTGAATTGGGCGACCGCTTCATGGAGCATCACTGCTCCATCCACCAAAAGCAGATCTTCCTCATGGCCAAATATTTCAATTCAGTTTCCCATTCCAACCTGTCAGTCCACTCAGAGTGGAAGAACAACACCTTATATTCTGTCTGGGTAGCCTCCGACCTGTTGGCATGAGCATCAATTTCTCCTTACGTTATTTTTTCCCCTCTCTCTCTCCTTCTTCTATTCCCCACCATGGCCTTTTACCTCTTTTCACCTGCCTATCAATTCTCAGCTGGGTCCTGTTATGATACGGCAATAATGAATACAGAATTGAGACAGGTTTTTTTTTATAAACAAATAAAACATTTATTAAACACTGCTCAATAAAAATGAAAAGTAAATAAATGACTAACTTAACCACAAGTTAACTGCTATACAGCAACTTGAACAGTTCTTGAAGCAATAAATGCAAACACAGTTCTTAAAAGTGGTAAATGCAGAAGTCCAATTGATTTACACGTTCAATTAGGAGAGACTTTCCTGAAGTAATGAATTCCTCGACAACGTGACGTTACTGCTGATCCCTGCCAAAATGCCTTGCCCGAAGGACTTACGATGAAGGAAATAAAACCACTTAAAGGCACTGACCTCTCCTTGGCAAAACACTGCATCCAGCACTTTCTGCTTTCACAATGCAGGAGCTATCTTGGATGCAGATGGCTAATTCCTAGAACGAAGATTAAGTAAGGTTGATCCCGTATTACCGCCGATGACACCAACTTTACTCAATCCTTCAGGTTTTCCGTACTTCGGTAAATCTTTACTCTCTGATTGGACTAAACTGGCAGCGTCATGTGTGACTGCTGGTCATAACTTTTAAGACTTAAGATAGAAAGTAAAACTCATCTGAGAGGCTTATTCAGTTCTGATTGATGGTGGGCAGTTTTCCAGCTTATAAACTCTGAGTCATTAAGGAGTCATAGAGATAATGAGAGCCCTTTACCTTTCCCACCCACCAGAATTCACCTATCACCTTCTAGCTAGCTTCTTTACCACCACCCCACTTTCCTTACCCCAACCCTATAATTCTGGTATCTTCCCACTTCCTTTTCAATCCTGAAGTAGGGTCTTGGCCTGAAACATCAACTGTTTATTCATTTCCATAGGTGCTGCTTGGTCTGCTGAATTCCACCAGCATTTTGTGTGTGTTGCTGAAAATTTATGTACTGAGGTTTTACTTAATTGTAAACCTCTTCTATACTCTAATTTTTGTGGAGTTTTGACATTTCTTCCATTAAAATGGTAGCCTAGGGCAGAAAGTTTAGAAATACTCACATCTGTTACCACTAGCACTGCAGAAGAATTTCCAGTGTAATATACTTGTTAAGTTCTGCTGTATACGCAAGTTAAATTATTCTTTTCCTTCAATTACCTGTCACCTTGTGTAAGTCTATAAATTTTTCAGTCAGACTTTAACTGGTTCTTAATACAATTTTGCATTGGAATTTCAAAAGCCATAAATCATGCCACTGGAGAATTTTCCACGTCAAAACCCTAAGACCAATGTTCACTGAAAGCACAAGATACTGCAGATGTTGAAGGGTATCACTGGGTCTTACAAAGGTCAGCATGTCAGGATCGGAGGCGGGGGATGAGCCGATTGTGCTCGCTGCTCTGTGATGTTTACTCAGCTCTGCTTTGAACTGAGGCTAGGGCCTGCTCCAGCAGCAGTGACGCCTGGCTTTGTGGCTGTGGACTAACTTCCACAAAACTTCAGTTCTGAATTCCATTTTGCTTACTTTAATTGATTGTTTGATTTGTTTTTTTTTCCCCTCTCTCACAATGGATTTTTAATATATTTTAATACTGGTTTTCTGATTGTCTGTAAGGAGATGAATCTCAAAGTTGTATAATGTATATATATTTTGATAATAAATGGACTTTGAATGTTGAACTATGGGAGTAAGTAGACAGTCAACATTTCAGGTCAAGACCCTTCATCGAGACAGAAAAATGAGAGGGAGATTTCACAGTATAGAAAGGTGAACTGAAAAGGCGGAGCAAGAACTGGAAGTGATAGATGGGTCTTTTCAAGATCTACCAAAGGGATTTCCCAGCCCTGAGGTATTCACATATAGGTCAAACTGGACAAGGATACCATATTTCCATTTCTAAATGATATTAGTGGTCAAAGTAGGATTTTGTAATTTGATAATTTCAGTTCACTATTTCGTTCAGATAAATTTAATATTCATTTTGCTTAGCTTCCATGGTGGGATTTGAATTAATATTTTACATTATTAAGTCTGGTCTCTGGATTATGGCCGAGGAATCATGATGAAACTGTAACTCCTAAGAAAGGGGCACAGCTCCCAACTCATGTGCAGTCTATGAGTAAACAGTAGCAGAACAGAGGCTAATTCATTGCTATATTTTAAGGCAGGACTTCCCAGCCATTTTTTATGCCATGGACCCCTACCATTAAACTAAAGGTCCATGGATCCCAGGTTGGGAACCCCTGTTTCAAGGACAAGTATTAAGTGTTTAAGATGAGTGTTTTTTTTTAAACTTTCAATGTTTATCCACAATTGCCTCTGAACAGGATTGTTTGCTAAGCCACTTAAATGCTAAGCCACATATTGAGATTAAAGACAGATTTCCTCCTTTAAAAGACAACAGTAGTGATCCACTTTGATCTTTATAATAATCAGGTAGTTTCATGGCCATTATTGTGATAGATATTCACTTTCCAGAGCTTGAGAGGCTTATTGTCAACCTCAACTTTCTAGCACAACAGCATGACCTTTTGTATTCCTTGACAGAAGGTGCATTGCACATCCAGCACTTTCTCCCATCGCTTAACATTTCAGAACTCAGATTGATGTTTGTTTTTGTCAGGCCAAAGTGTTAACAGTTGTAAGGTTTATGGGCTAGCAAAGGTGTAGATTGATCACAGTCCAACTGAATGGTTAAAAACAGCTGAAGGATTGGTACCTGTTCAGGTCTGCCTATGGACAACAGCTAATGAAGGATAAGGATGTTAACATTCTCTGAATCCTATCCCCAAAATTAGCTCTTTATATTTCAGATTTGTTTGTCCTGTATACCAAGCTGCAACTGAATTCTTTTCTCACAAATAACTACAAAAGTGCAAAACAGAATGACACAAAGATTGGAGTGCAAAAAATGTTAAACTGACAATGACAGAATAACTGAAAGATAAACTTCAGGGTAAAGCGAACGGAATTGGAAAAAGGTGGATGTTCAGAGTCTAATAGCAAAGAACACTGGTTATCTGAGCTTTCAAGTTCCCGCAACTTCTTACATAGAAACCCTACAGCACAATACAGGCCCTTCAGCCCACGATGCTGTGCCAAATATGTACTTACTTTAGAAAGTACCTAGGGATACCCATAGCCTATTTTTCTAAGCTCCATGTACTCATCCAGAGTCTCTTAAAATACCCTATTGTATCTGCCTCCACCACAGTCGCCAGCAGCCCATTCCACACACTCACCATTTTCTACGTAAAATACTTGCCCCTGACATCCCCTTTGTACCTACTTCCAAGCACCTTAAAACTGTGCCTTCTTGTGACAGCCATTTCAGCCTTGGGAAAAAGCCTCTGACCATCAATGCCTCTAATCGTCTTATACACTCAACCTATTCTCGCAAGGCATGCTCCCCAATCCAGGTAACATCCTTATAAATCTCCTTTGCACCCTTCCTAGTTTCCACATCCTTCGTGTAGAGAGGTAACCAGAACTGAGCACAGTACTCCAAGTGGGGTCTGACCAGGGTCCTGCATAGCTGTAACATTACCTCTTGGTTCTTGAACTCAATCCCATAGTTGATGAAGGTCAATGCATTGTACACCTTCTTCCCACTCAGTCAACCTATGCAACAGCTTTGAGTGTCTTATGGACTTGGACCCCAAGATCCCTCTGATCCTCCACACTACCAAGAATGTTACCATTAATACTTCATTCTGCCATCATATTTGACCTACCAAAATTAACCACCTCACAGTTATTTGGGTTGAACTTCATCTGCCACTTCTCAGCCCAGTTTTGCATCCCATCAACATCCCACTGATACCTCCACAATATCCAAAACACCCCCAAACTTTGTGTCATCAACAAATTTACTAACCCATTCCTCCATTTCCTCATCCAAAAGGAAGAGAGAGAGAAGGAATGACCAGGAAGGCAGACATCATTCACGTAAAAACTTCATAGTGTATATGTGTAACGCTCTGGTTCCATCGGCTGTGTAAGTCTAGGGAAGACACCCTCTAGCACCGCCAAACATGAGAGATTGAAGTGCAAGCCCCTCCCAAATCCCCATTTGTGTGGATGCTGTGTGATTTGTTACCATTACAAATCAGTACCATGAAATAACAGACAGTACACCACATATAATTAAACGATTTAGCTTTATAATTCTTAATTTGACTAAATAGTAAAGAAAAGGCAAAAAAAAGAGAAGTGCCAATTTTAAATGTAACAGTCTAACGTGTACAAGTTGGAGATCAGTTTCCCCTTTGCCGATTCTCCTTCGATCTCCCCGGGCTTCATCGAATCATGGCCCTTCTCCCGGTTAACTCCTCCAACCTCTTCTTTCTGGTGTCTTCTCTCTTCCCACCCCTCAAAAACCCCGCCCAATCTTAGTGTCCCTCCCCATTGGATGGCACGCATTTCTTCCATTTCTCATCTCCAACAGTAACCAAACAAGCAGCTTACACAGAGAACAGAAAAGGCTAACAGAGAGAAAAACAAATAAGAACCATGTGAACCAGGGCATTACTTTTTCACACAGAGAGTTGTGGATCTATAGAATCTCTGCCTCAGAAGGCAGTGGAGGCCAATTCTCTGGATGCTTTCAAGAAAGAATTAGAGCTCTTAAAGATAGCGGAGTCGAGGGATATGGGGAGAAGGCAGGAACAGGATACTGATTGTGGATGATCAGCCATTATCACATTGAATGGTGGTGCTGGCTCAAAGGGCCGAATGGCCTACTCCTGCACCTATGGTCTATTACATATGCAAATATTTTTAATTAATGTTATGACTGATGTCTGAAATTGATTCATGGATTTGACAAACCTGGCAGTGAGTTGGAAACAATAACAGTCGGCACCCAGGATGTGAAAGTGGATGGACAAAATGAAATGTGTAATAGATTAGTTGCTTCTTTCACTCAGACACAGAAATTGTCTGGTAGTTTCTTTTAGTGGGACATGAATATTCCAGATCTTGTTATTGGCAGTGCAGATGACCCTCGACCAAGTCTCTCCTGTCTACCTCAATCCCATCATCTTCCTTCACTATCAGGTCTGCACCACTGAGTTGTAGTTTGTTGTGTTGTTCCCCCTTCTACTCCTACCACTGAGGACAACCAGAGATGGGACAAGCTGGTGGAGAAAGCAGTCAGGATTCTGAAGCAGGTGAAAAACATGGGCCTCACAGATAAACTGGGAGAACTTATGGCAGAGGAATTTAAAAAAATATATACCATGCCTGCCTTCATAGAAGATACGTTAAATATTAATTATATTAGCAAATGTCTAGCAGGAACAAGGAATGGAAAGACTAAGAATGACTAAAAAACAGTACTAGAGTGGTTGATGAGCTTGAACACTGACAAAGTTGTCAGACAGGAGGAGTGAAAATAAACACTCTCAGATTGGCAGGCTGGGACAAGAGGTATAACACAGTTTCTTAGTCATAAACTATATCAACTATTTGGCTGAGCAGACCAGATTACATGTTTCCAAGTTTGCTGCTGATTTAAAAAAAGTAAATGGAGGATGTGAAAATATTTCAAGGTATTACAGATAACCTGAGCGAGTGGGTGAGTATTTAGCAGATGGAAAGTAATGCAGAAAAAAGTGTAACGTCATCCACCTTGTGTACTTAAGAATTTGTATTGATTCCCACCCCCCTGGCTTCACCTCTCACTTTCCCCTCTCCCACCTTCTAATTCAGGCATCTCATGCCCCCCTTCTTAGCCCTGAAGAAGGGTCCTAGCCTAAAATATTGACCGTTTACTCTTTTCTATAGCCTGACCATAATTCCTCCAGCATTTTGTGCGCGCTGCTTTGGATGTCCAGCATCTTCTCATGTTTGTAGTATTGATGTTCAAAGGGAGCTAGATGTGTTTATACAAAAATCACTGAAGACCAACATACACAATTGGGGGGAAAAAAAAAAGGATTTGTGGGCATCAGCCTTTTTTTTAATTATAAGGCTTGACTGCAAGAATAAGAACCTCTTCTTGCAGTTGCATATGGCCTTCTTAATACTGCATCTGTTAATAATCCACAGTTTAGGTTCTCTTAACCAAGAAAGGATGTATTAGCCATCAAGGAAATACTTCAAGCCATTCAAATGGTTCAAGGGATGGTAGACTTGTTGTATGAGAAGAAATTGAGGAGAATGGGACTGTATTCTTTAGTATTAAAAATAAGATATTACAAAAACAAAAAGGGCTACACAGGCTCGGTGTAGGGTGAATGTTTCGTCTAGCTGAGGAGTCAAGGACTAGGGGCTGAAGCAAGGAGAAATTTCTTCACTTAAAAGGTAGTGAACCTTTGGAATTCCCTTGGGACCCACATTCAGTGTAAACCAAGATTACACCAAGCAGTACTGATGAAGGGTCTCGGCTTAAAATGTTGACTGTTTATTCCCCTCTGTAGATGCTGCCTGACCTGCTGAATTTGTCCAGCATTTTATGTCAATAAGATTTCTGCACATTAGGGGAATCAAGAGATATGCAGTTAGTTGCATTGAGTTGGAACATCAGCCGTGGAAAATAATAAGGGACAACGCAAGTCAAATGTCCAGAAAGCCTACTCCAGCCCCCAATTCTGTTGTTCTGACATAGAATGGTGGAGAAATCTCATGGCTACACCCATTCCAGTTTCCTATACAGCTCTTGTAAATCACCATCACTGCTTGTAGAAATTTACCTGCAGGCAGCAGTTATGAACATATTATACAGCACATTGTAATCTGCCTCCAGGATTAATTACTCGATTATGACCACAGAGTATGTTTAGAATTACGAATCAGGATTGGCTTTTTAGGCAACATTTTTTAGCTGTAATCGTTGAGGAAAAATGTGTCCAGAAATAGAAGCTGGAGTGACTTGCGAGTATTTTTCCAGTGACACAAATTGGAGTCATCTGGAAGCAGGAAATCCGCTACTAAAATCTGTTATGCACATCTTTGTACTCATTGTCAGCTAAACATAGTAAATGCAAGACAAGTTGAGGGACAAACTGTGATTCTCAAAGGACTTACACAACAATACATGAAAGATCCCATCAAAGTACATAGGTTTTAAGTTGCATAAGTTTTCAATTTCTCATTTAGATTTTAGATATGAAGACATGAGCCCTTGTTCAAATACAGTATGCATGGATAGGAAGAAAAGCAGCACTGTGCTTCTTTAGGATTCAGCAGAAGGCTGTTTCATTAACCTCTGTGAAAGAAAATTGAAAAGCAACCATTTTATTGAGAACAATGCCATTTCCTGATAATTTTCCACAGCATAAACTGCACATTTTAGTGATTACATCACAAATTCAATTTGGCAAAGATGCTGTAGCATTCAGTCCATGCTCTCTTCTTGCTGCTGTCACTGGGAGGAAGGTAGAGGAGCCTTATGTCCCACACCATCAGGTTTTGAAATAGTTATTATCATTCAACCATCAGCTCTTGAATCAGAGAGAATTATGTCACTCACCTTAACTCTGAAGTGATTCTACAACCTTTGGACTCACTTTCAAGGTCCCTGCAACTCATGTTCTCAATATTACATGTTAGTTTTTAATACATTTTTCTTCTTGTATTTGCACAATTAGCAATCTTTTGAATAGTTATTCATCCATATTTGTGTCATCTTTCATTGATTCTACTGTCTTTATGTCTACATGAATGCCCACAAGAATATGAATCTCTGGGTAATATATGGTGACGTCCGGGCTAATAATATCATTAAACATCAAGATAGATGATTAGTCACCTATTTTTACATATTATTCAATATTCACCCAAATAAAATCATTAACTGTAGAAATGCTATTTAACAGCTTAACTGCCATTAGGCCTCTAAAGCCTGCTCTGCCATTCAACATTAAACCTGATCTTTTACCTCAAAACTACTTTCCTGGCCCATCTCTACCTTGATTCCTCGAATATCTAGAAATCATTGCCAGGTATTGTGAGCAAGGGGTATGCTTAGTAATTACTAATGAAAATTAAAGATTTTAAAGATAAGCTTTATCACATGTACATCAAAACACAAGTGAATTGTATGGTTTGCATTAAATCAAATCAGCGAGGATTATGCCCATCAGTATCGTCACATTCCCACACCATGGAATGTGGAAGGAGACCACAGCACCAGTGGGATGCTCAAGCTCCTTACAGACGGCAGTAGGAATCAAAACCCGATGTTACAGTCTGGCACTGTGAGCCACTACACTATAGTGCTGCCCTCTAAATAACCGTTTTACTTATTGCAATGTGCTTTTCTCCAATGTTGGATTCTCCCTGAATTCTATTTCATTCACTAGCCAAGAGAGGATGGACTCTGAAACTCCTTAATTTTGAAATAAATCTACCCTAACTACTAACTTGTTTTCAGACTACAGTTCTCCTGTCCTCTAACATTAATGAAATCTCAACACCTGAGTAATGCCACCAGCTATCTGTAACTGACAAGCTTTAGAAAAATAAACATATAACCTTTCCTTATCTCTTCCACTAGAATGACTGATCTTCTATTATTGTCTATTACCCATCATCCTCCAGCTAGCTTCCTTCTATCTCCCCCCCACCCACCTTTTTATTTGGCATCTTCCCCTTCTCAATTCTGAAGCGAGGTCTCACCCCAAAATGTTGACTGCCTGTTCATTCCTACGGCTGCTTTCTGACCTGCTGAGTTCCTCTAGCATTTTGGGTTGCTTTGAGTGATCATTTTGTCTAGAATAGAGTTTCAAGCATTCCTTTTTCTATACATGAGCAGAGACAGAAAAACTTGTTTTTCCATTTTATGCAATTAGCACCCGATTTTATTTGTAGAGAGTCTACAATGTCTTTGTAAAAGGTAGCCACATTTGTAAAGGATGATGAAAAAAAGAGGGTGACACAGTAGTATGGCAGTTAGCGCAATGCTAGTACAGTACCATCAGTCTGGTGGTGCAGTGATTGTCAGCTCCACCACTGTCTATAAGGAGTTTGTATGTTTTCCCCATTTTGGCACAAGTTTCCTTCCACATTCAAAGATATAGGGAGTTAAATGTTAATTGGGACATTGTGTGTTCATTGGGCCAGAAGGGCATGTTACCGTGCTGAATTGCTAAATAGCAATCATTTGTACAATAAATGATGAGATGATTGTGAACTCTAGTGAAATTGATGGGGATCCTCAGCATTCATGAAATAATCAATTCTCATTTGTTTTGTGCTGTGTTGTAGAACATGAAACATCATGGTCTAGAATTTTAAAAATAGTAATTTTAAACATAAGCAATATAAAATTAGTGAAAAAGAGGAATAAGTAGCTTAACTGTGTCTACTAATTATCCTTACAGGACTGATTTCTTACAGTAAAAAGCCACAAGAGGGCAGTATCATTCAAGACAGCTTTCATGTATGTGCGTGTGAATAGGCTTCTAAACCCTAATTACTGCCAGATTATTTAACAAAAAACGCTGGCAATTGAATTTATTATAATTAAAAGCTAAGAATGTAATGAAATGTTGGATCAGTGTAAATAGGAAGTAGTCAGATCTAAATCCAATTTGCGCAATGGCTTTACAAATGACCTCTTTTACCCTACTACAGGAAGGTTCCTTTCACACAAAGAGTGAATACTAGCCTTTTATCCTCAATAGCTCTTTTCAAAAGAACTGAGGAGCTTCAAAGGTTGCATGCAGAAACTCTCTTTGAATATTCTGAGTTTGATCCTCTATAGGCAAAGCCAGAATTTGGACAACCAGGATCCCTATAGAAATGTTTGGCCCACCCTATTAACTTTCCAACCCATCTATAACATTAAGATATGAGAGGGCCTAGGCATGTTTTTAAATGCAGTTGTCTTTTTATTTCATTTATTTCTGAAGCAGGAGGGTATTTAAATGAAAGCTTATATTTTGTTTTTATGGTGATATCATTTTTTCAATAATTTTACAATTGAATGAAGGCTAGCATTTATGGCTCATCCCCAATCAATTTTCTTGAGGTAATGTATTTCTTCAGATGAAGGCACTTCTTTTTACAGTGCTGCTGAGGAAGGACTTCCAGGATTTAGACTCAGCATCACTGCAGAAAAAGTAGTATTTTCAAATTAACAAGTTGTGCTATTTAGGGAAGAGCCTGAAGACCAAGTCCATCTGGATAGTAGAGGTCATGGATTTAGGATGTGATCTCAGGGTAGTCTAGGCAGGTAATTGCAATGTATTTGGAATGAATTGGTGGGGAATATGAATCTTAGGAAGACGAACGGTGCCATTTGAATGGGCAGCTTTGTCATAGGTGGTGTTGTGCTTTTTGAGTGATGTTGGCTTGCATATAAAATATAATAATAATATAAAATATTCCATCACAATCCTGACTTGTGCTTTGTAAGTAATGGAGAGGGCATACCATCAGCAGGTCAGTCACTCACAACAGAATACACCAGCCTTCAGACTGTTCTTGTATCCATGGTACTTATTCAGTGCTGGTCCATTTGAGATATTAGTCAACATTGACTCCTAAGATGTTAAATGATGGGAAACTTGTAAACAGCAACTGAATGTCAATTACTTAAGCAATTACATTGTACCTTGTTGGTCATGGCTAATGTTCTGTACTTCTGTGGCATGAAGATCATTTATCAGCCTGTTAGAAATTAGTATACTGTATTATCCAATAATTAAGGGGTATACAGTGTTTTAGTAAAATTAGTATAAATATACAGAAAGAAACAGGCTTTAAAAAGCTTTACATGTAACACACAAGCAGTAATCAGTTTTGAAATTAAAAGATAGCTGCATTAAAACAGCACCAGTCTTCAGCACGAAAGCAGCAAGCTATCTATCACAATTCCTCTTAAAATGTTTTGGAACCTCGTGGCCCCTTTGAATTTGTTTTTTTGATCCAAGTTTGGACAAGACCTGGAACAGTGAGTTCTTCATGAAATCCAAATGAGGCATCAGTGAGCAGGTGAATGAATTTGGTAATTGCCGCTAGACAGTACTTTTGAACGACATATTCCATTGCATTTGCGGATGATTTAGAGTATGCTGATTTGACAGAAATTGACCAGATTGAATTACCAAGTTTCTGATGAATATGGCATACCTAGGCAACTTTATATTATTGGGTAGATGCCAATGCAGTAACTGTAGTGGAAAAGCTTGAGTAGAGGCAGAGCCATTTTCTAGAGTGCACAATTTCTATACTGCAGGCAAAATATTGTCTCATCTCACAGCCTTTGCAGCATTTGATGCTGTCAGAGGTATTTCATAATATCACATGAAGTGTAAGTATTGACTTAATTCTGGCTTCTGGCAGGAGAAAACTGAATTTTAGAGGACACTTAATTGGATTGTTAATTTGGCACCTTTTAACATGGCTCACTTTAACCTAGCAAAAAACAAATGCCAGGACTCACCTTTGCTGAAGATGGAACGGTTATTGGGATTATCCTGATCATCTCTTGCCGATCAAAGCGCTGAAATCATCAAGGCAAGGTGCGGAGGGCAAACAAGTGTTCAGCACTGTATTTCAGCCTCTTACTCGCTGCTGCTGGAAGTGTCTGTGTGGCGGTCTCCTGCTCGCTGCTCTGGAGGTAAGGTCTTCGGAGAGATCTCTCCCCCAACCCCTGATGCCGTCAGCAAGGTTTCCGTACCAAGGTTTAATCAATGCAGATTTGGACTCCCAGGTTTATGATATGTTCTAGTTCTGGTCCCTCTTTTTTGTTACTACTTTTGGGCAAATTTTTGAATTGGGGCAGCTTGCAGAAAATGAATACTAAGCTAAACAATACTGAAATATGCCTTTTGATTTTATGCTTTTTTGTTGCCATTTGCATTTTTTTTTACACATGGGGGAGGGGTTGATATTTTCCTTTGAACTGGTTGGTCTTATGGTTCTGTTTCCTGACTGTGGGGAAAACAAATTTCAGTGCTGTATATTGTATACATACCTTAATAAGTGTACTTGAATCCTGTTAGTTAATTGCCCACCATTATTCATGACAAGTTGTGGAAGAACAAGAGAGCTTCAATCTGATTTACTGGTTATAACTGTTCTTTCTTCTGTATATTGCTCAATTTATTGTCATGTGTGCAAGTAGAGTTAAAGACTGGTACAATAGGTACAGTCAACACAAAATATAAATTAGCCGCAACAGTGAAAAATGACTTCAAAACAAAAAACGAATCAGAGATAATACCATGATCATGCAAGATGTGCTCTGTAGTGTCTGTTACTGCTGCAGAATTAATGACAACCTGATTGCTGCAGAAAAATAACTGTTTACAAACCAGGTGATGTAGGACTTCTGCCTTTTGCATTTCCTACCTGACATCTTCAGTGAGAAGAGGGCATGACCCAGATGATAGGAATCCTTTATGACAGATGCTGCTTTTTTGAGACAGATCCTCCTGTAGATGGTATCAATGGTGGAGAGGACTGCCCCCATGATGTACCAATTTGTGTCAGCCACTCTCTGTAGCATGTGTCCCAGTGGATTGAAATTGCCATACCAAGCCACAATGTAATCAGTCAGGATATAGAGAGCTCCTGCTCTTTATTATGGTCCAAATGCCAGTACTTCAGATTCAGAAGATACTCAGATGCCAACCTCCAACCCACCGATGATGCCTTCACTGTAGCAAGTGGTTAGACCTACATTCAAAATCTTCAACGTAATGTACCACCTTGTCCCCATGACATCACGTTGTCCTCCAAACAATATAGATTCAGAGTGAGGCCAATGAGACAAACTTCCATATCCAAAGACAGACATCAATAAAATTCCATACTGCTTTCAATGTATCAGACTAGCAACGCCCTGGGACTACTTGAAGATCAAGACACCAGATCCAACACAGAGCATTTGACTTACAAGACAGTAGCAAAGAGAAGGGAAGGATCTCAGCTGAGACCAGAATATGTCTCAGGCAGGCATCTCCAGACACAGCTATGTTAATACCTCTGCAAATATTTCCAAATTTATCAGAACAGGTATCTCTCCCAGGCCACCATCCTCAGTATTGAGCTCTAGTTACGCAGCAACATGTTGCTTCATGCCCAACAACATTAAGACTCCTAAAACAAGACACTACATTCTGAGTTATTAGGAAGACTTGCAGTAAAACTTGGATAATTTGGTAGCTGGCTCGCCTTGTTAATTGCATTGCCTTTCTACTTGCCAGGACCCTGTTCACCTGCTCTCTTCCAAATTGCTAGGGCCCCAGATCCCATGCTCCCCTCCAACTCACTTTAAGTGTAGTTCATGTCCTCCCAGACAATTCAATTCTTGCCTCCCTTTAAGTTGAACAGTATGATTTATTATTCCCCCGATCAATAAAAGTTATAAAATTGTGTCTCATCTAAAAAAAGAGACATCATCCAATATTCTAGAAACTCTGCTACTAAAGTCTCAGTCATGCTGTATTCTTGGACTTTACTGACAAAGGAAAGACGAAAATCATGATGTGTTTAAATATTCTTTGAAACTTGATCAAGTTTTCTTTGAGGTGACAAAGGAGCTTGAAAGGCAGTAGAAGTCATCTTCAAGGCATTCAATAAGATCCCTCATGGTAGATTATTTCAAAAATGAGATCCAGGGTGAATTACAAGGATGGTAGTGCCAACCAAGATGATGGTGTGTTATTCAAGTGATGACAGGACTTTCTTCCAAGGATTGCACTGTGATCACATTTGCATCCACAGCACAAGGTGATTAGAGGCAATTCAGTCTGCATTGGCTCATTCATTACCTGATGCAGACTCAACCTATCAATGTGTACTTCTGCATGTGCAGTGATATTACCATTAAGATACCCTTGACCACCACCCACAGCACATTCTGTTGCTCAATATATTACTACTTCCAAACAATGCTCCATTTTGAGCAGCAGAGCAAGGATGGTCAGTAATACAATCAACGAGTTTAGCATGTTATTCAAGATTCTGGGTTCAAGATGGTCATTCATCAGAAAAAGTGTAAAGGATAATGAAATGATTGTTACTCCAGATCAATGCAGCATAAAAAAACACAAGCAGCATATAAAACAAATATAAACGTAACAGCAATCCTATAAACACAACATGCAAGTCACGGTTGAATATGGCTGTACATATATATATATATATATATATATAAGATCATCATACATTCATAGACTGATTGTACTCATCTATAAAAAAGTATGATATCAAGGAGGCCTATCTTACGACTTGACAGTTCTGCAGAATAGCTCAACCATTCCAACTCCCAAGCTAACTGTGCACCTATCAAATTATTACACATATACTGTACATATTTTTACATTAGTGCATGCAAGTCTCACAGAAAGTAGCTCTCAAATAGCAGGGTAGGCAACCTTGGTTGACAAGGAAAGTGAAAGACTGCATAAAAGCCAAGGAATACAAGGAGGAAGTTGGATGATTGGGAAGCTTTTAAAATCCAATAAAAAGCAACTAAAAAAGCTGTAAGGTGGCAAAAAATGAAATATGAGGGCAAACTAGCCAATAGTATAAAGCAGGATACGACGTTTTTTTTCAGTTGAGAGTTGATATTGGACCACTGGATGATGCTGGTGAGGCAGTAGTGGGGGACAAAGAAATGGCAGACAAATTTTTTGGGTACTTTGCATTAGTCTTCACTGTGGAAGCTACTAATCATGTGCCAGAGGTCCATGAGTGTCAGGGAGCAGGAGTGACTACCATTGCTACTACAAAGGAAAAAGTGGTAGGTAAAATCAAAGGTCTTAAGGTGGATAACTCACCTGGACCAGATGAACTACATCCCAGAGTCCGAGAGAAATTACTAAAGAGTGCATTGGTCATGATCTTTCAAGAATCACTTGATTCTGGCATGGCCCTGGAGGACTGGAAGATTGCAAATGTCACTCCACTCTTTAGAAACGGAGGAAGGCAAAAGAGGAAATTATAAACCAGTTAGCCCAACCTCAATGGTTGAGAAAATGTTGGAGTCTATTATTAAGGATGATGTTGAGGTGCTTGGAGACTGACGATAAAGTCAGTCAAAGTCAACATGGTTTCTGTAAAGGGAAATCTTACAAATCTGTTCAAGTTCTTTGAGGGAGTAAAAGCAGGGTGGACAAAGGAAGACAGTGGATGTCATTTACTTAGATTTTAGATGGCATTTGATAAAGTGCCTTACATGAGGCAGCTTAACAAGATAAAATCCTATGGTGTTACAGGAAAGATATTGGCATAGATAGAGGAATGGCTGTCAGGCAGGAAGCAGTGAGTAGGAATAAAAGGGGCCTTTTCTGGTTGGCTAGTGGCGTTCCTCAGGGATCAGTATTGAGACCACTATTCACATTGTTTGTCAATGATTTGGATAATGGTACTGATGGCTTTGTGCAAAGTTTGCAGATGATACAAAGATAGGTGGAGAGCTAGGTAGTGCTGAGGAAGCAATACAATTGCAGAAGGACTTGGACAAATTGGAAGAATGGGCAAAAAAAGTGGCAGATGGAAGGGAATAGTGTTGGGAAATGTATGATATAATGCATTTTGATGAAAGGGAAAAATAGTACAGACTATTATCAAAATGAGAAGGCTGAAACATCAGAGGTGCAGAGGAACTAAGGAATCCTCATGCAAGACTCCCAGAAGGTTAATAAGTTTGAGTCTGTGGTAAAGAAGGCAAATGAAACATTTTTATTTATTTCAAGGGGAATAGAATATAAAAGGAGATAAAGGCTCAGCATTATAAGCCACTAGTCAGGCCGCACGGAGTATTGTCAACATTTTTGGGCCCTATATCTCAGAAAGGATATGTTGTCATTGGAGAGAGTCCAGTGGTGCACAAGGATGATTCTGGGAATCAAGAGGTTAACATTTAAGGAACATTTGGCAGCTTTGGCCTGTACACAATGGAATTTAGAAGAATGTTGGGGTATCTCATTGAGACCTACCAAATGTTGAAAGGAAATTGAGGGGCGACCTTTTAGAACAGAGGTAAGGAGGGATTTTTTTTCAGCCAGACAGTAGTGAATCTGTGGAATGCTCTGCCAGCGACTGTGGTAGAGGTCAAGTCTGTGGTCATATTTAAGGTGTAAGTTGGTAGATTCCTGATTGGTTAGGACATCAAAGTATATGGTGAGAAGGCAGGTGTACAGGGTTGAGTGGGATCCAGGATCAGCCATGATGAAATGGCAGAGGTGATTAGACAGAGCAGAATTAGGCCAGTCTGACCAATGTTTTATGGTCTCTTGGGTTAATCTGCACACAATAGATTAAAATATTTGCAACTCAGGTCTCCAATTTAAACTTCCTCAAAGTGTAGAATGTTGAGGATTTCTAACTGACATCAGTTCCACGTTGCAACTCAAATATAATCTGTCTGCCGTCCATCTCCAGTCAACCTTGACTTCCTAAATGAAGCTAAATGAAACATCAGAAGGGTTAGAGGCTCCATAAAACCTCACCAAATTACCAAACTGAAGAAATTCTCAACTTTTACATTCCACACAAAAGTACTACCACCATATTGAATTTGTATTCTGTGAACATTTAGTGGAGGTTCCCAGTCTTCCCAACACCAGGTTGGAACTACAGCTTTAGTGGATGCACGTGGAATGATCACATAAGTGGCCTATGCTTAAGTCCAAAGATCAAATTCAAATGACTTGCAACTTTTGCAAAAAATTTCCCCTCGAAGTGACTAATGACATTTCACTAGTTTTACCCTGCTTGGTCTCCATCGACACAAATAGGAGGCCTGGCACCAAATATTTGAAGTGATGCCTGACTCAATTTTTAAATCTCATTGTGTGAATACACTGACTAATGTTAATGTGAAATGCTTTTGGCATCACTCTAAGTGCTGTTAATTTTTTGAGCTTGTAGAAAGTGGTCCATCACAACACAAATGAGTCTATTAATGAGACACTACCTACACTTAAATTTGCATATATGCAATGTAGATGATAATAAATTTGATGCTTTAAAATGCAACTTTAGCATAGCCCTAATTATATGATGCCTTGGTCACTCCCTCAGCTAGAAGGTTCAGAAGGTATTTAAACTCTGCGTTATTTGATCTCTGCACCATATCTATTATCAAAACAGCACTGAACACATGTAGTACAACATCTAATAATGCTTTCATCTACTCTTCAGCCATGAAGTAAGTTGTATCTTCTACTTCATTGAATCAAGTACTCTTGATGGACTCCAGAATTCTCAGCATACCCACTAATTCAAAAATCAAACAAGAGATTCTGCAGATGCTGGAGGAAATCAGCAGGTCATACAGTGTCTATGGAAAGGAATGCACAGCCAAAGTTTCGAACAGAGACCCAATTCTGATGAAGGGCCTCAGCCTGAAACATCAACTATTTATTCCTTTCCATAGATGCTGCCTGAGTTGCTGAATTGTGTGTGTAAAAAAAAATCTATACTCAATCTCTCCTGGATCTCTCTCCTAAAATTAGGCAATGGGCAAGGTGGTGAAGAACAGATTAAAGCATAAAGAGAAACTTTGAAAAAGGACACAATAGAATAAATAAAACAGCAAAAGACAGTATAAAATCATTTAAAAATTGTAGGGGGAAAGAAAATGTTGATGTCCATCAATATTTTTCCCAGAACAGTTGAATTAGTATTTTATATAAAATTGAAATTACAATCTGAATGTTAACACAAAACTATGAATCACATATTTAAGTATCAATCTTGAGCGGGCATGATACAATGATGAGCACAGATTATGACTGAATTTAGTACTATATTTAGTAAGTTTATTAAATGGATGAACTGGTTATTGACAGAATATGAATAAAGGAAATGCCAAATATTAAACTGCACACAGAAGTTTACTTCCATCCAAACTACTCTAGTCCAATAACACAAGCAGGAAATAATATGAAAAAATATCTAAGTGATGTTAACTTTTCCACATTTATTTCACCCTATGCAATAGTAAAGTATGTTATAGCAATTTTAATCAATCACAGGAATGTAATGAAAGTCAAGGTGAAAAGGGGTTAATCTGCCACATGAGTATGAAAGTTACTTGCACATGTTGCGAGTTAGCCAATACAGGTTACAATTTCTGGACGTCAGTACTTTTATATCAACCTTTGACAATCTGAGAAAACAAAGCCATACACAATAGTTGCATACCATCATCCAAGGTTGCTAGCTTCTGATAAACATTTCTTCCAGTCATCAAGAATCAAATGTTTTATTCAGTAAGCAAACCCACGAATCCTTAGCAAACCTTCACATTCTCAACCTTTCAACAGGTTTCACACATCAATTAAATGTCGAATTCAGCTATCAATATTAACAACCTCAGTTACCATATTATGTTCCATTGCTTATATGGATAAGGAAATTTACACCTTCATCTCCAGTGGGAGGTTCACTCAAATGGCAGGAAGAGGAAAGTCCAGAGATTTACAGTAACTTGATACAGTATTCAGTCCCCACAAAGATTTTCACATTTTACTGTCTTATTTTCTAAATTTAAAATATATTGAAGTAAAATTTGAGCTAATCTACAAAATATTGTGCACACCTGTATCAAATCAAAAATTCCAAATCCTGTACACAATTTACTAAAGATTAAAAACCAAAATTGAGGCTGAAAACATATTCATCTCCTTTGTAATTACTATACCAACTTTCCTCAGGAACAATATACAGTACTACCAAACCAACTCACCCAATTTGTTGGCATAGAAAATTTAAGGATTACCTGAATCCTCCTCGCTCTGTATCGAGCAACAGCATGGTAGATTTTCTACACACCAAATCGAAGGGAAGGCAAAAGAGCATTCAAGACAAGTCAGGGACATGATAATAGAGAAGCACAAATCTGGGGAAGGGTACAAGATCATCGCAAAGGCACTGAACATATCAAGGAGCTCTGTGTAGTTAATCATGAAAAAGTGGAAATATGGAACCACAGCCACACTGCTTAAGGTCAGGCCATCCCTCTAAGCCCAGTCGCCAGACAAGAATGGTACTTATAAGAGGCTACAGTGATGCTAACAGTCACTCTGAGTGAACTGCAGAAGTCAGTGGCTGCAACTGGAGATGAAGTTCATGGCTCTACAGTCTCCAAGGCCTTGTACAAAAAGGGTATTTATGGAAGAGTTGCAAGGAAGAAACCTTGGCTTAAAAAAAATCCTCATTCGTAAAGACTGCAAAGTGTCACTTAGAAGATACTGTTAAGATGCGGAAGAAAGTCTTGTGGTCAGACAAGAATAAAGTGGTACTTCTTGGCCACAATACTAAGCAGTACGTGTGGCACAAATCTAATACTGTGCATCAGCCAAGTAACACAATCCATACTGCAAAGTATGGTGGAGAAAGAAAACCATGCTATGGGGATGCATTTCAGCAGCAGGGACTGGAAATCTGGTCAGGATTGACGGGAAGATGAATGCTGCTAAAAACAGAGGGATCCTGGATAAAAACCTGCCAGCCTCTGCCAGAAAGCTTAAACTGAGGCAGAATTTCATCTTTTAGGACAACAACCAGAAGCATACTGCCAGAGCAAATATGGAGTGGTTTCAAAATAAGAAAATTTATGTCTGCTGCTGCCCAACTAACCTGGCACAGCTTGAGCAAATTTGCAAGGAGGATTGGGCAAATCTTACTACATCACAGCGTGCAAAGCCAAGAGACTTGTCCAAAAAGACCACTGGCTGTAACAGCTGTGAGAGATGGCTTAACTAAGTAGTGAGCAAAGGGAATCAATACTTCTGAACTGCTAACATTTTTTGTTTTTCCATTTTTTTGGGGCTCAACTGGGGATAAAATAGGAGCATGTGATTCACAAGTAAAATTTCTCAGTTAAATTGATCAAAATCCCTGGTTGTAACATTCATTTATGTGAAGGATTGAGGGCTGAATACTTTTACAAGCCACTGTGTACACAAGCATTCTCAAGTATTACTTCAGAAATATTTCATCAGAAAGTAGTACTACTAATTGAGAAAAAGCTGCAACTGAACTTGGGGAAAAATGCAAAATTTACAGGTGGAATTGATAAAATCAAAAATTTTAATGTGAATTCAGACACAGATATTGCATACTGTTGAGGCAGTGTGGCAACATGAATTTAAAAATATTATCTAATTTCATCTTGAATAATTTAGCAATTAAGATTCAGCAGGAATTAATGCATAACAATTAACAGTGATGGCCAAATACTGCAAACTATCCTCAGTCTATACAAAAATTACATATTTCCAAATCAGATACATTGCCATGAGGATTTCACCAAAAGCAAAATTGACAATAATTGTACTGCTTTCCCATAACAATCACTGAGCGTAAAATTAACATGCAGTGTCACTAGGGCCAACATTTCAAACTCTGGTGAGCAAGGATTGTTCATTTTAAAGATTAAAAAGGCAGAAACTGCAAGCAACAAAAGTAACCAAGTTATTTGGGCCTTTTCTTTCCTGGACAAATAGGCAGCAAAAATATTGGCAATCTAAGTTCCATGAACAATGGCACTAAAAGTACAATAGTAACACACTGTGCTATAAATATATTCACACAGAAAACTAGGAATTGCAGCCTACAAAGCAAGAAAATAATGTGTGTTGAAGACTAGAGATCATGCACAATTTTACCAGTAATACTAAAGAGGGAAAGTTGAAAAATATTTTTGAGGTCAATAATTGAGCTTTAGGAAATCACTGAAGTACACTCAAAATTTTCAAATATTGAATTTGGAATGATTTCTCAAATGAAATCCAGAGTGGGTTGGTGAAGGTTTACAGGTGTGGGGAGGTCTGGAGTCTCAGTCCCATTTAAAGAGAACTAATGAGCCATTCATCCTAAATAGATGGCTCCAACAAAAATTACTGGATTCAGACCAGCTCATGGTGGAATCGGATTCCTTAAGCCTATGATGACAGCAATCTAGATTTTTCTGATGGAAAATGCACAATTTTTTTTCCCTCAAATTACCTTCAAGGGCCTGAAAATACTGCCCGACTGGTTTGACTGAACTGACGTATATGGCTAACTATAAAATTGGTATGGAAGCATATTAGTTGCTGCTTCTGGGTAGACTCCCATCACCTACATAGTATAAATCAGAACAAAGATCACTGCTTTGATTTAACTATTGTACTGCCTAACCATCAGTCAGCGGGCAATCCTAGCCTGTTTCCATGATAACCATTGAAATATAAATGGGTTAGACTGGAATACTATCCAAATAACTAAAGGAAGACAGACCCCCTTGCCCATTTGTCACAACCATTGAATTTAGTAATATACTTTTGTAAACTATCACTTCTTTGGGTATGCATCAATTAGAGGGAATAACATGACAACATCAGAGAAATTCACTAGCATCATACTACATACATCAGAAGCCAATTTGAAAATTTTAACATGCAGGATTAAAAACATGAGAATAGCAAGACAGCATCCTTACTGTTGACCTATATGTGACAAGGGTATTTACAAATTCCAGCCAAAATAATTATGGTAATCTATAATTTATATAAAGTAGGACAATAAATATTACTGTTTAACAGAACAGAGTTTCCAATCCAATTGTTAAGAAAAAGCAAATCTTTATCAAGAACATTTTAGTCCAGTTTATACAGGTGAGATAGGCCTAGAACTTTACATTGTTCCTTTAATTGACTGCTGGTGCCAGCGACATTACACTGTAGTTAAAAGGCACCAGCAGTTAAATTGTTAAACAGCTTTTCCTGAAGATCCAAATGATCCACGCATCGATCAAATATTTGAATCGCGTTGAAGGTGACATTCTTTACACCAACTTGAAAACCTGTCCATTTTGCAGTCTAGCTTAAAGTCGTGTCCGTCTCTTTCTAAGGGGAAGAAAAGTGACCTTGACTAATTTTGATCATCAATCAGAACGAAAAAAATAAATGAGTAAATGGAAAGTATGACACAATATGTCAAAGAAATCAAGTTTCCATTAAACGTGTTCTGCATATTTTAACTCAATGGACTGTCACTTAAATTAAGTCATGCAATTTACAAATAATTCCCAACACAGAAGTTTCAATTTGGTGTACAGCACCTAAATTTGCACCCAAAGTGATCCAATAATATCAAAACCTTTCAATGAGCCACTATTCTGAAGATATGGTACACCAACGAGCAGAATTAATAATGACCTTCCTATCAGCCACCATTACTTTTCAAATCATGCACCATTTCTTTGTTCCCAATACTCTGATACTGGGCAATCTACATTTTTCGTCACTAATCTCCTTTCATTGTATAAAGTTTTACAGTCAGCTTTATTGTTTGCTGCAAATTCTTTCTCATTTTTATTCTTGCTTATTCAATCATTTTGTCTATGCTAAATTCCAAACTGCTCCCAAATTTTGGGACTGATGATGCTTCAGGCAGTTATACATCTCCTCTTCGCAACAACACTATGTCTAATATCACTTATAGCCCAAAAATGAACCAATTTTCCTAATTTTGATAGGAATTCCTGTGCGCATTCTTTGTATTATCCATTGCCTAATTATAGTCAATCCATTTAGTAAAACTGCTCACTCCCCTTCCAAATCCATCAAATGCCATTGAAATATTCATTACCATATCATGGTCACTCTTTAAGAAAACACAAACACAATTATTCCTTTCACATCATACCCAACTTCACTGCCTACAATCCCTTTTTATTCAAGTGTCTATAGTGTATTTCTGATTTCCATTTTCCATTTGTTTTCTTTCCAGTGTCTGTTGCTCATTTCCTTCATCAACTTCCCTTCGAACTTGCCGTAATCAATTTGCTTTAGCATGTGTCAATCATATACTCATTTATTTTTACTTTCTTTTTGAACATCCAAAGACCTCCCACTTCAATGCCTCATGAAATGCACCTAGACTACCTGAAACTTAACATAAGGGCTAACACACACAAAATGCTGGAACTCAGCAGGTCAGGCATCATCTATGGAAATGAATTTCATGCTGACATTTTGGGCTGAGACCCTTCTTCAGGAGTGAGGATTGGGGTGGGGAGAAGATGCCAGAGGGGAGAAGGTGGGGAGAAGCAAAGGAGGCTAGCTGGAAGGTGATAGATGTAGCCAGGAGGGTGGGAAAGGTCAAGGGTTGGAAAAAGAGGAATCCAATAGGAGAGGAGAGTAGACAATAGGAGAAAGTAAAGGAAGAGAAGTCAACAGGGGAAAAGGTGCCCCTTTGTGCCAGTATTCATTCACATATCAAGGCTTGATTTGAAGCCTTTTCAGTTCAGAATAATGGAATGATTGAATTCATAGTATTCCTTACATTAGAGAAAGCCAGATTTGCCTCAATTGTCGATGATCACTCCCATTCTTCCAACAATCTCTTTGACCCTCTACCATTAGGCAGGAGGAAACAGCATCGGACAAGGAATGTTAGGATGGGAAATAGCATCTTCCACCAGCCCACAAAACTACTGAACTCCCTGCCACCACTTAGGTCTTATCATCTATGAAGATTGAATAGCATCATATTGTTTACTTTCTAAAACCTGTGTCATAAATGTATCTTATTATTTGTTAATTCATTTGTGGTATTACTACCTTGTATGTTCTGTGACAGTAACTTGGGCTGGAGGAACGTTGTTTTGCTTGGTGGTAAAAAATGTGTATGGCTGAATGACAATAAACTTGAACCCTGAAACTGGTAGTCAAAAATATTATTGAAAATGACTGACACTCTGAAATTCTGTACTATCAGGTGCCTATTTGTGGATGTAACAGATCAGATGGCTTAGAACACAGAGTAAGGACTCTTTTACTCAACATCTAACTGAAGCAAAATCACAACAACTTATTTGATTATCACTTTGCTTTCTTTGGGATGTTACTGTGCACAAATCAGTTGCTATCTTGTTTACATTATGCTAGTGCCCATACTTGGAAAGTAGCTCATTGACTGCGAACTTTATTTTAATCAGAACTAAAACTTTTTTTGGACATTTGATCTTAGAAAGAAATATTATATCCTCCCAAAATACACTGATATTGCTGTGTCATTTAAGAGAGATCGATCAACATGCAAGTTTAGCAAATCAGGATATGAGACTGGAACTTTTAAAAAAGAAAATTTCAAATAAAGTATGGACTTAGTTGTTCAAATAAAAAAAAAACACCAACCTGTCATCGAGGTGGTATCAAATCAGTTAGAATTTCGCTGCCTGATATTTTTATCCTTGTGATTTGTAGCTGAATTGCTTTTCCTGCCGAAGAAATTAGGAATTAGTTAACATTTGTCAGCAATGACTAAATTTAAAGTAGTATCTTAAATATGAAAGTTGGGTAAACTTACAAAGGTGCAGATCCTTGTTCATCATCTGTTTAACATCCAATTCACATGCAAACACAACAAAAGGAGAGGGTTTAGTAATAGTATGTTAAGATATTTAATGAATTTATTGCTATTTGCATATTCTGGGATTCAACTTCTTAAAAACCATTTATGTAGGTCAACTCGAATAAAGGTTGCTCCATAAGCAGTTAGAATCCTTTAAGCAAAGAAGAAACCCCTTGATAATTCAGTGGGAGCTTTTCACAGCAATCTTCTGGCGTTGAAGTACAGAAATTAATTATTAATATTGAAAGATGGAACACATTGGCGTAAAAGTGCCAATAGTATTCAATCAAAGTCTCACTTAAACTATTTTTGCAATCCGGTCATACAATGTGAAACTCTTGTTTTGCCAAGACTCCCCACATTTTGCAGAACACATTGTCCAATTGCAGTGAATGATCCACACCAGACCTCTGACACAAGACTGCATCATCTTTATCTCAAAATACAGTTCATGAAGTTTTCTTCAGACCTTAAAACACTTACTTGGTTGAGATTCATTCCCTAAAATCATGAATTCATACTACTCTTTCACTGCAATTCTCAAACTTACGTTAAGCCTGAAAGCAGAAAAGCAGCAACTTCTTGTTTCTCAAATCAATACTAGAAGCTGCAGATTTAGCAGCTGTTTGGTACACAAGGCAAGCTGTTTAGCATTGTTTGCCTTAAATGAGATATACTTAGGCTCAAGGTTTTACAATATTCATTTACTCTTTTTTTGCTCAAAGTACAACAAATTAAATACAATAATTTAAAAGAAAATTCCAGATTAGATATTGCTAAGAAATTCTGTATATATCAAAATCTGTTTTAAACAGACATTGTACACACAGATGAGCCTTGAGGCTAATCTCATTTGTCTTCTCCTTCTCAATACTGTAAATCAAAAACAAGCACAACTGCTCAAACCTGATTCTTACATGCTGACTGGTATGTTCATCAAACAATATTCTACTAACAATTTAATTGAAAGAAATTCTGTTTGGACAATGGATATGTTAATTTAGGGAAACTTATCTTATTGGTCAATCTTGACCAGGTACTTAAGGGTAAATCAGATGGAAATGGGTATTTAAATTCTATTTAGAGATATTGGGAATAACCAGAGAGAGAAATTAAATGGTTAGTTCTACTATAGCATCAGCAGCTACAAAAACTTCCATGTTACACCATTCCATGATAGAATCATTAAGATTTCCTGCCCACAGTGGAAACTGAAGAGATAAAATCATAATTGTCAAACTTCCCACCTTCAATTTTTAAAAAAATCTTTGAGCAACATTCTTTGTATAATTATATTCCAATGGAGTTATTTATATCACATGAAATCAGTAGTACCACTGTTAATTCGCTGCAGAAAAATAAACTAAATGGCACTAAAAATAATGACAAATTCTGAAAATGAATTTAGATCTGCAATTACCATGAAATTCTGTTTAGGTTTGTGTAAAGATTTACCATGTTTATTGCATAGTGACTTGCTAAAAGATGGGAAATTCTGTAGTCATACACTGATGATTTTAGTTTTGTATGTTGTGGAATTTAAACATAGCCTTGTGTCTAACATTACAAGGACAGGTCTAATTTTAACTTCCTTATTGTGCACCTTATGTTGTAAAATTATTGTTCAAAGCCAAGAGATGGTATTCACATGTTGGCTTTACAACATCACACTGAAATAACAGAAAAGAATCAGCTGAACTAGCAAGTTATTTGATTTACAGTAACTTAATGCTAAACACATGAATAGCACAACTGTGTAAAGAAGGCAGGAACCTGAACTTTAGGTGGCTCATCCAATGGAATATATCCTTTTAAGACCAACATGCATGTTAATCCACTTACCGCAGGATATGAACCAGCAGCAAATGGGAAAGAAAACATTTTGCTTGAATTAAGTAAAGATGACCTTGAACTGCATGCTGGACACTAACCAGAAACCTTAGAGTTTCAATTCTCTACAAAATTAACTAACACCTAAATGACAATTAAACTAGTCACGATCTATAATCAAACAACCAGGTAATGAATTTGGTCTTTCTAGTAGCATGAAGCTCAACAGTATCTACCAACCTACATAAGCTAAGCTGTCAATGAGCCCAAGGAAAAAAAAAGTTGATCAGCATATTTCTGTAACTCTAGCACAAGCTGCTCAAATTTGAAAGAAACTTATTTGTCATCTTATAAATGTCATAATAGCACAATGGAATTCATTTGTTGACTATTTCACAGCACAAAATTTAATCAAGCCCTCACTGGTGATTTGAATTCCCTTTCTGGTGGTGTTATCACACAGGCAGGTTACAGAAAAGATTCACACTCAGTTCTACTCCATTTTAAAGTATGGCAAGAATGGAACTTTTACTAGATACCACAAGCTTTACCTTAGCTGCCACCTTTTACATTTCCTGAACAAGACAGAAGAGGGATAAATTGGTAAGGGTGGGCTAAGAATTCATAAAGGTATCTGCTTGAAAGGTTAGCACCAGGCTCCAGAACAAAGCTATCTCTTTGTTTCAACTGTGCTTGGTTTCCCAGGGGCCAATGGATCTGGGAACTGAAGTTGCAAGAATTCCCAAATACAATAGCTAAATGACTTTTTTTTAAAAAATGGTGCCACAACTGGAACTTCACCTAGTGCTTCAGGGATCTGTTCTGGGGCAACTTCTCTTTGTGATTTTTATAAATGACCTGTATGAGGAAGTGAAGGATGGGTTAGTAACATTGCTGACGACACAAAGATTGGGGGTCTTATGAATAGTGTGGAGGGCTGTCACAGTGGGACATTGATAGGATGCAAAACTAGGCTGATGAGTGGCAGATGGAGTTCAACCTAGATATGTATGAGGTGGTTTATTTTGGTAAGTCAAATATAATGGCAGAATATAGTATTAATGGTAAGACTCTTGGCAGCGTGGAGGATAACAGAGATCTTGGGATCCGAGTTCATAAGACACTCATAGATGCTGTGTGGTTAAGACATATCGTACTTTGGCCTTCATCAACTGTGGAATTGAGTTGAGAGATAATGTTGCAGCTAAACAGGACCGTGGTCAGACCCCTCTTGGAGTACTGTGCTCAGTTCTGGTCACTTCACTGCAGGAAGGATGTAGCAACAAAAGAAAGGGTGCAGAGGAGATTTACAAGGATGTTGCCTGGATTGGGGAGCATGCCTAATGAGAACAGGTTGAGTGAACTTGGCCTTTTCTCCTTACTGCGACAGATGATGAGAGGTGACCTGGGGCATTGATCGTGTGGATAGTCAGAAGCTTCTTCCCAGGGCTGAAATGGCTAGCATGAGAGGGCAGAGTTTTAAGGTGCCTGAAGTAGGTACAAAGGAGATGTCAGGAGTAAGTTGTTTTTTTTTAAATGCAGAGAGTGGTGATCGCATGGAATGGGCTGCCAGCGTCGGTGGTGGTGGTGGATACAACAGGGTCTTTTAAGAAACTCCTGAATAGGTACATAGAGATTAGAAAAAGAGAGGGCTATGGGAAACCCAAGGTAATTTCAAAAGTACATGTTCGGCACAGCATGATGGGCCGAAAGGCCTGTATTGTGACATAGGTGTTCTATGTTTCAAAGTACTCCCACTATTATTTATCCCATTCTCCATAATCAGAGCTCCCCCCTACCCCTGGCTTTGTCATTCAAGATACTCTCAGGATAAGAACCTTGTCGTACCCTCAAACTCTACCCTCTTCTAGCTGTAGTCTTAACCAACAGCTTATTAAGACCATAAGATATAGGAGAAGTAGGCCATTCAGCCCATTGAGTCTACACCACCATTCAATCATGAGTTGATCCAATTCTTCCAGTCATCCCCACTCTCCTGCGTTCACCCCATACCGTTTGATACCCTGGGCTACTCAAGAACCTATCTATCTCTGCTTTAAATACACCCAATGACTTGGCCTCCACAGCTGTTCTTGGCAACAAATTTACCGCCTTCTGACTAAATTAATTTATGAACATCTCAGTTCTAAACGGACGTCCTTCAATCCTGAAGTTGTGCCCACTTGTCCGAGTCCTCTACCATGGTTAATAACTTTGCCATACTTAATCTGTTCAGGTCTTTTAACATTCGCAATGTTTCTATGAGAAGCTCCCTCATTCTCCTCAACTCCAGGGAATACAGCCCAAGAGTTGCCAGGCGTTCCTCATATGGTAACCCTTTCTTTTCTGGTATCATTTTTGTGAATCTTCTCTGAACCTCTTCCAATGTCCTTTCTAAAATGAGCCCAAAACTGCATACAGTACCTCCAAGTGTGGTCTCATGAGTGCCTTATAGAGCCTCAGCATCACATCCCTGCTCTTATATTCTATATCTCTAGAAATGAATGCCAACATTGCATTTGCTTTCTTCACAACCAACTCAACCTGGAGGCTAACTTTTAGGGCATCTTGCGCAAGGACTCCCAAGTCCCTCTGCATCTTGAATTCTTTCCCCATCTAAATAATATTCTGCCTGTTTATTTCTTCCAAAATGCATGACTATACTTTCCAACATTGTATTTCATTTGCCACTTCTTTGCCCATTCCCTTGAACTATCCAAGTCTCTCTGCAGGCTCCGTTTCCTCAACACTACCTGCTCCTCCACCTATCATTGCATTATCAAAAAATTTAGCCACAAATCCATTAATACTGTAATGCAAATCATTGACATACATTGTAAAAAGCAGCGTCCCCTCGCCAACCCGTGAAACTCCACTAGTAACTGCCAGCCAGACTGAATAGGATCCCTTTATTCCCATTCTCTGTTTTCTGTCGACCAGCCAATGCTCCACCCACACTAACTTCCTTGCAATTCCATGGGCTTTTATTTTGCCAAGCAGCCTCATGTGCGACACCTTGTCAAAGGCTTTCTGAAAATCCAAGTACACCACGTCTACTGCATCTCCTTTGCCTATCCTGCTTGTAATTTCCTCAACGAATTACAGTAGGTTTGTCAGGCAGGATTCTCCTTTCAGGAAACCATGCTGGCTTTGGTCTATTTTGTCATGTGCCTCCAGCTACTCCTAATCTCATCCCTAACAATCGATTCCAACAACTTCCCAACCACTGATGTCAGACTAACAGGTCTATAGTTTCCTTTCTGCTGCATCCCACCCTTCTTAAATAGCAGAGTAACATTTGCAATTTTCTAGTCATCCAGTTAAATGCCAAAATCTACAATTCTTGAAAGATTATCATTAATGCCTCCACAAGCTCTCTAGCTACTCCCTTCAGAACCCGAGGGTGCACTCCATCTGGTCCAGGAGATTTAAACCACAATCACACCATTAAGTGTCCTGAGCACCTGCTTAGTCAGAATTTTCAGTGCACAAACTTCGTTTCCCTGACGTTCTTGAATGTCCGGTATACTACAGACATCTTCCACTTTGAACACAAAGTAAACTGCAGATGCTGTGGTCAAATCAACACGTACAACACGCTGGAGGAACTCAGCAGGTCGGGCAGCATCCATGGAAACAAACAGTCAACGTTTCAGGCCGAGACTCTTCATCAGGACTGAGGAAGGAAGGGGCAGGGGCCCGATAAAGAAGGTGGGGGGAGGGTGGGAAGGAGAAGGCTGCTACTAATCTGCTCTACTGCCATGATGAAGACAAACCCAGGATGGAGGAGTAACATCTCATATGCCATCTGGGTAGTCTCCAGCCCCTTGGTATGAACATCAAATTCTCCAACTTCCGGTAGTTCCCTCCCTTTCCCTTCCACCATCCCACTTTCACTCTGCCTCCTCTTCCAGCTGCCCATCACCTCTTTCATGATTCTGCCTTCTTCTACTACCCATAGTACTTTCCCCTTACATTCCTTCTTCACCTTTCCTGCCTATTCCCTCCCACACCCCTTGGTCTTTCCTCTGATTGGTTTTTCACCTGGCACCTACCAGCCTTCTCCTTCCCACCCTCCCCCACCTTCTTTATAGGGCCCCTGCCCCCTCCTTCTTCAGTCCTGACGAAGGGTCTCGGCCTGAAACGTTGACTGTTCGTTTTCACGGATGCTGCCCAACCTGCTGAGTTCCTCCAGTGTGTTGTACATGCTGATTTCTTCCACCGTGAAGACTGATACAAATTACACATTTAGTTCCTCTGCATCTCTCATTACAATATCTTCAGTGTCATTTTGTTTGGTCCTTTATTTACCTAAAAAATCTTTCAGTATCATCTTTGATATTAGCTGCCAGCTTCCTTTCATAATTCATCTTTTCCTACCTAATGACTTTTTTAGTTTCCTTCTTCAAGCTTTTAGAAGCTTCCCAATCCTCTATTTGCCCCACTAACTCTGGCTTCCTTGTATGCCCTCTTTTGCTTTTACTTTGGCTCTGACTTCACATGTCAGAGCAGATATTATTATTTACATCATAACCTCTCCATCTGGCCAACAACAGGATTTTGACCTTTCCTAGATATCAAAACATTTCAAACACTGGAATTACTACATCTAGCAGAAGTAACAGAAAATACTCATTTGTCACAACTCCCAGCCAATGCAAATGTTTAATGAAAAACATAGCTGATTCCAAGTTTGACAGCAGCACAAGACTACATTTCTCTCCCCTTCACTAAAACTATCTGTCAAAATCTGGCAGAAGATGAAACCAAAAAGATTGTAAATTGGCAAAACTATGTCATCAGATGATCTAAAGGCAAGATAAAGCTAAGACAAGGAAAATAATTCTTAGAAGGTGACAAGAAAGCAGATGACATTGCATTTTCAACCTGACACTATTTGCTTTCATAAAAAACAGTACAAGTCCATCTTCACCTAAATTCCATGATAAATACAGAGGTTGAAGAATAGTGTTGGTGAATGTTAGTGTTTTTGCTTTGTGAATTAGATCTCAGGAGCAAATTCACAAATTGAAGTCTCAAATAAAAGCACAACTTATCTAGCACAATTTGTTAAAATGGATAATTTGCAAATATTACTATATAAAAAGTTAATACTCAAATCAGCTTCGCTTTCAGATATTTCCTGGTTTTTAGATGTACTGGTTGACAGAATCTCAAATCACTTTGCTCAAACAAAACCATGTAAAATTGCCAGATTTTTTTTTAAAACCCAAGTCACTGACACTGCTCAAACACATCACTAAAAACATAAAGGGTTAAAATAGATCCGAGAAAACATTGTAATTATTTCAATACTTAACTGTAAACTGTTCCAAGCTTGTACTGATTACACCCAAAAGCTCAAAATACTGATAAGATTTACAGATTATGCAAGATGGTCATTTTACAGCTCCAATAACACTTCAATCTCCAAAACACAAGTCCCTTAAAATTTTCCCCTTCAACATTTAAGACCTTTCTTAAAACAAGCCTCTTCAACTGCTATTCCAACACTCAAAATAAAAACTGTATATGTGAATCACTCAGGAAATTGCCAAATGCATAAGCAGCACAAACCTGATGTGTGCTTTCAGCATTTGTTTTGGATTGTATCAGTGACCAATGACAACTTCCTGCAGAGTTCACTAAACTACTACTACCTTTTAAAAATATACTTTTACTACTAATCTATGTGCAATTGGAGACCATGATTTACATTTTGATCATGTTTTTGGGTGTACTGAGCAATTTGGCGCTTTTGCTGTCACATAGGGAATTCAACATGCTTGAGAGTGAGACTGAGAACGGTGTGTGCGGCCTAATGGCAGAGCATGAACCCATGATCAGCTCCAATTCTCCACTCTAATTGATTAAAGCCTCAAGCAATATTGAAATTAATGACTAGTAGAGTGGAGGGCCAGGTGTTCAACGTTGTCTGCCTGTGTCTGGCGAATCTCCTTTTCACTTGTTGCCAGAGAAAGGCATCATTGTCTTGAGTATTGGGCAAGGCTTGATCAGCACATCTAGTGGATTGGACTCATATTTAGAGGACACTGCAGTTCATGTCATTTTTTCCCGATTTCCTATTGTAATTTTTGCACAATTCTGATCAGTGCAGACTGGCTCTGCGGCCTGCAGTCTACAAATGACACAGTGTTAAATTGAACTGAACATTTCTTGATTGTTTCAAGGATTCTACAGCTTGATGTTTAATACTGTGTTATTTGCTTGTTTCGTTTTTTTTGTACACCAGGGGTTTGCTTTGAATGGGCTCCACAGTGTTTTTTTTGTTTTGCGGCTGTCTGTGGGAAAACAAATCTCAAGGTTGTACACTACATACATTGAATATAAATGTACTTTGAATTTTTAACATCTAAATTGTTTCCTGGTGCAAGATCACTATTCTAATTTTTCTTTTGAAAGACTTGTGCTGTTTTACTATTTACTTAATATAAAAATATTTTGACAAATTCTCCCAATCAACCTCCAGAATTCCCTGGGAGCTGATCTCAGGAAATCTCTGATTTTCTGGTTGGGGGAGGGGAAGGAATTACAACCAATCATTTGCTAATTAATTAATCCATGCTCCCCAACCCCAGTGAAAATTCTGCTGCAGCATCTCTAAGTTTGACTGACTTTTATTTGAAGTGGATTTTGCTTTGTTTTAAATTTGACCACTAAAACTACCTCAAATAGACCTATTTTAATCTTTCCCCCTTACACCATCACAAAATAATCCATGACAATTGATACAGAGAAACTGAGGGAAATATAATTTGATAGAGGTAGATGAGAAAAAAAATTGACACAAAAGCTGAAATGAATGAAAATACTAAGACATGAGAATTAAACCACCTATCAATATGGTTCCCATAATGATGGATCTATCTGATTTATTCTTAACAAAACAATTATACATACAATCTTTCATCTTAAGATACATTCATCTTAAACACAAAATTAATCAAGTTATTCAAATACATAAACTCAGAAATGAAGCTTTAAAATAGATTTTGCAGTTTTGTTGGTTGTGGTATCATTGATGCATTCAACATATTCACCTTGCATTGGATACTCCACAATAACATTCAATCAGATGTATCATTATGAAAGAATAAGTCAAGAAAATATCTAGAAAGTACAGTTTCCAAGAATGAATTTAGTCATGATTCCCTGAAATGGCTCGTTATGAAACATTCTTGAATCAGCTATAAGCCTGCATTATAATGCACAAATACATATTAAAGATTAAAGTTATAACTTACCATCTGAAATTTCATCAGGCTTTCTCCTTTTCTCATAAATGAAGATAATTGCAACAAGCACAATCACCTCGGCAACAATACCCAAGAAGGGCCAGACAGCAGCATAACGGCTACGAACTCGAAGGTGAATCATTTCAGCTTTTGCATCAACTTCATTAGTTGCATTGCAGAAATAGTCTCCCTGGTCTAGCTCAATATCCAGAGAAGAGATGTGCAACTCAGTCTTATTTCCCATGCTCTTGATGTGAAACTTCTTGGTTCCATTGACAATTTGCTAAATTTGAAATATTAAAATGTTTAAGTAAATAACAATACAACTTTCTAGGTTTCTGCAATTCTAGGAGTGTGTAGTAGAGAGTGTATTGACTGGCTGCCTCACGGCCAGGTGTGGAAACACTAAGCCTTTAAACTAAAGATCCTACAAAAAGTACTGAGTTTACCCAGTACATCACAGGTAAAGACCTCGCAACCACTGAAAGTATCTACAAGAAACTATCATAAGAAAGCAGCACTCGTTATCAAAGATCCTCACTACCCAGGCTATGCTCTATACTTGCTGCTGCCATCAGGTGGAAGATACAAAAGCCTCAGGACTCGCATCACCAGGTTCAAGAACAATTACTACCCCACAGCCATCAGGCTCTTAAACAAAGGGTTAGCTACACTCACTTGCCATCCATTGAGATGTTCCCAAAACCAATGATCTCACTGCAAGGACTCAATCTTGTTATTTCATGTTCTTGTTATTTATTTTTTATTTTCATTTATAGTTTGTTGTCTTCTGCACTATGGTTGATCTTTCACTGATTCTGTTATAGTTACTATTTACAGATTTGCTGAGACACCAGCAGAAAAATGAACCTCAAGTTTGTGTATGGTGACATACATGTACTTCGATAATAAAAATTACTTTGAACTTTAACGAAGGGACTGCAAGTGTATCAGACTACTCTTGGGTTGGATGTTTAAACAAAAATGTTGCTTTTGACTATTTCAAGATTCACCGTATGTAATAAAGTGGCGTGGCATACTCACAAAATTAATTGTAACATTAGACTTGGTTTATAAAATATAAAAAAAACCAAACCAGTAATGTGACCGCTACCCTTAAAGTCTCTGCAACAGTTGCACTCAACACTGGACTCAACACAATAATTTTAAAAATTGAAGAACTAATCAGAAGCTTGATTTGCCCCATGGCAGTAAGAGGAAAAAATATTTTAACCTTTCTTTAAAAAAATCACAAGTAAAATCAAATTAACTAAGTGGTTTGTCATTTATAATAATTAGTTGGTTATTTTATGTTGCTATTTACCTCAGTACCAGCTTTGGTCTCCCGGGACCATGACCAGTTCTCAACTGGTGGAAACCCGCTACTCTTACATATTAACACTCCACTCTCCCCTTCAGTTCTATGTTCAGATTTCTTCTCTGCAGTCACACCAGGGGAAGCTGGTTAAAAAATAAATAAGTCACAGATTTTTAATCACTCCTTAACTTTTCCTTAACATGCACGTTCATAGATCACAAAAAAGATTAAGTGTCACACAACATGGAAACAGATGTTTTGACCCAAATCATTCATGCCAACTATGTTGCCCAACAAGCTAGTACCATCTGCCCATATTTGGTCCACAACCCCCTAAACATCTCCTATTCACGTACTTATCTAAATTGTTTTTAAATGTTGCTAAAGTGCCTGCCTCAATCACTATTTCTGGTAACTCATCACAAATACTTACCGTCGTTTGTGTGAAGAAGCTGGCCCAGATGTCCCTCTTAAATCTCTTGCCTCTAATCTTAAGTTTGTGCCCTCTTCTGTTTAAGCACCCTTCCATGAGAAAAGTCTATGTGCCTTTACCCTGTCTCCACTCAAGAACTTGTATGTCTTTATCAAACCACCCCGCATAATTCCACATTCCAGGGAGTGTGGTCCCATTCTGCACAATTCCTCTTTGTAACTCAGAGACTAAGTCAGGGAACAGCTTGGTAAATCTGTTCTGTACTTTCTAGATCAGATGAATGCCACAATAGTACAATAGTTAGTGTGATGCTATTAAACCTTGGGGTGGAGTTCAGAGTTCAATTCTATTCACTACAAGCACTGCAATACGTCCTCCCTATGAATGTGTGTGTTTCCTCTGGATGATCTAATTTCTTCCCACAGTCCAAAGATGTATCAGTTAGCAAATTCTCTGGTGATCAGGCTAGGGTTAATTAGGTGGGCTGCTGGGTGGTGCAGCTCGTCAGGCTGGAAGGGCCTGTTTCGCACAGTATCTCCAAAATAAATAACTGCACAATACTCAAAGTCCAAAAATGATAGTGTTGGATTCCAGTACTATTTATAAAATACTGCAAATCAAATTGCCTGCTCTTTTACTTCTGAATTTAGTCTAGGCTCTACACAAAGCACACACCTTCATGTCATCTCATAGCTATCTTTACCAAGTAGCTTTGCATATTTGTTCATGGTCTCAATCAAAATTGTGAATATGGTTCTGTCTCATAAGATAAATAAATGAGGTATTCCTGATAAACCAATAGTTTCAGATTCTATAAAAAATATCTAGGCTGTTGCTGCAAATAGTCTTTGACTAGTGAGAAGACTCACTAACTTTTCTCTAGCAGCTGATCTGGCTCCAACTATAAAGATAACTCTTTAATCTACCTCAGTATTACTAAGGCCAAACATTAGTGTTCAGTGGGGCTATTAAGGCAGTTAGCAACCTAAGCAGATAACTGTGATGGACACTTGCCGAAAGGCAACGCCCTAATGTAAAATATAAACCATTTCAAGTTCATTAAATACTTGTACCAGCTTCATATGTTCATATCTCCTGAAAATAACTTGCATTGTTTTCTATTTTTACAGTAAATGCATCTGCCATCAGTATAAGACAAATCCAAGTGTTTTCAAAAGGCTTGCATTTATAGTGTACAATACAAGAGACATTTCTAAGTGGTTTAGAATTAACAAGGCAATTCAGAAATGAATGTAGGAAATGTACAGCCAATGTGCACACAGCAATCAATCTCCCACAAAAAAAAAACAGAAATCCAGCTAATGTACATTCATGGTGATGGTTGTGGAATAAATATTAACTCAGATACTGAAAAGAACTCAGCAACAGTAACTCCACTTCAAACATACTTTATAAATACAAGTCTTTAAGGCAGAGATTGATAGACTCTTGATTAGTCAGGGCATGAGGGGTACAGGGAAAAGACAGGACACTGGAGCTTAGAGGAGAAATGGATCAGCCATGTTATGTGGGACATCTGTGCACATTGATCTGAAGCATAATCGCACTCTACCTGACAGTCTGGACAAATCCTACCCCTCCTGCCTTTTCCTTATGGGCAGCAGTGTAATTAAGACCAAATAATCAGTTTCATGGAAGTTGAATGAGGAACAAACTCTGGCCAGGAAGGTGGAGATAATCTTCACCAGAATACCCTAATACAGTACAATGGTATATTTCCAACTGTCTGAGAGAGCACACTGATCAGCAATTTTGTACATTCCACCCATCAAACCAAATGATTAAAATCAAGCTTAGAGTGTTTATAATTAAGCCACAGGCAAGCAATTAACTTACTTCACTGCAGTCAGTGTTCCCTTCCTCTTATTACTCACATTTACCCTTTCAGACAAATTGTCACATTCAATAGGCAAAAAATAAAATCATGAACACTGCTTGTTTTCCCAAGATATTTCCTTGTACTACCATTTCCATTTACACAATATGCTTCAACAAACGGAAACACTTTTAGCCTGGTCAGCTTGCACAAAAAAAAACTTAATATGCCATACCTTTCACAAGAATGGTACTGTTGACAGCAGGAGTCGTGAAATAATGGCAAGAGTACACCCCTGAATGTTTTGCATCATAAGCCTCTAGTCTGAAGGAATAAGCAGAACAAATGAATTTATTGCAACTGAACAATCCAAACCAGCATACATGAGAAGTTTTTTTTAAAAAAAGCATTTTCATAATTTGTTGGTACATTCTTAAAACGAGTCGTGAACACTAAAAAGTTGCCAAATTTTGGCTGCATAGCAACAAGCCTAAAAAACACGTGACTATCTCCATGAAGTAGTTTAATGCCAAAAGCGGGGGGGGGGTGAAAGAAAACATGTTCTATTGGCAACAGCTGAACAGCTTCATCTTAATTCCATTTCTAGGGCTCACTTTACTAACAATAGAATCACTTGCCTGGGATCGAGGAATGCAACTATAATCGGTGGTGATGGGAGGGTGGTCACATAATAAAAAGTTTTATTTTCACTGCAACAAATATAAATAGTTCTTTAATACGGGGGGGGGGGGGGAGAAATGGTGAAGTTCAGGATCACACGGAATCCTTGGCTAAGAATGCTCATTTCAATATTTGGAAACTACAGTGTTTTGCATTTGGCACTGCAACAGATACAGCTTTCTGCTTGACCCCAGATGTAGGAAAAAGTTGAGTGTTTTTATTTATGTTAACAGACACCATGACTTAACAGCTGAATCAACTTTGAACCTCTATTATGCATAGAGTAAGGTGTTTAAATGATTTATCCGCTTAACAGGTCTTGCAATATAAACACCATAATTTAAGCACATTTGTAGCTTTTTGCTATTTCGGCAGAATTTGTTTTCCAGTATCACAAAATTAGCAGCTATATCACAGCTAGTAATACCTTCCTCTGTCCAGCTAATCCAACAATATTTATGTTAGCAAAAGCACGTCCACCACCAGCTCCACATTTCAAATCCTCCAGAAAGTTAACCCCACAGCAAAACTAACATGGAATTGGTCTTACAAATGATTAGCTCAATTCTCAATGAAAAAAAACACAATAGTTCCATTATTGCCTCTGGAAACAACAAAGCAGGAAGGTGATGGAATTCAGAGGGAAGAGAGGACACTGCTGAATCCACAATATATGACGATCAGAAAAAAGTTCAAGTTGGAACAGAGCAAGAGAGAAAATCTACACATGGAACAGGTTTTGCCCTTCAGCTAACAGTACATAATTTATGGGCATCAGAAAGCAACACTGGTAGAATTTTTTTTAAAGAAAATTAATAAACATACTTCATAAATTACTGAGGAAAAAAATAGACACAGATTCGCCCCAAGCTACAATAGGATCCTGCTCCCAATAATGGTTTATAATCCCATTTGCAAGTTGTTAATGCAAAGATCTGGCAGTATCTTTAAGTAAAAACTATCGACCATCCAAGGAGCACCGAGGTAAACTAAGAAATTTAGTTGTTTCTTTGCAATATGCAATGATACTGTGGTGAACTGATTTCTAGAAGATTCCTGTAGGCTGCAAAAGCCATCAAATCCATCGTACCAATCTCCCAAAAGCTTGTATAGTTGCATTCAAGTCAAGTGTTTGAGAAGGACCTGTCAGTGAACAGACTTAATATGCACATGTAACCCACATGGGAATTGTGTGCACAGCTGTTTGTGTTCATTAGTTATTAACTTCCTCAATGTTTTGCAGTCTAACTGCTAAAACTCCATGATATATGCTAATCTCTCACTGCCATCTTTATGAAAGTGTTCTCAATAAGCTGAATTTTAACTCATGATATACATTTGCATTCTGGAAATAGTTCTACAAACATTTGTCTTTTTAGAGACTAGATTACGGATTTCAGTAGTAAACATCATCTATGTTAATAATACTCTTGTACACAGTCTACTGATCTCATTATATCACTGAGATACTACAGGTTAATTTGGATACATGCTCTCTTCTTACAAAAAATCATTTCCCCAATTAGCCCAAAATAGTTTGTAATCTTTGGTTGAAAGCATTAAATCAAGAAATGAACATACAGATAAGTCAAAACACTTGGAGAGAAGTTACTCAGTTAATTCTTATCAGTAATATTTTAATTTATCTTATTTTTGAAATGTTTGGGAATTGATCAATAAGATTCTGTTAGTTTGTATTCTGAATTTGTTTTATTCCATTGGTTATTTCATCTTACTGAAATGGTTATTTCATCTTCCAAGTAGGTGCTGTTTAGCTGCCAGTAATACTGTTGCCTGACTAACCCACTGAATTAACTTGCTTTGCATCTTGTTTACCACTTAAATTTGTGGACCCAGTGCACACCTTTCTTGCTCTCTGTTAGATATGCTGTTTGATCTACTCAATTAAAAATTAGAACTAGAATGTTACTGGACCTTTGACAAGGTTCTGCACGGAAGGTTCAATCGTTAGGAATTAATATTGAAGTAGTAAAATGGATTCAACAGTGGCTGGATGGGAGATGCCAGAGAGTAGTGGTGGATAACTGTTTGTCAGGTTGGAGGCTGGTGATTAGTAGTGTGCCTCAGGGATCTGTACTGGGTCCAATGTTGTTTGTCATATACATTAACGATCTGGATGATGGGGTGGTAAATTGGATTAGTAAGTATGCAGATGATACTAAGGTAGGTGGCGTTGAGGATAATGAAGTAGGTTTTCAAAGCTTGCAGAGAGATTTAGGCCAGTTAGAAGAGTGGGCTGAACAATGGCAGATGGAGTTTAATGCTGATAAGTGTGAAGTGCTATATTTTGGTAGGAATAATCCAAATAGGGCATACGTGGTAAATGGTAAGGCATTGAAGAATGCAGTAGAACAGAGTGATCTAGGAATAATGGTGCATCGTTCCCTGAAGGTGGAATCTCATGTGGATAGGGTGGTGAAGAAAGCTTTTGGTGTGTTGGCCTTTATAAATCAGAGCATTGAGTATAGGAGTTGGGATGTAATGTTAAAATTGTACAAGGCATTGGTAAGGCCGAATTTAGAGTATTGTGTACAGTTCTGGTCACCAAATTATAGGAAAGATGTCAACAAAATAGAGAGAGAACAGAGAAGATTTACTAGAATGTTACCTGGGTTTCAGCACCTAAATTACAGGGAAAGGTTGAACAAGTTAGGTCTTTATTCTTTGGAGCGTAGAAGGTTGAGGGGGGACTTGATATTTAAAATTATGAGCGGGATAGATAGAGTGGACATGGATAGACTTTTTCCATTGAGAGTAGGGGAGATTCAAACAAGAGGACATGAGTTGAGAGTTAGCAGGCAAAAGTTTAAGGGTAACACGAGGGGGAATTTCTTTACTCAGAGAGTGGTAGCCGTGTGGAACGAGCTTCCAGTAGAAGTGGTAGAGGCAGGTTCGATATTGTCATTTAAAGTAAAATTGGATCGGTATATGGACAGGAAAGGAATGGATGGTTATGGGCTGAGTGCGGGTCAGTGGGACTAGCTGAGAGTAAGCGTTCGGCACGGACTGGGAGGGCCAAGATGGCCCGTTTCCATGCTGTAGTTGTTATATGGTTATAATATATATACTTCCCGTTCTATTCTCCCTTAAGATTTTTTGGAAGGTTGACAAAATTTGTACAGGTAGTCCCCAAGTTACGAGCATCCAACTTATGAACAACTCGTACTTACGAACCGAGGAAGAACACCGTCCGCCATTTTAAGTCAGATCGTGACACTGTCCACCATTTTAAGTTGTTGCCATTGACACTGTGTTGAGTGTGTAACTTTGTATTTGGCTTAAATTTTTCTTAGCAAGGTTCACCCTGATCCCGCGCCCACCACCCCTTCCAGTCGGCTGGTGGCGCAGTGAGATCAGAGCCGGGCTTGAGAACGGAGGTTCTCGAGTTCAATCCAGTGACAGACTGCTCCTGAGCACATCGAGCTTGTAGTTTGACCTCGTAAAAAAACCACTGCCACCTCCTGTTAAAATTTCCATGCAGAATACGGAGGAAGATCAAATACCCAAACCCAGCACAGCTCCCACATGTCCCAGTTAACCTGTCTCAGTATGGTGGACTTTCAGATCCGGGGAATTCAGTGCGGTGGTCCCTAGGACCAGCAGACCTCGGGACCCGCCACCTGCAGTGTTTCTGTTCTGTTGATGGGAAGCCATCACGATTGAAAATAAAGTAGAAATAATAAGGCATTTGGAAAGAAGTGAAACGTCACTGGAAAAGCGTTAGACTACAGTCAGTCAACGATCAGAACAATATTAAAGGATAAAGTGAGAATAATGGAGCATGTGAAAAGCCCTGCCCCAATGAAAGCTACAATTTTTACTAAGCAACGCAGTGGTTTAATTATTGGAATATACAAGTTTCTTAAGTGTTTTATATACATAAAGGCAAAATATATACTATATACTAAGACAAACGTTTGACTAATTGACACTAAATAATACCGGATGTACTTGTTCTGACTTAAAGACTGACTCAGGAACTCAACTTGTTCATAACCCGGGGACTGCCTGTACACATAGCAGGTAAGAGCATAAGTAAATGGTATTGTAAGAGGAACAAAGCATTATAGTATCATGAACATGGTTAAGGAACTACTACACCCACCTCTGGAAGGACAAGACGACAAAAAATGTTTGCTCTAAATCATGAAATCAATTCCAGCGGTTATACAAAACATACTTGTATTCCATCAATGGTGAGTCAACTGTATCCTTAGTTGTTGGGATTTCCACATCATCCTTTTTCCATACACGACCCTCTATAATAGAGGGTGGGTTTGTCAGGTTGCAGCTAAGAACTGATCCCTTTACATTTTCTTTGGATTCCAAGATTTCAGGATCTCTGACAATTATAGGATCTAAAAGCAAAAAGGAACAAAATGAAAAACAATGCAACAAAGCAGGTTATACTTTTAAATGAAAGTCATCAAACACTCAACTCATCTATCAAGCAATTATGAAGAAACATTACAGCATAGATGCTGAATTACCAAAAGGCTCAGTGCCATTTACTTTTTCTGCACCCACCCTCACACTAATCCACCACTGAAAAATTTTCCATTATAACGTTTAGCCACTGTAACAACCAGCAAAATCAAGCATAGCATGGCATTGTCTAAAACAAGGGGAAAAAAAGGAGGCTTCAACATACAAAGTTAATCATGTAGAAAATGGCAGCCATTACATAAATCAATGCAGGAGTCAATCTTAGAATCAAATGCATTGCTCTATCAGAAATTGCTGGGTATCCAATTCCAGTCTATAATGCTAGAAAGATTTCAGATGCCATCTTCTGGTTATAAAGGTAAAACTAAAGACCTGTAACAGTGTGAGATTGCAACATTACAAAAAGATAATCCACATCCTTTATGTTGTATTGCCTTAATGATTAAAGATTTTGCCTAACATTTTCTGTTTGCATTCACACCACCAAAACCGCTGCATTTACTAATTCTCCAGTGGCTTTCTAGATTTCAATGTTACATCAGATTCATTTGCCCACTAATTTTCAAAATTCAGAATTCTCTAGAATAATGTATTAAGCTCGATTATTCAAAATACAACAAAATTTAGGAAAGCAATCTCACAACTTTGCAACAAGCCACAGGAAAAAGACAGGATAGCTACCAGGGATGAAAAAGGCTAAAGTAATGTTGGTCGTACCAGGGGCTTTTCCTGGAGGGATGACACAGAGGGCAGCAAAATATATACCAGGCACTTGCACTAAGCTACTGGTAAATATCTCCAACTGTGTTTGGTGGCAACCACTCACGTTCAATGACAATTACTGTTGCCTGAGACCGTATCCACTTGATCTTTGGGATCTTTTTTAAATCATTGCGGTAGGGATCATTACTGGCTCTGCATTCATATGTGCCTGTGTCTTCGACAGTTAGATTCATGATGCTGATTGTGCTCTTGGCATCAAGGTTATAGGTGAAGTTGATGTTGACCCGGTGTTCTCGTGCACCATCATACAGCTGTGACATGACTTCAGTGTCATTGCCCTCTACAATCCACCACTGAATTTCAGGGGTGGGTTTTCCAATTACCTCACAGTGCAATTCTATACTGTCTTCAATTAGCTTCACGTCAGATAGCGGTGACTTTATAAAGCCAGCTGCAATAAAAAGTCATTTGCAACAAAAGAGAAAACTTAAATATAAGCTTATAAACAGAGAAAGCATTGAAAATAAATTCTTATACTCTCACGTGAACAAATCCAATCCTATAGCTCAGATTTATTAATATGCGAGTGCGACCATAAATTTCTACTCATTAACCATATAACAATCACAGCACGGAAACAGGCCATCTCGGCCCTCCTAGTCCATGCCGAACTCTTAACCTCACTTAGTCCCACCTAGGTAAATTTAGCATCCCTCTATAAAGCTCTAAAAAGTGCTCTAAAGTCTTACTTTACGTTACAGCACACCATAACTCTACAGTGTTGTGAATATATTAGGAACAATATCATAAAACATATTCAACAATGTTTCATTTGTAACATATGTGAATGTGCACCCATTACTACATATTACAGTAATTCTTGCACTGCCATCTTATCAATGTGAACTTGAAAATCTTGTACATCTTGTATTTATAAGGCCACTTACTTTTTCTCCTACTCTTAATATTTGTGTATATGTGCACTTGTAATCCTACTAAGACAATGTAATTTCCTTTGCAATCAATAAAGTAGATCACTTTGCCTTTCAAGTTTCAAATAACAACCTAAACAATATTATAACCAAAATGGGCATCAGTACAACAAATCAAACTTCACAGTTGTAGAGTTGGGGAAAACAGCATCCACCATCAAGGACCCCACGACAAAGGTCACACTCTCTTCTTGCTACTGCCATTAGGACAGCACAGGAGCCTTAATGCCAAGTTCAGAACAGTTATTGCTCCTCAACCATCAGACCACCATGTGCTGCTGCAGCATAACAATTAATTTCATAACATATTCCAGTGATATTAAACTTGTTTGATTTGAATAATTTATAAATTGAAGTAACTTGAATCCTATGATAAATATCTTAATTAGTAATCTGACGGTAAAATGGTCTTAATGCAATGAGTTCTAACAAAAAGAAAGTGAAAACAACAAAGCTTTGATTGATATAACCAAAAAGATTAGCAAATGTCAAGAAGACACTTACAGAAAGGTAAGAGCAATTATGCAGTGGAATAAATGATCATCTGTCTCTATGGATGATGATCGAACACCAAAAAACAGTGACAAGTATAGACAGTTGTCACTTTATTAGGTACAGGAGAGGAAGCCGATGTGGTTTTCAGTTGCAGTAGCCCATCAACTTAGTTTTGAAGTGCTGTGTAGAGATGCTCTTCTGCACACTGCTCTTATAATATCAACTTCCTATCAGCTTCAAACAATCTGGGCACCCTCCTCTGACCCAGCTCATTTTCAAGGCACTTTTGCCCACAGAACTGCCACTCACTGGATGTTCTATTGTTTTTTGCACCATTCTCTACAAATGTGAGACTTTTGTACACGAAAATCCCAGATCAGCAATTTCTGAAATACTCAAACCATTCCATCTGGCACCAACAATCATTCCACAGTCAGTCATTTGATTAACATTTCTTCCCCAGTCTGATGTTTGGTCTGAACAACAAATGAACCTCCCGATCACAAGTGTGTGCAATTGAGACAACCATGTGATTTAAGTCCCTGAGGTCGATGTGAGATTATCCTTCAAGAGAGTGAAACAGCATCCAGCCCAGACAGGGCATCTTGCCTAACACTGAAGACTTGTGCTAATCAACTGGCTGGAGTGCTCACTGACATCTTTAACCTCTTGCTTTAGCAGTCTGAGGTTCCCACCTGCTTCAAGCAGGCTTTAATCATACTACTGCCCAAGAACATGGTAACCTGTATCAATGACTTATTGTCCTTGAACATTAACATCCATTGTGATGAAGTTCTGAGAGGTTGGAGATAAAACATATCAAACCCTGCCTGAGGAGGGACTTGGACCCATGCCTACCATCACAACAAGTCAACAGCAGATGCCATTTCATTGGTTCTTCACTCAAACCTGCAGCATCTGGACACTGAAGATGCACAAATCAGGATACTTTTCATTGTCTACAGCTCTACATTCAACACTATCATCTCCTCAAAACTAATCAACAAGCTCCAATCCTCTGTACCTCTTTGTGCAAGTGGATCCTCAACTTCCTTACCTTTAGACCCCAGTCACTTTGAATTAGCAACAATATCTCCTCTACAATCACTATCAGTACAGGGGTACAAGGCAGTGCACTTAGCCCCTGCTAAACTCATTTTATGACTGAGTCCAAGTATAGCTCCAATGCCATATTTAAGTTTATTGTCAGCACCACTGTTGTGGGTCAAATCAAAGGCAAATTAGCATATAGGAGGGAGATTGAAAATCTGGCTGAATAGTTGTACAGCAGTAAAACCAAAGAGCTACTTATTGACTACCGGAGGAAACCAGAAGTCCATGAGCCAGCTCTCAACCAGGGATTAGAGGTGGAAAGGGTAACTTTAAATTCCTCAGAGTTACCTGAGGGTCCAGCCACTATATGCCTCTACAAAGAAGGCACAGCAGCACCTCTACTTTCTTAGAAGTTTGCAAAGATCCAGCATATAATCTAAAACTGAAGAAACCAGCTGAGGAATCCTGTTAGCACCACACTGTCATCTTATTGAACAAAATCAGGGAGTAGGTATTAGCGCTAATATGACCAAATGAATTAGTCAATGCTAAAGAAAATGAGTACACATGAGTCATTTGCAGGTGGTGTGCTGCAATAATCAGCGCAAGACTTCAGTTACCAGATAACTACCTATATTTGATGGTAAAGGAGAACCTGTACTTACTGGAGGTCAGTTACAAATTATAAAACAAAAAAAACTTAACAGCAGAGGAATTATAAGGATTATAATTGATAAGGAACAAGCACATGAATCTCCAAAATAAACATATGTAACAGAGTTTATAGGGTTTCTAAGGTAAGGAAATTACTCAATTCTGATTAATCTACGAATTGGCAAGCTCTGAAAATTTCCCTTTAACTGCAACGTCATATCACATTGGGAAGTGAGAACTAGACTTCAGGTCAGAGGATCAAATGTGAATGAGTTTAAATAACAAATTCTGTTTAAAAACACAGCCATAAATGGATGATGGGAAAAGTAGAATTCTGCAAAGTTGTTTTTCCTCACTAAATCACAAAGCTACACTGGAAACATCAATGAATAGCAGGTAATAAAACAAAACTTCCTATAGCATATGATCAATAATCAGAAGGAGCCAAGAGCATCAGCCATATTCTGTGTAATTAAGGAAAATGGAACATGTTGCTCAATGAAAAAACAATTACAATTGGCAACTAGATTAGACTTTTTCAACATTGTCACAATTTGAGAAAAGATCAGTGTAACCCCCTGGGTCACCTCAGGCTCGCTCAGCTCGTTCTCGTCTAGGGGGAGCAGCCTTTGGCCCCGCCAAACTGGGTAATCAGCTGGTGTGAATGCTGTGTGATGTCCCTGCCTCACCCAAAAACAGACAGTACACCATAAGCGATTAAATGAGTACAATTTATAAAGGTTACTGTAACTAAGTGATTAATAACGATACAGTATATATGAAGAGAAAAAATAATGAAAAGGCGCCAAACTTATCAAAGTCCAAACCACTTCGTGCACAACCGTTGGAGCTCAATTACTGAAGTCTTCTGGCCACCATTCGATCCCCTCCGAACTCCTCGACTCGCAGCTCAGGACCCTCCGAGTGGTCAACCAACACAGCTAGCTTCATCCCCCCTCCTTGAAGTACCTCCTGGCCTCGGACCCCCGCTTGGGGTCTGTTCCTCGCCCAGCTTACAGCATCGCGTCCTCTCTCTCAACCCCCTCGCGCCGATCTCCCCAAAAGCCCGTCAACAAAAGCTTACAGACTCAGAAGAAAGAACATTAATCCCCATTTGGTTTACAAAGGAATATAATTCTCCCAGCACTCTCTCGCAACAAAGAAACATTCCTGCTTTTAACAAAGAAGCCCTTTCCCAACAGTAACAAAGAAAAAAGAAGGAACCCCCTTTACATCAGTAAAATCAGGTCAGACTTATTTAAACAAAAAGAAAGGATTCAAATTGGAACTACTTTGTAAGGGGCATTTCTTACTTTCGCAAACTGTTGCCTAAATATCAGAAATAGCTATTAATTTCAGCATTCCCTGAACTTCCGAACGGTGGCCTTTTGAACGCAAAAGTATCTGAAATAAGTACATGGAGTTCACCTTCTTTGATCTCTCGTCGCTGCTCACAAATCAGCTGTCAGCCCACCCAGCTTTTGTTTTGCTGCTGTGAAAGTCACCTTGGACATGAATTGGCCTAGACTTGTACCCATTACCCCCTGAAGGACTTGACCCATCTGAAATACTGGAATTGTGACAGACCTCAATAATAATGGTAAATCATAAACATCATCGCACTCAAACTATTAACATAATTCAGATTTCATTAACACCCCTTGTTCAACACTCAAGCACAAGAACATGCGATTTGAAAGTGTCAGAAAAATTAAACGACTTGTGTGAGCCACATGTGAAAGAACAAACTTGTGGAACCAAATGTATATTTTTATGTTATGTCTCCTATGCAAAGAAACTACTCAATTAGTTTACAACCTACAACCTCTGAAGGAAGCTTAGAAAATAGTTACAAGGAACTTAAACAGGACTAAAAGACTGACCAAAAAGCATGCAAGAAATGTGATATAGGTGGCTTTCCTCTTGTAGTCTTTCTAATAATCCCTGCCTTGTGCACATCTAGTGGCAAAATATTCATAATTGTCAGTCGATAGAATCAAACCTAAAGGGAACATTTAAGGACAAGTCTCTGGTCACTTGACAAACAACTACCCATGAGAATCAGGTTTATTAAGACTGGCATATGTCGTGAAATTTGTCAATCCAGATGAAACTGAAGTTAAGGTAGGAATATTTTACTTTCAGTACTGTGAATTTTCATGGAACACTTACTTTTAATTCACTAATTGTATGAATACAACTATAATCTTAAACCATCTTCACTTCAAGTTTTCAATTCTAATAACTGTGTTTCAACCAAAAGGTCAGTATGTCAATTCCAATAACTGGCAAAATAAAAATTCATAGCTGCAAGATAAAAATCATAAAGTGATCTTTATGAACTACTCTGGAAATTTACACTGTCAGTTTCTACCCTATACTTGCTTTCAAATGATTCCTTTCCAACTGTCCCTTTCTGCAACTTGTCCCAAGTTGGATAAAGACCAAGGAACAATTGCCATGAAAAACCTGCCCACTAAACTCCTCTTTGATACACTATAAAGGTTTTATTCCATTATTAGTTTTTTCAGTCTTATTAGCCTCTAACAGTACTCCCAATGTCTTCCCTTCTCAACTGAAAATTATTCTCCACCAGTTAACGAGACCCAAAGCACCTGCATTCACCAGACTCCACCCAAAAATCTTTTAAAAAATTCACTCATCTGCACCTATTGGCCCATTAACCTCCACCTTCAACAGAATCACTGCCCACCATTTCCACCACTATTTAAGATGAAGCCAGGCACAGTTAAAGTTGTGAGTACCTGCTACTATTTATATTAGGATCCTGTATGATTCTAATTCATGGACATGATGTTCTCAATACCATCCTAATTCATCCTCCACTTGGAGCAGTCATGGAAGAAAAAAATCCCAACAAATCTAAGGGGAAACTGCATTTCTATTCCCCCCTCTCTCAAAAAAGACAAATGCACTTTTGAATTTATCCTTCTATCTACCTCAATTTCTTCCTACAGGAGCTTAGAATAGCATGAGGTTTCAGGAGTCTGGTGATGAAATCTGTACCATTTCATGCACTGTATTACCCAATATTCCACAACAGATACAGTACTGTGCAAAGGTCTTAAGCACATATGTAGTTAAGTGCCAATTGCTTTTGCACAGTACCAAAGTAAATTTTATGTATTGCACTGTACTGCTGGAAAAAAAACAAATTTCATGACATATTTGAGTGATGGTAAAACTGATTCTGATATGGTTCTCTATTTTGTACAAACCAAATACTCCTGACACTCAACTGAATGAACCAATAAATTCTGTGACTACAAGAAAGAACAGATCAAAGTTTGGATATCCTGCAGGAAATAACTCACCACCTGGAACTTCACATCAAAAAGTCAAAAGAAAGTTTGACTGAACACTCACCACTTATCAGGAATGAGTGTAACTCCAAGTCAGACAGTTGCACACCAAAAATACCTGCTCAGCTAACCTCCAGCAATCACCCCTAACATTAATTCCTTCCACCACTCTGCCAGTACCTCTGAAACAACACTTGAAAATGCATGTGAACACCACCACCAGATTCCATTCCAAGCCTCACACTATCCTGATTTAGAAATACATTGTTGTCTATTGTCTTCACTAGGAGTTATTCTGAAGCCCTTTTGCAAACAACATCTAAAAGACACCTGGATTAGTAAACAGATAAGAAAGGTCTAGAAGGGCCAAACACAGGCAAATGGTTTAGAGGGGGAACTTTGTGGGCATGGAAGAGCTGGGCCAAAATGCCTATTTTTCTATATTACTGTCTAACAGCAGAGGAGAATCCTCACCAGAAATACTGCCACACAGGTCAAGGAGAACTCACCACTACACCAGTTAGGGGTGGGCAATAAATGCGGGGCTTGCCAGTGATTTTTTAATAATGATTATTAAGTATATAATCTATTACAACAGAAAGCCATTTAAAAAGTAGGCTACTTTACAGCCAGCCTGGTTCACACACTAAATGGATATTGAATAATGTAAATAGTCAAAGATAAATGCATGATTTATTTTAATCATTTAAATGAAATCTGCAAGTAGGAGAAGCTAGTCTCCATCTTGTTTTTTTGAGATAAAACTGTACATCGGAAAACCTGAGTATAAACGATGAGATTCATACCAACATCAAATGTAGTTTGTGCTCCGGCATTCCCTCAACTGACAAGGTCATCAAATATAAACATTAACAATCTCCCACACTGTTCTAATTTTCTTTACACTAATGATCAACATTTATTCTTCAGGGGTTAACTGAAAAAAAAGCTCTATAAGCGACAAGGTGGTGTCCAAATTTAGCTTACTGCAATATTAAAGTTGAACATTCTTTCTTGGTTATTAATTAAATGTTCAATCATATATGTTAGTTTTTCAGAAGCAGATAACTGCAGTTCACCTCACCCAGTAGTAGATTTGTCAGAACGCACCTCTTCCAATAACACAATTAGAAAAAATATAATGGTCACCCAGTAAATTGTTGTATTTATTGAGTCCAAGGACTGGCAAGAAATAACTTAAAAGCAGATTTAGCAGTTCTTAGGGTTACACAAACTTATATCAACTGGAAATTTTAAAGAATTTTAAAAACCACAGGTAGATTCTCCTGAAAACCCCTTACTCAAGTAGAATTACTTTACAGATTCCAATGCTAGTTTATTATCTGTGGACTTCGACACACATGGATTACTAAGTAAAGCTGCCTATGCTGAAGCTAATATTAACCTAGTTTTGATTACAAGACAGAACATTCTGTGCTAAACACTGCAGATACACAGAACTGTAATTGTGGTACACTGAAGGAGAATCACCATGGAAAACCAAATTACATCAGCCCATTCCAATGTCAGCATAACACCCTGAAGAAAATGCTTTGAGAACGTCCTGTGAATCTGCTGCAACACTTCGATAAATTTTACTCAGTTCCCCTCTGAGAAAAAAAGCAACGCTTTATCAAGTGAAACGCACTGATGTCTAAACCAATGGCTAGCTTGACCCCCACTGCCGTCCACAGGAAGACGTTCCGGCAAAAAAAAATTCTGATGCTGATTCTGAGACCAGCTCCTAGCAAACAAGTGCTCCTAACAGACTCGGATTAACTTAACACCAGTCACATTAAAACCGGGCTTCCGTGTTAGGGCTTGACTGGAAACACAAAATAATGTATAAATCTCATTGTGACCATAAAATTACACGATTATAAGAGCAGAAGTTCGGCTCTCCGCGTCAAATTGTGTTTGATAATATCCATCGGGTTGTGTTTAAGTTAGACATACTAAATAAATAGAAGCTATTACAGATAACGGGGGCTGCGCTTTGATGGCGACCCCGCTCTCTCTCACAAGAAGAGCCACCAAGCCCGACAAAGAGGTGAACGGATTCCAGGGACGTTTGGTGGCGCTCGACCGCCGTCCCTGGAAACAGGATCAGACCGGTCGGCCACTACTGCCTCCGATCACCAGCGGCGGGGCAAAGCCCCACTGGACCGCCAACCCCCGACCCACCAATCACTTTAACGAAAATCCACCCACCTCGGTCTCAAAGAGAGGTAAAACGCGAGATTTTTAATTCTTCGACGGTGTTGGGGGGGGGGGGGGGTAACAAAGGCGCTTGGAGGTCCGCGCGGTCCTTTGAACACGACGCCAACGGTGGGGGGGGGGGGCGTTTAAAATACTAACCGAGCCGGTTTTCCAGGGGGAGGGCGGGGGGTTTCAAAGCCGAACGGAGACGGCTCCGGTGTGTTTTACCTGAGTAAGGGGTCGCGCTGTGGAAGAGCAGCAGCAGCAAGACGCCGAGAGCGGTGATCGCCATTGCCACGGTGCGGACGGTCACTCCGTTGCCCGGGGAGAGCGCCGTGTGTGCGTGCGTCCTCTGACCGTTGTCGGCGGTCACACACCCTCCGCGCGCACCCGCCGGCGACGTGCCGTGCGTGCGCGTGGCCGCCTGTTGACTGGCAGCCAGGGAGGCGGGGTCTCTGGCTTGCTAAGAATTAGGATTTACTTGGATTCTGTCTCGCTCTTGTCACTTACTTTGTGACACTCCTTTGATAAAGCAACATTGCAGAGAACTACTGGAGCCCGTGGGAGTACAACACAGCATGACATTGTTCCAGAGAGGGTGGAGGAGGAGTGTGAAATTATAAAAAAAATTATAAAAGTGCTTGAATGTTCTAAAATGGCTTAATTTGACTGAGTCTTGTCTGTTTGGTTAAGCATAATGTTTATTTTGATCTATTTCACTGGTTAATTTATAATATGTACTTTTTCGTGGTTATAAAGCTCACACCCAATATTTCCTCGATGTTGACCGATTTAGTCATGGCTGCAGTTAAATTTTCCATTAAAGATATGAGTACGACGTCTTATGCAATTGCATCTTACGTAATCAGTGTTATAATTTCTGTCGTCATCACCTATGACTCCGTTGGACCGGAATCTAACTCCACCCTTCAGTTTCAACTTCTTTTAACGGGAAACAAATTAGTAAGACTAATGAACTCGCTTAATCTATTCTCCAGTTGTTCTTTTATTTCAGCATCTCCTTTTAAAATATGTTCCCAGTGATCAAAAATTTTGCATTTTATTTTGCCAGAAAATTGAATTAAAATAACTGAATGGAACGTGCCCTATTTTGAAAATAAACACTAGCATTTAAATTTAAAAGTAGGATTTTAAGAATCATTTAAATGCGCACACTTCCTTTTCCTTTGTGTATTGTTTTTGTAGTATTTTAATGAAATAAAAGGACGGATTTTCAGATAAACTAAACCATAAACTTTGATATTCAGTCAGGCATTATTAGACTTAGAAAGTCTCACCTTAGTGTGAATGTTTCAGCTTTTCTGTGGAGACATTGTAAAAAGCTGCATTCAGGAACACTTTATTGGTGTTCTTGTCTGTACTGTGATAATACTTGTGTTAACATGTTTTGAGAGAGGAATCATGACTATAACCAGTTGTTTCCCATCTTCACTCTTTGAAAAGATATTGGTTTGTGGGATCCAGAATAATTTGGCAAATTGAATTTGAAATTGGCCTGGTCATAGGTGGCTGAGGAAAAGGATAAGGGGCTGTTCCTATTGTTAGAAACCTGATACATGCAAGGATTGATGATGGGATTCTGGCTGTTCACTTTGCATTGGAGGTATGATTAGTCAATTGACACCAAGGTTGGTGATGTTGTAGACAATGAAAATTGAAGTTTTTGGCGATGGAACAATTATCAATCAGTTTGTGAGATAGGTAGAAAATTGGAAGACAGAACATTATCTCAAAGAATCAGAACTGATATGTTCAAATGGTAGGGCTGTAGGAAGTACAGTACAGTGGCACCATAGTGTCCATGTATCCCTGAAGGCAGCAATGTCAGTGGTTAAGAAGTCTAATGGGATACCATGAGACCATAAGATGTAGCAACAAGTTAGGCCACTTGGCCCATCAAGTCTGCTTTTCATCATGGGTTAATCTGTTTTCCTCTCATTTCAATTTCCTGCCTTCTCCCCATATTTCTTCATGCCCCGAATAACCAAGAATCTATCTACCTTTGCCTGAAAAAGACCCAGTGACTTGGCCTCCACAGCCACCTGTGGCAATGACTTCCACAGATTCACCACTCTCTGGCTAAAGAAATTCCTTCTTATCTCCGTTCTAAATGGTCATCCCTCTATTCTGGGTCTGCGTCCTCTGGTCTTAGACTCTGCCACTGCAGGAAACTTCCTCTCCACATCCACTGTATCTAGGCCTTTCAATATTCGATATGTTTCAATGCGATCCCACCTCAAACTTCTGAATTACAGTGAGTACAGACCCAGAGCCATCGAACACTCCTTATATCATAAACCTTTCAAATTCTCCACCACACAACTATAAAAGTTTGTGAAGGTTTTAGATGTCATGCTGAATCTTCACTAACTTCTAAGAAAGTGGAGGCGAGGCTGTGCTTTCTTCGTAATGGCCCTTATATGCTGGGCTCAGGACAGATCTTCTGAAAGGAATTTAAAATTACTGACTCTTTCCAACTCTGATCCCCTCCTCCTGGAATCAATAATCAGCTCTTTGATTTTGCATGTTGCAGACATTAAATGAAAGGTTGTTGTTGTAGTACCACTCAGCCAGATTTTCAAGCTCCCTCCTATATGAGGAAGAATACAGACTTAATGTGAGCAAATGTGATTAGTGTAAATGGGGGGAAAATCAACACTAGCATGGTGGATTGAATAATTTGTTTCAGTACTCTGCAATTCTGTATCTCTAACACTGTTAATGCATAGAATATGAGAGAAGGATAATATGGTACAAACTACATAAACTATATGTTAGGTCACTTCTGGAGTACTCTGTAGTGTTCTGGTCACAACTAAAACAATGTGATTGTCCAGGAAAAGGTTAAGACTGGTTCACTGGGTAAAAAGTATTAAAGTTGCCTTGTGTAATACATTTCAGCTATGAAGGGATATTGGATAGAACACACAAAATGCTCGACCTGAAACATCAACTATTCATTTCCCTCCATAGATGCTGCCTGACTTGCTAAGTTCTTCCAACATTTTGTGTGTGTTTTGGTTTGTTTTAAAGTAACCACTGAAGGCACCATTGATTATTACAGCTTTTTGTTGTTACATATACTGTACTTCACAACAATAAATGGTAACTAAATGTCCTGACTTCCCGAAGGGTTGAACATTTTGAAGTACCTCATAATGATGACAAAAGATTGGAAAATAACATGCAAGTTTAAATACTGATGGCTTGCACTTTATTTTTTGCTTTGAAATGGTTCTTCTGCTTTTGTGGGTGATTAGGTAATTCCTGTGATTGCAGAAATCCAGGATATCACACATAGTCTAATAATGTAGTAGCTCTGTGTGTGTTTGTGCTGTTCACTCCAATCAAATATTAATGGGAATAACACTTAATAAAGTATACCATTATCTTATTATACTAACTTCAGTACAAGGAATCCTAATTATTATATTGTTTTGAACATTGAAAAAATATGCTAATTATAAATGGAGTGTAAGCAATTCTGTTTGAACAGCAAATTCTACTTCCATCTGTGTGTTAGATAAGACTCTAATCAATAGAATAAATATTATCAATAGAGTTTCTCACAACTTTACCAGGAATCTGAATACTGAGTCTGCCTTGTCTGAATATTCTTTGGATGATTGATGTGAGAGGGGGAGAGAAAGGAGGGGGAAGAGGAGGAGGAGGGGGGAGAGAGAGAGAGAGACAGAGACAGAGAGAGAGAAAAGAAAAACATATCTAATTCTGGAGGAATTTATCAAGTTAGGCAGTATCTATGGAGGAGAATGAACAGTCAACGTTTGGGGCTGAGACTCTTCTTTAGATTTGGAAAGAAATGGGGCAGAACCAAGAACAAGGAGGTGGGGGAGTGGAAAGAGTAGAGACTGGCAGGTGATAGGTGAGGGAGGTGTGTGGATGGGGACTGATGAAGTAAGAAGCTGGAAGAGGATAGGTAGAAGAGCTAAAGGGCTGAAGAAGAATGAATCTAATAGGAGAGGACAGTAGGCCAAGACTTAGGGAAGGAAAAGAGGAAGAGAGAGAGGTGAAGGACAGGTGAAGAGAAGGGAAGGGGTAAGAGGGTACCCAGAATAGGGAATGGAAAAAGAGAGAAGGAGGGAGGGATTAGAAATTGCCTCCAGCATTTTGTTTGTGTAGCTGGATTTCCAGCTTCTGCAGAATCTCATACTAAGAGAGAGAGAGGGCAATGTCAGGAGGAACAAGCAATAGTCTTCACCCTATTTCCTCTATATCCATGTTGATATCAGAATGCCACATATTTTTGCCATACCTGTTGGACACATCCCTTTGTCAGCCACTTGCCCGTAGTTTCCATGCATGAACCCATCACTCAATGGGAGGGGGAACATCCTCCCTGAGATGCCATCAAATGGAACTGAAAATTGTATTGTGAGGCTCTGACATGATTTAAAATCTACCAAATACAAACCAAAGACATTTGTTCTATCATAATTGCCAGTTGCCCAGAAGATATGGGATAGTATGGCTTGTGCTTTGTGGGATGATGCATGGATAATGATGCATATTCCATTGATAAGGATCATTATAGCAATTTTAAAGAGGAATAGAGACTATGGCTCAGTGATAGTAATAATGCCCAAGGTTCAGAAGAACAAGTCCATTGTGCATTATATGGAATGTAGATATCTGACTTAAGTGGAGTGCCTGTCTCGGGGTAGGTGACCAGTCCTTCCTAAAAATGTTCAGCGAATTTGACCCATTTTGGACTTGGGATTAGCAATGGAAGCCTCCAGCTTCGCGATGGTGCATGGACCATGATTATAGGATGGGGGGGGGGGGGGGGTCACAAGGCGACCACAATAGATGTACTCTTGGTAGAACACTGGGAATTTCCTTTGTATGCCATCAACTGGGATGTCCAATAGGAGACTGCCAACCAGCTACTGAACATGAAAGTTGATGATACATGACTGCTGTGGTCTCAGTTATTACAGCTGGAGGCAGGCTGGTAACAAGGGCAGCAACTAAAATGATCACCTACCAAGACTAGTAATCTAAACCTACCCTCACCCTCTCTGCCATGTAATCATATGAGCAGTAAGGACTGCTCCCAGATTTGACAAGCAGATTATTATTATTACTTAATTATTTATGGTTTTATATTGCTGTATTTCTACACTATTCTTGGTTGGCGCGGCAGTAACGAAACCCAATTTCCCTCGGGATCAATAAAGTATGTCTGTCTGTCTGTCTGAAGCAACACACACTGTCAGCAGGGATAACTCCCATATGTACCTTAAAGCATTGTTAGGGTGTAAATGGATCTGGGCATCTGTATTGATAATTTACTTCCTCTTGTTCACCACTGGCAAGGTGATCACAGAGTAAGTTGGGGAATAAATGAAGAGGGCAGAAAGGTATGAGTTCCATCCCTGGCAAACTGGGAGATGGCTTCTTACAGCACATTCCTTTGTGAGCATGTATTGTATGCAGTTGGTTCCTTTTCTCTTATCTGTTAAAAAAAATGGATGTGATGCTGTTCAGAAAAACTCTCTTATTTCGGAAGGAAAGATGCCAGTTTACAGTCATTGAATCAGAATCAGTTTTTTTTTATCACTAATTTACATGTTGTTAAATTTGTTGATGTGAGACAGTACAGTGTAATTTTATTTCTTTTAAAATGCATACACACTCACCTATCCACCTAGTTTACTTCATTTTGTTCACTTTCCCCAACCAACTCTACATCCTCAAATCGGTTTTCTTCTGCCCTTAATCCCCTTCACATCTTCTACCTATCACCTACCAACCCATTCCCCTCATGCAACCCATTCCCCGTGTGTGTGTGTGTGTGCGTGCCCTTAACTCCTGGTGGAGTCGTCGGGGTGCCGTCATTTTCGTGATTGCTCATCATACGGCGTGTCTTGGACATCTGAAACCTGGCAGAGACCATCCATCTCTGGCTAGATTCGAACTCAGGAGCCTTCGCTCTGAAGCCCAGCGCTGATGCCACTACGCCACTAGCCGGCCATATAGTGTTCAAGGTCAAAACCTTGGCATCAAGTTACATTGTAATTAGTTGTGTGACAAAAAGCATGGACAAAGGATAAGTTTCAAAGTATAGCACCAGATTGCGCATTGCAATTTCAGAATTCTTGTTTTTTTTTCCCCTGGCCTACTTTTATTTAGCCTTAGTAAATTCGACTAAAACATTTTAAATTAGAATTACATAAGGCAACAAGAACCTGAGGATGACAATTACAATTTTGCTTGGCAATATAAACACAGGCTTCTTGTAACAGTTTAGAATAGCTTTTGGTGGTATATTATTACAGCTGACAGGCCATAGGAAACAATCCTCACCACTGACGCCTATGTTTCCTTAAGATCTATTTATGTATATTGAGAATCATTGAAGTGCACAGTAGGGATGATGCCGACGCTGTTAAAAGTATATATTATATAAATATCTTTAGTTCAGTTGCATGTGATATTTTTGTTTGGGTGTTTTTAGTCACTGCAGTGTTAGATTTTCCAACTTGACAATTCATGATAAACAAATATACACCCTTCCAACACTTTTCACAGGCTCTGGTCCTCCCAAAGTGCTTCATAGCCAATTTTTTTCTTGAAGTACAGTTATCTCACATTGCAGGAAATGTGGTGGTCTGTTTTCACACAGGTTTTCATCGAGGCTTAACTATTGAGGGGAATCCTCACGCTTCTTCGATGTTTTGTTTTATGATCTTTCAAAGCCATGTTAAAGGGCAGATGCCATGCTGGTTTGGCGTCACAACTGACAGTCCAATACCTTGCCGTGGTAGTGAGCTACATTTTTGCGTTCAGCTGGATCTTGAGGTTTTGTTTGTGTGCCTAATTTAATGTTATCTCCTAACCAATCATAAAATGGCTTTTTAGCATTTTCTTTCCCTTTCTAGTTATTTCATAAAATGAGGGACAACACCTCATATTCTATATGTGCAGTCTACAACCCAACAACATGAACAGTTAAGTTTTCCAATTTTACCTAACCTTATCCTACAGTGAGTTATTCCTTCCCCACTTTCCCACTAATCCTTTTCCCACCCTCTGTGTCTCCTTGCAGTCCTCCTTCAGTGTCCCCAATTTTGCTCCCTTTCCTTCGATAGGAGGGCATGTACTATCGCGAGAGGCTGGATAAACTCGGGCTGTGTTCTCTGGAGGCTGAGGGGAGATCTGATAGATGTTTACAAAATTATGAGAGGCATAGATAGCGTGGACAGTGAGAGTCTGTTTCCCAGGGTTGAACTGTCAAACACCAGAGGGCATGCATCGAAGGCGAGAGAGGTTAAGTTCAAGGGGGATGATGGGAAAGTTTTGTTTACTCAGAGAGTCATGGATGCCTCTGATGTGCTGCCCAGTATGGTGGTAAGGGCAAATACGTTAGAGGCTTTTAAGGGACGTTTAGCCTGGTATGTGCTGTCTGATATGGTGGTACAGGCAAATACATCAGAGGCTTTTTAGACTAGATTAGATTCAACTTTATTGTCATTGTGCCGAGTACAGATACAAAGCCAAATGAAATGCAGTTAGCATCTAACCAGAAATGAAAAGAATAGTGTTAATTACAAAATAACTGCGAATAAAAAGTAAGTGCTACAGCACACAAATATAGAAGTACTGAGACAGTACAATATGGGCGCAATACTGCTTAGCGCTGTGATGTGAGGTTCAGCAGGGTCACAGCCTCAGGGAAGAAGCTCTTCCTGTGCCTGCTGGTGCGGGAGCAGAGGCTCCTGTTGCGCCGATCGGATGGCAGGAGAGTAAAAGTCCATGGTTAGGGTGAGATGCATCCTTGATAATGCCTTTCGCCCTGCCCAGGCAGCATTTATGGTAGATGTTCTCAATAGTGGGCAAAGAGATGTTTAGATAATCACACGGATATAAGGAAGATGGAGGGATATGGACATGGTGTGGGTAGGAGGAATTAATGTTAGGGTGTTTTTGATTTGCATTTTGTTTGGTACAACTTGTGTGCTGAATGGCCTGTTCCAGTGCAGTACTAGTTCTAGTCACCATTCCCCATGTTCTAGTCCACATTCAACCATTACCCATCTTTGCCCTCTTCCACCCACAGGTTTCATCCACCCACTATAAACACAGTTCACCCACAGTCCATTCACCCTCAGCCTCTGTCCCACACCTATATGATTCTAGTTCCATCTGTCATTCTCCTCTCTCCTAATGGTTCCCATTATTATCTCTTGTACTTAACAGAGTCCAGCAACAGTTGTGCTTTGTGTTGCCTCTAGTCTACACGCTCCCTTACCCCTACCTTGCTCTATTTTTCTCTCAAAATTTTCTTTCTCTCTCTCCCTCTCTTTTTCTGTCTACCCCCTTCCTTCCATCTATCATTCACCTGCCACCATCTCCCAACTCCACCCCTGCACCCTCACCTATGTGGCACAAATTGTCTCTCATCTTAACACCCCTCCTCAATCCACCAATCATCTTGATCTCCTTTCTCACCAATCCCTCTTTAGACTGGCCAGCTCATCTCACCACCCTGACCTGTCTCAGGGGTTCAACCTGAAATGTCAACAATTGTGTTCCTCCCATAGATGCTTTTCGACCCACTGAGTTCCAACAATAGACTTTTGTTGCTGTGCAATTTCTTGTGTCACAATTCATAAAATGAATTGTTTGAATAATGTTTAATGTTTGAATAAGAACGGTTCTTTCTGTATTCGTATTCAGGTCAGCAGCACAGAGAGGGAGCTCTGAGATGGCATTTATTTTGCATTGACCCCTGTACGATAGATGATTGATAATTGCAGATTTAGATGAGATGATTACATCAATCCTCCTGTAATTGTTAAAATAGCAATGGTAAAATTAGTAACGTGTCACTGACAATCTGCATATAACTGAGCTCTTTTTTTTTCATTGCTCAGTTTAGAATTTGGATCGAAAGCGCAGTACACTGCAGCCGTGAATGAATTTCTGCACCATGATGGTTGTGTTTCTGGGGCCTGGAAATAGATACATAGGAATACGTAACGTGTATCATGCATACTAATTATTTTAAAGATTTCCTTCATTCTCTTCCGGAGCCTGCTCTAGCACAGTCTTCAGCCCCTTTCACTGCAGTGTTCTCTAACTGTATTACAGCACATCATGATTTGGAAATCAGGTAGGTCACAAACTTGTAATAATCAATTTGAGAATGAAAGATTTATAAATGGCATCCTTCATTATCATCATCATCATCGTTATGAGCAGTATCGTATGACGTGGGTGATCATAGACTATAACCATGATTGCTCCTGGCAAATTTTTTCTGCAGAAGTTGTTTGTCTTTTCCTTCTTCTGGGCAGTGTCTTTACAAGATGGGTGATCTCAGCCATTACCAATACTCTTCAGAGGTTGTCTGCCTGGCATCAGTGATTGCATAACCAAGACTTGTGATATGCACCAGCTGCTCATCTGACTGTCCACCACCTACTCCCATGGCTTCACGAGACCCTGATTGGGGTGGGGGGGGGGGGGTTGCTAAGCAGGTACTACATTTTGCTCAAGGGTGACCTGCAGGCTAGCGGAGGGAAGGCGCACCTTACATCTCCTTTGGTAGGGACGTATCTCCATCCTGTCACCTGCTTGTAAATTTTTAATAATCAATTTGAGAATGAAAGATTTTAAAATGGCATCGTTATGCATCTACAACCAATAACCAAAATATTCAGTTTGGATTCTATACCACTTCGGCAGTAAATTAACTTCCACTTTTAAATGCTAATATTCCATGCTTCTGCAACAAAGGTCATAATTTTTTTCGAGTGTAACCAATGTGTACTGTTGTAATACTACTGAGTGAAGCAAGAATCTGCGTCTATGTGAAACTTTACTTGAGATGTGAGAGAGTATACTTACTTCTGTAAAGGGTAATACTAAGTGATGGTAAATTCCTTGTATTGCTTCTGGTTATCTTTATAAATCTTAGAGATTATAATCTCATACTTGAAATTCTTAAGAATAGGGAACTAGGTTCTGTACTTGACAAAGCATTGTCATGGTCCTGACTGAACGGTGGCAGGCATCCAAGTTTTGGCACTTCAATTCCCTGATGTGTGGCTAGCTACTGCTGTTCCTTTAAGACTCACACTGCCCATTATTGTTTGCCAAATTTCTTCATGGAACGTCTGTGCTTAAAGGGCTCATGCTGAGCACTCAGTGTTTAATTGTAGGAGTTCTATTTTGTCTTTGGATTTTGTTTTGTGCCATCTTGTTTATTTCAGGTCTGTATCTGAGTTAATTCTGGAGCTGACTCTGCAGTTTGGATTCTCCACCATCTATAGCTCTCTCATTATAGGCAAGTATTTTCAACTTAAGTTTTAGTTAGAATCCACACTTACAACTAACTTTTCTCAAACACTCAGGTACAATTCGATGTTGTATATAATTTCAACTTAAATTGTCAGATTTATTTTTATCTTTGGTTTTTCAAAACTGGACTTCATTCATAATATACAATAAACAGTAAAAGTCTTTTTACATTCATGTAAAATCAATACATTCAGTAGTGTCAGTTGTTTTTAAAACCCTAACACCACTGCAATTACAACTTAAATTTTAAGGTGGTGTGGTGTTGACAGCCTTTTGTGTTAGCTCTGGTACATTATTCTAAAATCTGGCTATTTCTCACTTATCAAAATGATCATGTGATTTTCCTGGAATTATTAGCCCTTTATAGAGGTCAGCACATTGGATAAACATTAGTTCTTTTCAGCATAAATTAATACTTGAGTAGGTTGGTTTTGGGGAGTGAAACTTTGCATATGTGGTTGAATTAAAAATCAAAAAGGCATTGAAGAGAGTAAAGAAAATAGTTTTGAAAATTGTTTTTATGATGCAGTTTTACATAGATTTAGAGAGACTGGATCATTTGATTTTGTAGCAGAGGGGATTTGATATAGAAGAGATTAAAAAGATTAGCTTTATTTGTCACATATACATCGAAACATACAATGAAATGTTAGTTTCCACCAATGACCAACACTGGCCAAGGACGTGCTGGGGGCACCCCACAGATTACTAACCCACAACACTAACCTGTATGGTTTTGGAATGTGGGAGGAAACTGGAGCACCTGGAGGAATCCCAGGAGGTCACAGGTAGAATATGCAAACTCCTTACTGACACCGGTGGGGATTAAACATGGATCTCTGGCACCATAAAGCATCGTGCTAACTGCTACACTACCATAATGCTTTGGCAGAGTGGTTACTAGTAGGTTGTTTGCTCTGACTGGGTCAGAGGTCACAGGTTTAAAATAAAGGGGAAGAAAATCAAGAGTGAAATTAAACTGAAACCTTTTTTTAAATGGCATGTTATTAAAATCTGCATCCTGTTCTTCAAAAAGGAACTCAGCATGATGGAAGAAAAAAATCACAAGACTATGGGGAAAGAACCTGTGGATGGAACTAGCAATTGCTCTGGAAGAGACCCGGCATGGTTGTAATTGGCCAAATGGAGTCCTGTACACTAACCATCTTGTAATTCTTTGAAACCATTGTTGATTCCAGAGCATAGAACTTGAAATTACTTTGCTAGAATGGTCATTAATTGCCTCACATCCAAATTTTCTTCTCTTCTTATCATTCAGGCATTGACTGAGCTGATAGATGATTTTAACTTTTATTTCAAATTTCCAAAATCTTTATCAATGAAATATTGGTCTGTAAAAATACTTGGAGAGGGGCTGAAGTTGATACTAAACTGAGCTCCTCCATTGTTCCTCCCTTCTGCTTAGTATTTTCTGGTTTTTGTTGCCTCCATTCCAGTGATTATTGTCAGTTCTTGGGCGCGCAATGATTATTTCATTGCAGGCGGAATGCTATATTTGGGTAAGACATTAAACTGAAGCCCCCTCTTTATCCCTTTCTCCCATTGTCCACTCTCCTCTCCTGTCAGATTCCTTCCCTACCCACCTGGCTTCATCTATCACCTTCTAATTATTCCCCTTCCCCTTCCCCCAACTTTTTAATTCTGACATCTTTCCCTCTCTTTTCCAATCCTGAAGAAGGGTCTCGACACAAAACATCAACTGTTTATTCATTTCTATAGATGCTGTCTGACCTGCTGAGTTCCTCCAACATTTTCCGTGTGTTGCTTTGGACTTTCAGCATCTTCAGAATCTCTTGTGGGCTTATGAAGTCCCATTAGTCTTCTTCGTAGGAAGCAAAATATCTGCATACTGCTGTTTGAAGAAGAGCTCTGGAGCTCCCCCCATGATCCAAACCAATATTTTTTCCAAAGTTAACAAATCTAAAAAGCAGATTTTCTGATCATCATCTTTATCAGTGTGATTGGGATCTTGCTGGGTACACTCTGCTTTAACAGGTTCAATATTAAATTCATTATTTAAAGGCATTGAGGTTGTTAAAAATGCTATCTGAATGCAAAACCAAATGATTTTGATGTTGGATATATAATTTATTGAACCTCGTCATGAATTCCTCTGGTTAATATTTAAAATGATTATGTAACTGAATCATTACTACTGGTTAAAAATTAACGGAACAGAGGAAAATTCTGGATCTCCATATTAACAAATAAGCTCTTATAAAATAGGTTCAGAAAAGCATTTGCAGCTTTGAACAATGGATGAGAAATCATCAGTTACTGTATGTTATTGTCCTGTGAAGTTTGTTTTCTGATGTACTGATTGTACAACTACAGTAATACACAAATAGATTAAACTGCTTGGCAACCAGAAGATATAGCCAACATTTAAATCTAAACATTTTTGTTATAATAAGATAATGGTTCGGTGCCTGTTATTATCAGGCCCGAGCTTTTAATTAACAAGCCTTATTTTAGTATCAACTTTGAAGCTAATGAGGGGCACTGTGAATTGGCAGGAGCTGGATATTACCTAGAGCTCATAGTTCTCACAGTAACCTTAGCTTCAAATGTAGTTCTGGCAAATTTGTTTGTGAACCGAAGGGTAAAATATAAATAATTCACAGCTACCTTTGCTTCTTGTCTCCTAGCTATGATCTTGCATCACATTTCATTGGGATACAAAAAACTACAGATGTGGGAATCCACAGTAACAAATAATCTACTGGAAAAACTCAGCAGGTCGCAAAGGAAGAAAAGGAATTGTCAATGTTTTGGGTCGAAAGCTGGAATCAGGACTAATTTGCAGGTAAAAAGGGGTAAGCAGATACAAAGACAGTCCCTTTGACACTAGTCCAATAATAACTGAAGAAAGTGATGTTTGCTTGCATATGTGCTACCTGTCTCCATCCCCACACTCAAACTACTGGCACCACCAGTATGAGCTCTCACACGCAATGAGGTTTAAATTCTTCTACCCTTCCCTGCTGGTGACTCTGACACTGTCTAGATCTCCTACAACCCAGGTAAGAGACTTTTCGTTGGAAATGTGCTGATTATCCGTCAGCAATTCCGATGAATGGTCTTTGACCTGAAATATTAGTTCTGTTTCTCGTTCCACAGATGCTGCCTGATTTTCTGAGTGTTTCCAACATTTTCTAATTTTACTTTAGTTTACTCGGACCTGTTGCTCCTTCTTTCACATCTTCTGTTTTTTGTGTCTGATTCTCTACAACAGTGGTTCCAAATCTGGGGTCGATGGACCCCTTGGTTAATGGTAGGGCTCCGTGGCTTAAGAAGGTTGGGAACCCCTACTGTACAATAATACTTTCTTTATAATGAAGTACATGTTTCTCTGTTCACACATTTCTCAAAGCCAAAAACCAAAAATTATGGAAATATTCAATAAATCAAGCCATGCCTGTAGTTAAACTTTTCACCAGAACTTTAAAATCTGTAATATTTTGTTTACACAAATTATTTGGACACCATGGTAGCGTAGTGGTTAACGCAATGTTATTACATCTTGGGGCCTCACAGAGTTCTGGGTTCAATTTTGATGTCATCTTTAAGAATTCTGTACGGCCTCCTGTGGAATGCAAGGTGCTCCATTTCCCCTCCGCAATCCAAAGACATGCCGTTAAGTAGGTTAATTGGTCATTGTAAATTCCCCTGTGATTAGGTTAGAGTTAAATCAGAGGTTGCTGGCTGACATGGCTTGAAGGACCAGAATGGCCTATTCTGCACTGTATCTCAATTAATAAATAAATATATAAATCTCTAGCTTTTGCTGTGACCCACTGTATGCCTTGTGTCATTAATGCAAACAATTGTTCCTTTTAAGATAAAACGGAAAATGCTGAAAATGCAACTAAGGTCAACGGGACCATGTTCTATCTTGCTTGGTTCTGCAACAGTTAATAGTTAGTGCTGCAGGCAAGAAGACCTTGTGGAAAATTTCCATTCGTGCAAACCACACTGTGTAATAGTTTGCTCAGTCAAATCGCTGCAGTAAAAACAGAAGGAAGACAAGCTTTAAAGGAGTTTCAAAACAGACCAGGCCTGTTTTTGACACAGCTGTCAGTTTCTTTGTGTTAGGAACACATACCAAATGCTGGAGGAACTCAGCAGGCCAGGCTGTATCTATGGAAAAGAGTACAGTGGACATTTCGGTCCAAGACCTTTCAGCAAGACTGGAGAAAAGAAGATGAGAAGTACCCTGTAGATTTAAAAGGTGGAGGAGAGGAAGGAGAAACACAAGGTATAGGTGAGGGGGAGGGGTGGAATAAAGAGCTGGTGAACGAGATACAGGGCTGGAGAAGGGAGAATCTAATAGAAGAGGACAGAAGGCCATGAAGAAAGAAAAGGGGGGCAGGAGCACCAGAGGAAGGCAACGGGTCAGCAAGGAGATAAGGAGAGGGGATGGGGAATAGTGAGGGGGGTGCATTACTAGATGTTTGAGAAATCAATGTTCATGCCATCAGGTTGGAGGCCACCCAGATGGAATATGAGGAGTTGTGCCTTCGAGCTGAATGTGGCCTCATCACGACAGTAGAGGAGGCCATAGATTGACATATTGGAGTGGGAAGTAGAATTAAAATGGGATCCCGCTTCTTCTGGCATATGGAGTGCAGGTGCTCGACGAAGCGGTCTCCCAATCTACGTCAGGTCTCACCAATATACAGGAGGCCATTCAGGGCCTCAAACAGTCCTTCCAGTTGAGGTGACACATCACCTGCGAATCTATTGGGGTTATATACTGTGTCCAGTGCTCCCAACGTGGCCTCCTACATAGATGACATTAATGCTGCCTGACCTGCTGAGTGTGTTGCTTGGATTTCCACCATCTGCAGATTTTCTCTCATTTGTCTCTGTGTTAGCAGCTAGTATTCAACAGGACCTCACTTGAGTTCAAAACTATTTGATGTTGGAGCTTATTAGCACAATCCTATTATGTAAACAAAAGACCATTTTACAGCAAAGACTACATTTTTGTAGGGAAATGTAAATCTGATAATCATACGTGCGTACCCAGACTCAGTTTTAGTCCTGGTTAATCTGTTGTCAGTTCATGATTGAAACAAAGAATACTGGAGGCTGAAGAACTCTGATTGGGCAAACGGCTTATCTTGGCTCCATCCGCCAAAAGTGGAACTTCCTGGTGGCCAAACATCTTAATTCCAATTCCCATCCCTGTTCTGTTGTGTCAGACCATGGCTTCCTCTTGTGCAAAGATAAGGCCACCTTCAGGGTGGAGGAGCAACACCTTATATTCCTTCTGGGTTGCCTCCAACCTGATGGCATGAATATCGATTTCTACTTCTAGTAAAAATATTTTTGCCTCCCCCTCCCCTCTTCTTCTATTCCGCACTCTGGTCTTTTACCTCTTCTCACCTGCCTATCAACTCCCCCGGGTCCCCTCCTCCTTCCCTTTCTCCTGTGGTCCACTCTCCTCTCCTATTAGATTCCTTCCTCTCCAGCCCTTTACCTTCCCCACCCACCTGGCTTCACCTATCTCTTTCTAGCCCTTCTCCTTCCCCTTGCTCCACCTTTTTATTCTGGCATTTTTCCCTTCCTTCTCGGACCTGAAGGGTCTTGATCCGAACTATCAACTGTATATTCATCTCCATTGATGTTGCCTGACCTGGTGAGCTACCCCGGTATTTTTTGGGTGTTGTTTTGGATTTCCAGCATCTGCAGGCTTTCTCATGTTTATAGTTTACCATAGCAGTGATCCCTCACCTTCTGTACATTTCTGAAACATAGAACTATTCGCAGCCATCTTCTCAAAGCACTGGAGAGGTGGCATCCATGATCTTTCTGCAATATTATCCAAACTCAATAAGAGGATAAGAAAACTAATGGCAGCATATTCAGCATTAAAGCTCTATTTACACTTGGTTGTCTCCAGTAGGCAGGCACTTCATTTGCAAGCCCAACATCAGTCTCTAAGGTTCTCACAAGAGATTGGATTGTGGAGATGAGTTCTCAAAGCTTCCATGGAAAACTTATAACATAGGTAAAGTGCTCCTTCCCTATGCTAGCCTGCAGGTCATCTTTGGGCAAGGTGTAGTACCCGCTTAGCACTGAGAGATCAGGGTCATGTGAAGCCATGGGAGCAGGTGGTGGATGGTCATATGAGCAGCTGGTGCATATCACAAGTCCTGGTTGTGCAATTACTGACGCCAGGCAGACAACCTCTGAAGAGCATTGATAATGGCTAGGGTCACTCATCTTGTAAAGACACTGTCCTGAAGAAGGGAATGCCAAACCACTTCTGTACAAAAATTTACCAAGAACCATCATGGCCATGGATAGACCATGATGCCCATGTTATACAACACGGCACATAATGAACAAACTGCATTGTGGCAATTTCCTCTGGGTATTGTCCATAACTGCTCAAAATGGAGGAAAATTTGGATGTCACAAGAATCTTCAAGTCCCTTCATCAGGAGCAGAGAGAAACTCTGCTGAAATAGAACATGGAGGGTGTCACCTCCCAAACTAACCATATCCCTTCAACCCTTTCCTGCCCCACCAGAGCTGAGGTTCCAGGTCACTGATTGGCTTCATCAGCCATCTCAAAACCCGTGGAGCTGAAGTCAAAACAAACCATCCTCAAGTAACTTCCTAACAAAACAACAGAGGCAAACAGGCATGCAGTATTTACCCCTGTCAATCTATTCTTCACCAAATAAACATCACACACGAGGTCCATCCAAGAGATTATTGAACAGTGAGATAGAAGTTCTTCTTCAGCATTTTCTTATCTTCTGCCCAATGTAAGTGGAGGAGGGGGAAAAGAGATAGATTTAAAAAGTAGCTTTATATGTCACATGTATATCAAAACATTGAAACATGCAGTGATATGCATCGTTTGCATCCCTGACCATCCCAGTCCAAGGATGTGCTGCGGGCAGCCCACAAGAGTCACCACACATCCAGTGCCAACATGGCAGGCCAATAGCCTACTAAATCTAAACCTAACCTGCACACCTTTGGAATGCAGGAGGAACTGGAGAGCAGAGGAAACCCACACAGTCAGGAGGAAACCATACAAACATCAGCAGTTATTGAATCCCGATTGGTGATTGCTGGCGCTGTAAAGCATTGCACTAGCTGCTGCACTGCTGCACCGCTCTTAATCAAACAAATTAATTTTGAAGTTATTTTGTGTTATGTAATCCTTATTTGAGATAAACTTAAATCAGTAACATTTTTTTGCAATCTAGCTTACAGCCAAAGTGGAGCCAAAACTTGTCTGACAAAATGCCAGACAAACAAATCCGTGATCAAGGGGAAAGGTTAATGATTAGTGATATAAACGTACCCTGCCATGAGATATCCAGAACTGATACAGTAAATACAGGATGTGGAATCGGATTATTCGGAAGGAGGAGAGCCGATGCACCTTTATGTCTGGTGAAGGATTTAGTGCAGCTATTCTAATTAAGTAGCAGCCAAGAAACCGATAGGTTCAAATTAGTCTGTTAATTATGCCTGTTCTCTCTTAGGATCCATGGCCAATTAACTGCATGGTATCAAGCATGGGTAAGGGATACCAGAGCATTGGTAATATGTCAACAATTGAGGACTGGTGATGCTGGAATTTTAAAATGCTCATCTCCATTCCAGACATTACATATTTTCTCTCTTGTTGTTCATTCAAAATTCTTTAGCAATACTCTTCTGCCTCTGTAAGAATTATAATTCCTAGACAAACCCGGAGGCCAAGTCCATAAATTTGTTCTGCAGAAAATATAATATTGATGGGCAGCCATTTGGGACTTTGTTTTCACTGAGAGAATACCCTACATCATGTTTAATGGTATGACATTCATGATAAATGAGAAAGATTCAGGAGAGAAAAAACGACACAAAACTGACTCTCTGTTTTAGCATCTGCAGCAGCAAATTGCATTTCCCACTAATGTAAAATTGTACCATGTTATTGCACCATTCAAAGTGAAACTAGAGGTATCCCAGTTTCAATTGTGAGTGCAGAAGAACATACAGAAACAACACCATGTGCACAAAAAGGAATTGTCAATCTGGCGATGCGAGAATACCAGACAGCAGGCATAGTACTATAAATGACAGAAGCAGCATTCCATAGACAATCAGCAATCTTGTAAATGGCTGGCCAAGTGAAGCCAGAAACAAATAATGGAGGGAAATGAGACAATAGAGGAATAACACTCCTTGAACACTATCTTCATGACAACAGAACCCCACCATATTATTACAGAAGCTAACTCATAAATCTATGTTGTCATCTTCAAAACAAATGCTGACTGGATAAATCATAAAAAAACTTAGTCCTTAAACATTCATTTTACCAGACATCAAGAAGGCACCGGCAGATTGGATATAACTACAACTCACATACAGTACTGTGAAAATGTCTTAGGCACATATATATAGCTAGGGTGCCTAAGACTTCAGCTCAGTACTCTATTTGTCAATGTGGAGTGGAGAGTGAGCTTGCAAATCTGGCGGGAGCAAAGGATGTTGGGAATGGCAAGGGTGGAGCACCAAAGGAGGGGTCTGAGTTAGGTGGCAGAGAAGAAGTGCTGGGGTGGGGGGGGGGGTGGCACAGGTGTAGACTCACCCAGCTCTGAGACACCAGCCAAGGTCATCTAATAGAGCTGAGGAAGAGCCAACAGGTTTACAAGTAAATGATGTAATCTGTAATATGAATATAAGGAAGGTCAAGCCAATGATTGGGTACAACTGCAGATAGGGCAAAGAGTTAAGTTGTACCACAGAGGCAAAAGAATGCAGAACTGAAGGTGGTGGATTTAAATGCACGTAGCATTCGGAATAAAGTGGACGAACTCATGGTGCAATTAGAGATTAGTCGGTGTGATGTTGTGGGCATCACTGAGTTGTGGCTGAAAGAAGGCCATAGTTGGGAGGTAAGTATCAAAGGACATACTTTGTATCGAAAGGACAGGCAGAAAGGCATAAGCGTTGGTGTGGCTATATTGGTAAGAGTGGATGTCATTCACTTAGAAAGAGGTGGCATAGGGTCAGAGAATGCCATATCTTTGTGAGTGGAGTTAAGAAACTGCAAGGACAAAGAAACCATTATAGGAATCATATGTACACCTCCAAATAGAAGCTAAGATGCGGGTTGAGATTGCAAAGGGAGTTGGAAAGAGCATGTAATAAGGTACTGTCATAATTATAATGGGGGACTTCAAAATGCAAAGGAATTGGGAAAACCAGGTTGGTGTCCAATTGCAAGAGAGGGTACTTGTAGCCTACAAGCTGTAGAGCAGCTTTTGCTTGAGCCTAGTAGGGGAAAGGCAATCTTAGAATGAGTATTGTGTAATAATCACAATTTTATTAGTCAGCTTAGTGTAAAGGAACTCTTAGGGGTCAGTGATCATAACGTGATTGAACTCATACTGCAGTTTGAGAGGGAGAAGCATAAGTCAAATTTATCAATATCGTAATGGTTAAAGGGAATTACAGAGGCATGAGAAAGGATCTTACCCAGGTGGATTGAAGGAGGATACTGGCATGAATGATGGCAGAACAAAAGTTTCTGGGAATAGTTCACAAGGCACAAGATAGATATGTCCCACAGAAGTTGTTCTCAAATGGCAGAGCTAGGCAACTGTGGCTGACATGGGAAGTTAAGGACTGCATAAAAGCCAAGGAAAGGACATATAAAATAGCAAAAGTGAGTGGGAAGCTGGATGATTGGGAAAGCTTTTAAAATCTAACAAAAGGCAATTAAAAAAGCTATAAGAAGGGAAAAGATGAACTATGAGGGCAAACTAGCTGATAATATAAAGCAGGATACTAAAGTTTTCTCAGTTATATAAAGAATAAAAGAGAGATGGAAGTTGATATTGGACGACTGGAAAATGATGCTGGTGAGGTAGTAAAGAGGAACAAAGAAATGACAGATAAACTTAATGGGTACTTTGCTTCAGTCTTTACTGTGGAATGCCAGAGGTCCATAAGTGTCAGGGAGCAGGAGTGAGTGCTATTGCTATTACAAAGGAATAAGTGCTAGGCAAGCTCAAAGGTCCTCAGGTGGATAAGTCACCTGGACCAGATGGACTACATCCCAGAAAGAGGTTGCTGAAGAGATAACGGATGCACTGATCATGATCTTTCAAGAATCTCTTGATTCTGGCATGGTCTGGGAGGACTGAAATATTGCAAGTATCACTCCACTCTTTAAGAAGGGAGGAAATTATAGGCCAGTTAGCTTAACCTCAGTGGTTGGGAAAGTGCTCAAGTCCTTTATTAAGGATGAGATTTCAGGGTATTTGGAGTCTAATGTTAAAATAAGTCAAAGTCAGCATGGTTTATATGAAGAGAAATCTTGCCTGACAAACTTGTTAGAGTTCTTCGAGGAAGTAACAAACAGGATGGACAAAGGAGAAGTAGTGGATGTCATTTACTTAGATTTTCAGAAGGCAATTGATAAGGTGCTTCACAGGAGGCTGCTTAACAAGATGAAATCCTATGGCGTTACTGGAAACATACTGCTATGGATAGAGGAATGGCTGACAGGCAGGAGGCAACAAGTGGGAATAAAGGGGGTCGTTTCTGGTTGGCTGCTAGTGACATGGTGTTCCTCAGGGATCAGTATTGGGACAACTACTTTTCACATTGTCAATGATTTTGATAATGGAATTAACGGCTTTGTAGTAAAGTTTGCAGATGATATGAAGATAGGTGGAGGGGTAGGTAGTGCTGAGGAAACAATGTGATTGCAGAGGGCTTAGACAAATTAGAAGAATGGGCAAAAAAGTGGCGGATGAAATACAGTGTCGGGAAATATCTGATAATGCATTTTGCTAAAAGGAACAATAGTGCAGACTATTATCTAAATGGGGAGAAAATTCAAACATCAGAGGTGCAAAGGTACTTAGGAGTCCTCGTGCAAGACCTCCAGAAGGTTAATTTACAGGTTGAGTCTGTGGTAAAGAAGGCAAATGCAATGTTGACGTTTATTTCAAGAGGAATAGAATATAAAAACAAGGAGATAATGCTGAAGCTTTATAAAACACTAGTCAGGTCGCACTTAGGGTATTGTCAATAGTTTTTGGGCTCCTTATCTCAAAAAGGATGTATTACCATTGAAAAGAGACCCGAGGAGGTTCACAAGGATCATTTCAGGAGTGAAGGGGTTAACATATGAGGAGCGTTTGGCAGCTTTGGGCATGTACTTAATTGGAATTTAGAAGAATGTGGGGGTATCTCATTGAAACCTGCTGAGTGTTGGAAGAATTAGATAAGGTGGATGTGTAGAGGGTGTTTCCTCTGGATGGGATACCAAAACTGAGGGGCAACCTTTTAGAACAGAAGTAAGGAGTAATTCTTTTAACTAAGAAACGATGAATCTATGTAACGCCCTGCCACTGACCGTGGTGGAGGCCAAATCCATGGGTATATTCGAAGCGGAAGTTGATAGATTCCTGATTGGTTGGGGCATCAAGGGATGGTGAGAGGGTAAGTGCATGGGGTTCAATAGGATTTGGGATCAGCCATGATGAAATGGCAGAGCAGACTCGATGGACTGAATGGCCTAATTCTGCTCTTATGATCTTGTGGAAGTCTAATTCCTTGGTTCTACCCAAAGTGGTTGCCAGTCATGTCTGCATGCTCCACCTTTGGAATAGTATTGTAAAATCTGCTTTGGCGTCACTGCCTTCTCAGGTTTCACATGCAGCATTCAGACACTCATTTCTGTTCCCTACCACGTGCTGTTGGCACACTGAAGCGTGTTTTCCAATCCACTTTGTTTTCTAATCTCTTCAAACGCATGATGTATTAGCTCACTTCCTGCTGTGATAACATCATCAACATCAAAGAGGGACCAATGGAAATCTTCCTACTAGAGCAAATTTCCGAGCTGTACCACCTATGTCTATCAGGTTTAAGACAGGGAATGATAGTACCAAGTCTATACTTCATGAATCATAACTGAGCACTGAGAAAGACAACCTCACAATGAGTCACATTGGAATCCCTGCTACTTTACGTCAAAGCAGATACAGTGTGTCATATAATATAGCAGTTAATTTATTGGGCTGGCAGTGGAGCTCAGGACACATGAGTTTGAATCCTCTCATGGAAACGGAATTTTAATTCAAATAAACAAATATTTGCAATTAAATGGTAACCTTGAAACCTGCTGATTGATTTTACAAACCTATTTAATTCACTAATGTTTATCACAGTCTGACAATATTTGTGTCACTATTCAAACCCAGCAATAGTTGACTCTTAACTACTAGTAATGTAATTGTTCAATGCAGGAGTCATCAGATGTTGCAATTAAATGTTGGGATTGCCAGTGCAGTCAACATCCTGAAAGAAAATATAGTTTTTTTTAAGAAGAGCCCTTGGCAACACATGGCTCCCATGATAGAATTTGCTTGTAAGACTTCTTAGAGACAGGAGTAAGCATATTCAATTTTCCTATTTGTTCCTAAAGCAAGAATAACTTCTATGTTCTCTTACGGGGTAAAATAAACATGTTAGCACTCCCATATCTGCATTGCATTACATTTTAGGTTTACATCTCCCTCTACATTTTTTTAAATCTGACATTCACTTTTCACCATCTTTCTTATCAATCTTTCTCTCAATCTCCTTTTATTTATTCCATCCTCCTACTTTATGTCCTTCAAGTTGTTGCTCTTCCGTTGTTACTTTTTTAATCCATGTTCCATATTCCATTTTCTTACCCAGCACACGCCGAACTGCCCCTTTTCTTTGGTACCAAATTATTGCCTCCGCTGTCTGCTATTCCACTCGCCAGCTTGGTTTCAGTTATTTTGCCTTGACCTGAATATTGATTGTCCTTGGCCTCGTCTCTGTTGACATCACATGGAAGATTAACTAGTCCATAATGCTTGTCCCTGTTATGCATTTATTTTATTTATTAAATAAGCCAGGTTGTATACTGAAATAGAAGAGTCAATGCTGATAATTATGCCCTACAAATACACTGACTGGACTATTTATCAAAGTCCAGTTAGTGAGAGGTTTTTTTTTAATGCAATCTTATGTGCTAGCTGAACTGTGTGGAAGCATGTGGATCAACTCTGCATTTTCCACCAAGAAGTTAAGAAGAATTCTACTGAAAAACTTACTAAATAAAGTTTCTTTAAATAAAGATTGACCATTGTATTATTCTCAAAAGCTCAATTTCCAAGGATACTCTTCATTGTTTTCAGTTAGAAATATAAAGTTGTTTAAATTACTGTTTGAGGGTTGTTGAAGGCTCTTCAAAATCTTTCAGAAGTCAGTTGTTACAAAAAGTTTTAAAATATATGTAATCTTCATAATAGTTATGCAGTTTATAAAATAAACTCAAAGCTTGTAAACTAATTGTTGTCACATTGATTACTTTAAGTGCATCTCATGGCTCTTCTGAACACATACTGGTCAATGTTGCTTCTAGCCATGGTTCTGGCTGCTCTATTCCCCTCCATCCTTGAATTAAGGACAAGTGATTCAAATGCACAAAGCTTTGGGGCAGAAAACAGCTGTGTTAGTAGAGAAGCTGCCTCACCACTCCAGTACATCAAGTTCAGTCCTGGCCTCCTGCCATTTGTCGCTAATGGTTTGTATCTGGAGGGAGTTGATGGAAATGTGGGGAGAATAAATAGAATTAATGTCATATTAGTTAAATGGGTGATTGGTAGTTAACATAGACTTAGTAAGATGAATGGCTTGTTTCTGTGTTGTGTCTCTTTATGTCTTTTCCAACATGATGGATCACAGATCTATGATAGAAAACTAGATTTGGGAGTAGAGGTTATTTATATGCATGGGCTGTAAATTCAGTAGCATTTTTCAAAAAGGTGCACAATTGAAAAGAGGAAATAATTGCAGGTTACAGGGAAAGGACAGAGGAGGAGCTCTAATTGGTTTCTTGTTCAAAGAGCTGGCAGAAGTATAATGGCCTAAGTGTTCTCCTGTACTAAACGATTCAATGAGTCACGTTCCCAAATATTGTGAATAGAGAGCTGTATGGTACAGCTTGATTCAGCTCTCATGTAGCTTGACACATATTTCCGGAAGTACATTCCTGTCATCATAATGTGTTTGTATAAGTTCAACATAGCAGTGGATCCATAAATCTCTCCCATTATTTTGTTTACAAGAGTTAATGCATGTAAAAACTTGTGCCTGTGTTAGGCAGAAAAGGTAAATCAAAGTAGTGATCTCTGCTATTGTTACTGATATTCTTTCTAGGTGACCGGCCAAGCTGCAATAACTTGTGCACGCTTAATAATGTAGCAGTATTTGCATTTGTGTTCTGTCAATTGTCCATAGTTTCAGCACATTTTGTGCACTCCCATAGCTTTGGTCTCACTTTATTATTATTGTTCTTCAGGTTATTGATCAGAGTGAAACCAGAATTTAAAAAAAGGCCACAAAACCAGAGGATAACTTCCAAATAACTACACAAACAATAGTGTGGGCTTGGGTTTTGGTATTATTTTTTCCTCAGAGGCAAATTAAAGAGTGAAAGTCACAAGACTCTGCATAAACATACTCTCAAGTTCAACTAATGATTTGAGTGCTGGTTGGACTTCCAGCTCTGCTACCAAATGGGCTTTAACAGCCATCATCATCATTATGTGCAGTGTCATAAGACATTAGAGCTTATGGTCTATGATTATAGATCTTGGCATACTTCTACAGAAATAGTTTGGCCTTGCCTTCTTCTGGGCAGTGTTTTACAAGATGGGTGACCCCAGCCATTACCAATACTCTTCAGAGATTGTTTGCCTGGAGTCAGTGGTCACATAACCAGGACTTGTGGTATGCTCCAGCTGCTCATCCAACCATCCACTAACTGCTCCCATGGCTTCACGTGACCCTGATCAGGGATGGGGGGGCTAAGCAGGTGCCATACCTTGGTCAAGGTTGACCTGCAGGTTATGGGAGGGAAGGAGCACCTTACACCTCCTTTGGTAGAGACTTATCTCCATCCTGACACCCTTTCTAAGAGTCTGTTATTTATGGTGTTTTCTGGCAGCATGTGCAAGAAGTTAAAGAGCCCACTTACATTTGCAACATCGCTAATGAATATGTTGGGGTGATAATTCAATAAGGTGAAAGATTTATAGCAAGTTGATGTATAATGATGCAGTATAGGTTACCATTGAAAATTGTTTCTGACTTAGGGGGAAGCTCTTATGTAACCTGGGGACTCCCTGTACTGGATTTTCTCATTCATTGTAAACAATTCCATTCCTGGAAAACATGATCATGACATTTCTCCTCGTCACCTGCCTCAATTTCACTTCTTGGTCTACTAGCCAATAGATATTATCAATTCAGTGCTATGCACATTCAGTTAACTTTGTGCATTTTAAAGATAAAGATGGACTTTTACCTCTGGCTTACTTTTATGAATCATGCTTATGCTGCAATCCATTCCAAAAGATATGACTAAAGACTATCTGAAGTCACGGAACTGCAGGCTGCACCCAACACTGTCACTTTAAACCATCAGAGCAAAAAATAGATGTTGCACACATCGATAATACTAAGAAGTACGTCAATAACGCTGGGAATTCTTTTGCCATGGTAGAGTGGATATTACATAGAACTTTATGAGTATGGATGCTATTTCTATTAGTCTCCATCCCTGTAAATCATTATAATCCCTATAAATCAATATCATCTTGGGTGATCTGATCTTGATTTCATCTCTAATTCCCTATATATTCATCATTGTTCTTAACTTTTCTTTACACCAAAAAGTCAGTGGACTATGCCCCCGTAAGGGTGATGGGCTTAAGTAATATCATGTGAATTTAATCACAAAGCTCATTGATTCTTGATGAACAAACCATGTGTTATCTCAAGCAAACAGAAAGTGCTGGAGTACTGAAAAATGAACATTTTTATTCCAAGACATTAACTTTGCCTTTGAACCATTACACCTGTTTGTAACCCTCTCACCAGGGCTCAGGTATAAACTTAGCTAACTCTGCTAACAGCCAAGTGACTCAACGGTGCAAAGGCTACTTTTCATAAACAATATACACCTAAGGTCAGTATGATTCGGGGTTCTACCAAACAGGAAAGTTAGGATTTTCAAATTAAGGAATATAGTTGTAATGAAGGTTGTGTAAATACTGCCCATACACAGTTATCGGTAGCACAGAAATGACATATCGTACACCAGTGTGAAATTATAAAGAAAGTATATTTACCAAATTTTCAACTTTAGGATTGAACTGAAAATACACTTGGGCTAAGATGTTAACTGTCCTGTGCTATCACCAGTGGGCTCATCAGTTGATCTGCCACCTGTCTTCGGGAGTTTCAGCCCGCTCTATGATCAAGACTCCCTCGAAGCGGTGGGCCAGCAGTGCTAAAGCACCACCTCTCACTGGTGAGCTTAAAAACTTGGCATCTGCTTGGTCACCTCCATCCAACAGATAGTCTACTCTTCGGGTGTCTATACAACTACTGAAAAAGCAAAGAAAATTAAAAGCACCCATTACAATTAAACGTTGAAGTTCATTTCTGGAGTAGTCGGGCTACATTGCTTTACTCACGCACTGGAACCATGGTGTGCGTGAAAGCACCCACCACATTCCAAACTTCCCTCAAAGACTATCTTGAATAAATTGGCTCTCTCTGGAGTATTGGCCCTTCTGTCTTGGAGCCATTCATCTACACAAAGCACTTCTTGCAACAGGGACTCTTCTTCCAATGGCATCCTGCCCTGCTCTGCAGCTCCTGTCAAAAGACCCCAAATCAGACTACAGTCCTTCAGAAATCTGATCCCACCCAGCTCTCCTGGATCTTCCACTGGGCAGAAAGTTACAATTGATTACCACAACATTCCTTACTTGGACAATATGGCTTCTTATCTTTAATCAAAGCCAAAACATTCTTGCCTGCAGAACACACTTACTTTACAGAAAACTGCTAAATAAAATACTTCACAGCATAACAGTGGAAATCTTAACTGGGGAAGTACATGTTAAAAAAATTCTGCCAAGCTGATTCCTAAAGGATACAAGATGTATTATACAGTAACTTTTATAGTTTTGTTGAATAATAAGGAAAAGGATCCTGTTCATCACTTACCATTTAAATCTTCCATTTTATCTCTAACAATTGAGGCAGGTGCAATGGAATCACTTAAGAAGCACATGGATGGGTATATGCAGAGCAGGGTTTACAGTTCAAAGTAAATTTATTATCAAAGTACTGTATGTAGATGTTAACATATACCATGTTGAGATACATTTTCTTGCAGGCATTTACAGGAAAACTGAAATACAATGGAATTTACAAAAACTATACAGAGAAACATATACATATGTTACAGGGTGATGGGCGAAATTGGGACTAGCTGAGCAGCACTGTAATTGGTGTGGATTTGGTAGGCTGAAGGGCCTGTATCTGTGCTGTATTGCTCTATGCGTGTGGGGGGGGGGAGGGCGGTGGTTATTGCTCTTGATGCAGTTTGCATGATTTTCTTTTGCATGAGGTGTCTAATGCTTTTCTTTGAACAGGTTCCATGGGTTTTTTTTTGTTTTGTTGTGGCTGTCTGTAGAGAAGATGAATCTCAGGGTTGTATACTGCATATATATACTTTGATAATAAGTACACTTGGTATTCTTTGAACTCAGAAAGTCAAAGGCTGAAGTGGAATGAAACGGAGAGAATATTTTGGGTTGTTCTCCTTGTGTGTTATCAAAGTTGGGAAGGATCATGCTCAGGCATAGCAACTCAGTTCAGAAGCTGCCTCATGTCTCAGTAACTTTGTTATTCACTCTCTAAAATCCTGGAAATAATGGTTCAAATTGCCAACAAAAGTTCTTTATTAATGGAAAAAAAATAGCATCTTTCATTATTTCATCAACTGCCTAAAATGACACCACATCTGTTCATCACTCTTTGAACACATGAAAATTGTCAGTGATTTAAATTGAAATCAAAAGTACTTCACAAAGCACAAACTAACTGCTAACTGCTGTTCCTGTCCTGGATTTTCTCTGTACAGACTGTCTCTGTCTCTGGAATTTTGTTCACCAATATTTTTGCAACACTGCAGATCATCATTGCATATTGTAAACTTACTTGTGTTTGACTTGCACAACACACAGCTGACACATCTGTGTGATGCATACACAGTGTTTGCTCACATTTTAATGTTAAGTAAAAGTGACGGAGCATTCATTTTCTTTTAGTTGCATTTATAACTTTAAATGTAGAGTGTTGAGTTGGGCATTGGTCTTTCACTTCTGGGAATTGTTCAATGACAATTATAGCTGTGCTACTTATAGAACATAGTAAAGGACAACATGGGAACAGGTCCTTCTGCCAAACAGACCATGATTCCATATTCTATTCCCTGCTTGTTCATGCATCTGTATAAATGTATTTTAAATGCTATCTTGATATAAGACCATAAGGTATAGGAGCAGGCGTAGACAATTCGGCCCGTCGAGTCTGCTCCACCGTTCAATCATGTGCTGATCCAATTCTTCCAGTCATCCCCACTCCCTTGCTTTCACCTCATACCCCTTGATGCCCTGGCAAATCAAAAACCTATCTATCTCTGCCTTAAATACACCCAGTAACTTGGCCTCCACAGCCACTTGTGGCAGCAAATTCCACAGATTTACCACCCTTTGACTAAAGTAATTTCTCCGCATCTCAGTTCTAAATGGATGTCCTTCAATCCTGAAGTCGTGCCCTCTTGTCCTAGAATCCCCTATCATGGGAAATAACTTTGCCATATCTAAACTGTTCAGGCCTTTTAATATTCAGAATGTTTCTGTGAGAGTCCCTCTCATTCTCCTGAACTCCAGGGAATACAGCCCAAGAGCTGCCAGATGTCCCTCATACCCTTTCATTCCTGGAATCATTCTCGTGAATCTCCTCTGAACCCTCTCCAATGTCAGTATATCTTTTCTAAAATAAGGAGCCCAAAACTGTACACAATACCTTCGGACTTTGTGCGTTCTTGCATTGCGTACTTCAGGATGCAGCAAGAAGTTACAACACTTAATGCCAATATCATTCTTTACTGTCAAGATTGCAACAACTAACCTTACAGTAAGAGATTCAAATCCCAATCTGTGATGCATCATCTTAATGCCAGGAATGTTAAAGTTGACATGAACTGAAGGGTCTTCAACCTGAGATGTTGCCTGACATGCGGAGTATTTTCAGCATTTTTTGTTTACATGTCATAAGGATCGAAGAACTGTTTAAGATCCTACAGCATTGCCTATTCCTGCCCTGTTTACAGCCCAAATAATCAGTCATGTTGACTAGACAGATTATTTACAAATTAGTACTTTTTTCCATTTTGGGGGATGTAAGTGTGAAGACCTTAAATTTTGTGATCATAAACCCTGGAGTCAGTTGTAATCATTCACTCTCTAAGCAGAAATGGCCAAGTATGTAGATCATTACATACCCAGCTGCTTCTGTTTATGGAATAATGCTAAAAACTCGTGAATGATTGCATCCAATTATAATGATAATATTGGACTTTGACTATTTGAACCCAAATGGAAAATAAGAATACTCCCGGCCTTGTAGTTCAAACATTCTAATGTTTGAAGTAAATTAATTAATCAGAATTCACTAATTTAAAATTCTTATCTTTACAGTTTTTTTCAGTGATCATCAGAATTGTCATTGTTCAACTTGTTTTTAGTATAATTGTAAGATATGAACGTTATCATTTATGCCTATGTTCATACATGCTGTACGTATTGTGTATACATCCATTTAAACCAATGCCAAAACTGACCATTTAATAGGTGGAAAAATATGGGTACAGGACCTTCCATTCTCATGGTCCCTGTACTATGTAGAAAGAAAACAGTATCATTTGTGGAGATGGTCATGTTGGAAATCAATTTTTAAAGCCACTGTCTTCCTGTGTGCGGTTGCTATTTTTTGGCATTTTTGAAGAGATTTCCATACGAATGAACAGGATAGACTCCAGGAATGGCTTGGAAGGTGGGTGCCTTAGGGATGCAGCCTTGTGCGGCAGAAATCGCTGACTGAAGCACCGTGGGTGATCAAAACGTTGGGACAGCGGGCGCAGCTGTCGGAGGTCTCTGCACTCGAGCAAACGCTCTCCCTCACTCTCTCAACGGTGAGAGAGAGTTTGCTGCTGTTTCTTGAGTCAGGAGAACTCGAAATAAAGTGATGCTGCAGACTGTAACGTCGAAACTCAAAATTCACCAACAAGCATCAAGTGTGTTGATTGTCAGGCAATGAGGGACCCGTTCCATCGGAACCTTCCTGCACATTCTGTCTCTCAATAGACATTGCCCTTGAGGTGGCTGCAGTGGGATGACAAAATCAAGAACATTGAACACCACAACACAGGAAAAGTCTTTTAGTCCATGATGGCTGACCAGATCATGTTGCCATTTTAAACTACACACCTGCATTTTGCATGGTCTCTTTTCCTCCATTCCCTTCATGTTCATGTTCCTGTTTAAACACACCTTAAATGTGCTATCATATCTGCTTCCATCATAATCCCTGGCTTTCGGTTCCAGGCACCTACCACTCCCTGTATAAACAAAACTTGTTTTGTAAACCTGCTTCAAACTTTTCACATCTCACCTTGAAGCCATGTCCTCTGGTATCAGACATTTTCTCCACTTCTCTGTGGACAATGTATTTGCCCGAGGTTCATCCCGACAGATGCTTAACAGAGGGCTCTCTGAGGTACAGCTGCTGCCAGGGAAGCAAGCTGAGACAAACCCCATGCTGCAGGAATATTAACAACTTCAGTCTACCCAAAACTCGTTGGCCTTCCATTACAATCAGACATAAAGACAGGGTGAGAAATGAAGATCAAGATAACAATGTGGAAAAAAAACTGGGAACTGAAGACTGGTAAATGTGAGGAAGATGGAGGGATATGACTATTGTTTGGGTAGGAGGGTTTTGTTTAGTTTTTAGCTTAGTTTAGTTTACTTTATTTTTGATTTTTCCATTTGGGTTTTTTCCCCATCTTTTTATTTCCTTGTATCCTGTTTATATTAAGGGTTTGGGAGGTCAATTATATTGATGTTACCTATAGTTTTTACTCACATGTGTTAATTGCCAACAATGTAATCCCACTCACTTTGTACTATTATGACCGTTATGTGTTTGTATTTGTCTTTAAACAATTCAATAAAAAGATTGAAAAAGAAAGGAGGGATTAGTGTTTGGGAGTTTTTGATTTACTTTTTAGCTGGTTTGGTACAACACTGTGGGCCAAAGAGCTGTGCTGCTCTATGCCCTATGTTAAAATATATTGAATTCCTTGATCCTTACGACAAAGTTCAGGAGGCATTTTAGCATCCATGTGGAAGGAAGAAAAGTGTTCTTCCAGGTCAACTACTTGGAAAGATAGCAATATGGGAATGTGAGAAATACATAACTGTGCCAATAATTCAAGTCAGGTACCTAATGTGCACTGTTAATATTGTAGGCTCTACTGTTTGATGCTGCTTTGTAGTTTAGATCAACACAAATTTCCACATAACTTGCTCCCTAAAAAAAATTGTAATCTTTATTATTGTACCAACTAAATAAAAACCAGTTCAGTCTAGCTTCAGTAAATTAGCCATAAATTCCAATTCTTTTCAAACTGTGTAGTTAATGGTCTGGCCCATTGTACAGTCACTGGTGTTAGCACAATAAAAGATTCATCCAAGCATAATGGCTGGAGACTCTGGGAAGTTTCCTCTGTGAACATAATGAGATTTGTACTATTAACAAATCATCTATCTAATCATTAAATAACATGTGATGTTTCTACTGTGCCAACAATTTTACAATTAACCCAAACCTTTCTTGGTGTAGAATGCAGGTCAGTGCATTTTGAAGACCTCATTATGGAAGAGCACAGCTGATGTGCTTTCCTAATCATTAACTATTTCCTTCAGTTTTTGTTCCAAATGCTTGTTTATTCCATTGTGTAAGTTATGCATTATTTCTGTAAATTTAAGTTTTGTAATGTACGTATGTCATGGTGATAATGTACTGTGCTGTTGCTGTAAAAGCTCATTTCATGGGATTTATACCATAGGTATTTATACCCATGACAATATACTTGAACATGAACTTAAACGTAACTAATTGTGAACAAGAGAAAATCTGAAGATGCTGGAAATCCAAGCAACACACACAAAATGGTGGAGGAACTCAGCATATCAGGCAGCATATATGGAAAAAGAGTACAGTAGATGTTTTGGGCCGAGAGCCTTCAGCAGGATGACAAGTCATGGACTACTACAATGTTCTCTCTTCGCAGATGCTGCCTCCTACTGAGTGTCTCCAGCATTTTCTGTTTCCATTTCAGATTACCTCCAGTCTTTTTTTTCTTTCTCTTTTAATCTCGCACTAATACTTTGGTAACCTTTGTCACACATGCTATTTCACGTATAACTTTATTTGTTTGTTCAGAACTAGAATCAAAATCAGGTTTAATATTACTGGCATGTATTGTGAAATCTGTTGTTTTGGGGCAGCAACATATTGCAATACATAATAATAAAAAACAACTATAAATTACAACAAATATTTCCGTAAAAATTAAATTAAATAAGACCATAAGATATAGGAGTTGGACAATGATGCACGATCAATAACTCTCGGAGACGTGGGTTAAGGTAGGCTTTTATTGGCTGGAAGAAAGCACAAGCAGCAAGTGACCACCACACAACATCCTGGAGACTGAGGAAGGAGCAGTGCCTCCAATCGCCTTTATACCGGGGTCTGTGGGAGGAGCCACAGGAGCAGTCAGCGGGGGGGGTGGGGTGGGGGAGCGTGTCCAGACAGGTATACGTAGTTCACCACAGACAATCCACACTGGAGTGCATGAAAAGAGCTGCTTTTTAATCAGGGTGGCAATCGAGGATTTGAAGGCAAAGTTTCGTGGCAGATTTTCTGATTTGAGGAGTGACCAATCAGGTCAATTTGAGGGCCAATAAGAATGATTCGAGTGCAAGCGGAGCGGCCATTCATTTAGAGAGTGCATGTCTTTCGCGTGGCTTTGGTTCATCAGGATTGGGTGAGAAAACTATCTTGTAAGTTACTCTCTCTCTTCCTATTTGTCCCTTCATCATCTACTAGTGCATAGTATAGCGGGAATGGCTCCAAGGGCAGTATTTTGTGCAGTGTATGGGATGTGGGAAGACCTCCAGTCTTCCAGATAAACACATCTGTACCATCTGCACTCCTGCTGAGAGAATGTATTTGTGGTGAACTACATATACCTGTCTGGACACGCTCCCTGCTGACTGCTCCTGTGGCTCCTCCCACAGACCCCTGTTTAAAGGCGATTGAGGCCTGAGCCCGGCCTCTCAGTCTCCAGGATGTAGTATGGTGGTCAACTACTGCTTGTTCTTTCTTCCAGTCAATAAAAGCCAATATCTCGACTTCACGTCTCAGAGAGAGTTATTGATGGTGCATCAATTTTATTGATTGGAAGTTTTAAAACATGGAAAGCGTTTTACATCCAGAAAGATTGAAATTGGACCCCCCAAGACCCTGAAGCAGATCTTGCCTTTGAACTCTGGCTTGCATGCTTCCAATCATACTTGGAGGAGGTTAGTGCAACTGAACCCGCTGTTATGCACCGAATTCTCCTCTCGAGGGTTACCCTGAAAGTTTACTCACTTATCAGAGGCCTGCCGACCTATGAAGGGGCACTGGATGCCCTCAAAAGACAGTACCTGCGGCCGGTGAACACCAGCTATGCAAGACATCGCTTAGCATGTATGCTTAGCTTAGCTTAGCTTAGCTTAGCATGTAAGCTTAGCTTAGCAGCGGCCTGCAGAGTCGAGCGCCGAGTTTCTCCGAGCCCTACAGACCCTCGTGCGGACTTGCGACTGCAAAACTCTCATGGTGGAACAGCATGTGGAGCTGCTAGTACGAGGTGCCTTTGTTACAGGAATGAGGTCAGCGTATGTACGCTAGCGGCTGCTGGAAAATACCGATCTTACCTTACGCTCGGCGATTGAGACGGCCGACACACTGGAGGCTGCTCTGCACAACGCTGATGCTGTCCAGCCGCGCGATTCCCCGCCGGTTCCGTGGACACCGCAAATCCCGCCGCTGCCGGTTCCCGCGAGCGAATTCGCCAACGCTGCTGCCAGTCGCGATTCCACGAACTCCCTGAACCTGACCACAGCTGCTGCCAGTCACAAGCCCGCGCAGTGTTACTTCTAGGGACCCGAAAATGCTGCCTGGCCCGAGAAGTGACCTGCTCCAGCTGCGGGAAGAAGGGTCATTTCGCCAAGGTCTGTAAGTCTAAACCACGAGCCGGGTCGGGCAATGCTGCTTGGGAGGCATGGGGGCCGCCATCTTGCCTGCCCGCCTCATGCGAGGCATTGGGGCCGCCATCTTGCATGCCTGGATGGGGGCGGCCATCTTTGTCAGTGCCAACATGCCCCGCCCCCTACCCACTGGTGCTTACTGAGCACCAAAATGGCAGTTCAACTCTGGCCACCGTAACCCTCGACCAAAGCGCCCCACACCAGCTTGCAAGGTCAATGATGGACATCCTGGTGGAGGGGCACAGGACTAGCTGCCTGTTTGACACGGGCAGCACTGAGAGTTTTATTGACTCGGACACGGTGCAACGCTGCGGACTCGTGACACGGTCGGTAAGCCAGAGGGTCACCATGGCTTCTGATTCGTATTCCACAGACATCCAGGTGGGTTGTGTAGCAACATTGGTGGTGCAAGGCACAGAATATCAGAACTTTCTGCTACTGGTCACGCCTCAACTGTGCGCGCCTGTGCTATTGGGGCTGGACTTCCAGAGCCACCTCGAAAGTGTGACTATGGCATATGATGGGCCCCTCCCACCACTCACTGTCAGGAATCCTCAGTTTTGTGGGACTTCGCCATATACCCCGCTACTGACCAAACACACACACCAACCCACACATCCCACCCAGCACAATGCTGACAGCTGGGCTACTGACACCACTTGCAGCCTCTCCACTCTCAAGATCCCTCCCCCAATGCTGTTCGCCAACATGACCCCGGACTGTAAACCTGTGGCAACCAAAAGCAGGAGGTACAGCGCGGGGGACCGGGCCTTCATTCAGTCGGAGGTGCAGCGGCTACTCAGGGAGGGGATCATTAAGCCAAGCACAAGCCCTTGGAGGTCCCAGGTGGTTGTTGTTCGGACCGAGCAGAAAAATAGGATGGTCGTGGACTATAGTCAAACCATCAATAGGTTCACGCATCTTGACACGTACCCCCTACCCCGCATCGCGGATATGGTCAACCAGATAGCTCAGTACAAGGTGTACTCGACAATAGATCTGAAATCCACTTATCACCAGCTCCCCATCCGCCCAGAGGACTGCCCCTACACCGCCTTCGAGGCGGGCGGCAGGCTCTATCACTTCCTGTGCGTCCCATTCTGTGTCACAAATGGTGTCTCAGTCTTCCAGAGGGAAATGGACCGGATGGTGGACCAGTGCCAACTGAAGGCCACATTTCCCTATCTGGATAACATCACCATCTGTGGTCACGACTGGTCAGATCACAACGCCAACCTCCAACGATTTTTCCAAGTGGCCAAAGCCCTGAACCTTACTTATAATAGGGACAAGTGTGTGTTTGGAACCACCTGACTCGCTATCCTTGGGTATGTTGTGGAAAATGGGGTCGTTGGCCCTGATCCCGACCGTATGCACCCCCTGTTAGAACTCCCTCTTCCCACCATTCTCAGACTGTGCCTGGGCTTCTTTTCCTATTACGCCCAATGGGTTCCCCATTACGCAAACAAGGCCCGCCCCCTGGTCAAGTCTACCACTTTTCCCCTTGCTGCCAAGGCCTGCGCAACCTTCAGCTGCATTAAAGGGGACATTGCCAAAGCAACGATGCATGCAGTGGACGAGACCATTCCCTTCCAAGTAGAGAGTGACGCTTCTGATTTCGCGCTTTCTGCTACCCTCAATCAGGCAGGCAGGCCAGTAGCATTCTTTTCTAGTACCCTTCAAGGCTCTGAACTTTGGCACTCCGTGGTGAAGAAAGAAACCCAGGCCATAGTGGAAGCTATTAGGCACTGGAGGCTCTATCTCGCCAGCAAAAGGTTCACCTTGCTGACCGACCAGTGCTCAGTTGCGTTCATGTTCAGCAACCAACAGCGGGGCAAAATCAAAAATGATAAAATTTTGCGGTGGAGAATAGAACTCTCCACCTACAGCTATGATATCCTGTACCGGCCTGGAAGACTCAATGAGCCCCCTGATGCCCTATCCCAGGGAGCATGTGCCAGCTCACAGCTTGACCAGCTATATGCCCTCCATGCACATCTTTGCCATCTGGGGGTCACCCGATTTTACCATTTCGGAACCTGCTGTACTCCCTTGAGGACATCAGGACGATGACCAGGGACTGCCAAGTTTACGCTGAGTGCAAACCGCACTTCTACCGTCCTGAAAAGGTGTAACTTATCAAGGCCACCCGCCCCTTTGAGTGACTGAGCATTGACTTTAAGGGCCCCCTTCCCTCCACCGACCGCAATGTCTACTTTCTCAATATTATCAACAAGTACTCGTGGTTCCCCTTTGCCATCCCCTGCCCCGACACCACTACCACGTCCGTCATAAAAGCCCTGCGCCAGCTCTTCACTCTGTTCGGATATCCCTGCTATATCCACAGTGATAGAGGGCCCTCCTTTATGAGTGACGAGCTGCGCTGGTACCTGCTGGCTAGGGGCATTGCTACTAGTCGGACCACGAGTTATAATCCCCAGGGAAATGGACAGATGGAGAGGGAGATGCCACAGTGTGGAAGGCCACACTTTTAGCCCTTAAGTCAAAAGGGTTGCCGGTCTCTCGATGGCAGGAGGTCCTCCCTGAGGCACTCCACTCTATCCGCTCCCTGTTATGTACGTCCACCAATGCCACCCCTCACGAGCGCCTGTTTTCTTTTCCCAGGTATTCTGCCACTGGGACCACCCTACCAGCGTGGCTGACATTCCCAGGGCCAGTGCTGCTCCGGAAACATGTGAGGAGCAATAAATACTCCCCGCTGGTCGAAAGGGTTCACCTTCTACATGTGAACCCCCAGTATGCTTACGTGGTCTTACCTGATGGGCGGGAGGACTCGGTTTCTGTCCGCGACCTGGCGCTCGCAGGAGCAGCAGACCACTACCCCAAACACTCCACGGTAACTATGAACCCTGTAAGCGAGGTGACACCGCGCACACTGAGCCCTACACAGACTCCTCACAACACTCCTATACTGGGCGTCTCGTACGCGTATATACCAGGCGCCTCACACACGCATGAGGGATCACTGACGCCTAGTGGGCTGACACAGTTAGGCTGGAACCAGCACAACCACCATCTCCAGTGCAATCACCACCGGCACCTGTGCAATCACAGCCAGTGCTACGTAGATCGCAGCGACAGATTCAACCACCTGATAGACTTAACCTGTAAATATACTTGTAAGAAACTTCGCCCCATGGGGACTCTCTTTTAAAACAAAGGGGGGGATGAATGTGGTGAACTACATATACCTGTCTGGACACGCCCCCTGCTGACTGCTCCTGTGGCCCCTCCCACAGACCCCGGTATAAAGGCGATTGAGGCCTGAGCCCGGCCCTCATTCTCCAGGATGTAGTATGGTGGTCAACTACTGCTTGTTCTTTCTTCCAGTCAATAAAAGCCGATATCTTGACTTCACGTCTCAGAGAGAGTTATTGATGGTGCATCACTAGGTGAATGCCAGGAGAAGGAGGGGAAATACACAGCCAGTGCAGAGTAGACCTGTGGCCATTTCCCTCAATAATATGTGTATAACTTTAGAGGGGACAATCTACCAGGGGAGACCCACAGTGACTGGGTCTCTGGCAATGAGTCTGGTGCTGTGGCTCAGATGAGCAGAGACAAAGAGGACTGCAGTGTTGGTAGAAGGTTCCTCAATCAGAGGAACAGAAACAAGGTTTTGTGGGTGCAATAAGGACACCAGGATGGTGTGTTGCTTCCCTGGTGCCAGGATCAGGGATGTCTCGGATCGTGTTCATGGCATTCGAGGGAGAGATTTTAGTGAGCTGGGTAGAAAGCTGAGAAACAGGACCTCCAGGGTAGTGATCTCTAGATTAATGCCTGTGCCACATGCCAGTAAGAATAGGATGGTTTGGCAGGTGAATGTGTGGCTGAGGTCCTGATGCAGGGGGCAGGGGTTCAGATTTATGGTTCATTAGGATCTCTACTGGGGAAAATATAACCTGTACAGAAGGGACGGGTTACACCTGAACCAAAGGGGGTCCAATATCCTTGCAGGCAGGTCAGCTAGAGTTGTTTGGGTGTGTTTAAACTAATTTATCAGGAGGATGGGAACCAGAGTAATAGCGCAGAAGATGAAGTAGTTGGTTTACAAACGGAGGCAATGTCGAGTGAGACTCCTAGCAAGGAGAGACAGATGATAGGGCAAAATTGCAGTCAACAGGATGAGTTGCAATGTAAAAGGCAGACAAAATTGAAAAAGGAGTATACAGGACTAGTTATATTTGAATGTGTTGTGAATTGATTAGAGAGCTTAAGGAAAAAGAACCCTTAGAGGAAAATGATCATAATATGATTGAATTTACTCTGAAATTTGAGAAGGAGAAACTAAAGTCAGATGTATTAGTAGTACCGTGTGATAAAGGAAACTACAGAGGCATGAGAGAAGAGTTGGAAAAAATTGATTGGAAAAGAACATCGGAAGGGCAGCAATGGCTGAAATTTCTGGGAGCAATTCAGAAGGCACTGGGTATATACATCCCAAAGAGGAAGAAGTATTCTAAAGGCATGGTGACACAACCATGGCTAACCAAGGAAGTCAAAGCCAATATAAAAGCCAAAAAGAGTGCAAATAATAGAGCAAAAATAAATGGGAAGTTAAGGGATTGGGAAGCTTTTAAATACCAACAAAAGCCACTAAAAAAGTCATTAAGAAGGTAAAGATGAAATACAAATGTAAGCTTGCCAATAATGTTAAAGAGTATACCAAAAGTTTCTTCAGATACATAAAGAGCAAATTGAATTGAATTGACTTTATTTCTTACATCCTTCACATACATGAGTAAAAATCTTTATGTTATGTCTCTATCTAAATATGCAATGTGCAATAATAGTAATTTATAATAATTACAATAAATAGAACAGTCAATGTAATATAGAGTACACTCAAATCAGTGTGAGTTCATCAGTCTGATGGCCTGGTGGAAGAAGCTGTTGGTTCTGGCTTTTATGCTGCAGTACCACTTCCTGGATGGTAGCAGCTGGAACAGTTTGTGGTTTGAATGGCTTGGGTTCCCAATGATCCTACAGGCCCTTCTTACACACCTGTCCTTGTAAATGTCCCGAATCATGGGAAGTTCACATCTACAGATGTGCTGGGCTGTCTGCACCACTCTCTGCAGAGTTCTGCAATTAAGGGAGGTACTGTTCCCATACCAGGCAGTGATGCAGCCAGTCAGGATGTTCTCAGTTGTGCCCTGTAGGAAGTTCTTAGGATTTGGGGGCCCATACCAAACTTCCTCAACCATCTGAGGTGAAAGAAGCGCTGTTGTGCCTTTTTTGCCACACAGCTGATGTGTAGAGACCACGTGAGGTCCTCGGTGATGTGGATGCCGAGGAACTTGAAGCTGTTTACGCTCTCAACCCCAGATCCATTGATGTCAATATGGGTTAACCTGTCTCCATTCCTCCTGTAATCCACAACCAGAGACGAGGGTGGATATCGTACCACTGGAAAACGATGCTTGAGAGGTAGTAATGGGGGATAAGGAAATAGCGGACTGACTGAATAAGTATTTTGCGTTAGTCTTCATTGTGGAAGACACTAGCAGTATGGTTGAAGTTTCAGGTGTCAGAGGTCATGAAGCGTGTGAAGTTACCATAACTAGAGAAGGTTTTTTGGAAACTGAAAGGTCTGAAGGTAGGTAAGTCACCTGGACCAGATGGTGTACCCCTCCAGGGTTCTGAATGTGGTGCTGAAGAGATTGTGGAGGCACTAGTAATGATCTTTCAAGAATCACTAGGTTCTGGAATGGTTCTGGAAAACTGGAAAATTGCAAATGTCACTTCTGTCTTCAAGAAAGGAGAGATGCAGAAGAAAGGAAATTATAGGTGAGTTAGTCCAACCTCAGTTGCTGGGAAGATGTTGGAGTCAATTGATAAGGATGTGGTTTGGGGGTATTTGGAGGCACATGATAAAATAGGCCATAGTCAGCATGGTTTCCTCAAGGGAAAATCTTGTCTGACACATCTGTTGGAATTCTTTGAAGAAATAACAAGCAGGATAGACAAAGGAGAATTGGTTGATTTTATGCATTTGGATTTTCAGAAGGCCTTTGAAAAGGTGCCAAGAGGCTATGAGTCGATGATATTACAGGAAAGATTCCAGATTGGATAAAGCAGTGGTGATTGGCTGGAGGCAGAGAGTTGGAATAAATGGAGCCTTTTCTGGTTGGCTGCTGGTGACTAGTGGTGTTCCACAGGGTTCTGTGTTGGGACCAATTCTTTCGATGTTATGTGTCAATGACTGGGATAAAGGAATTGATGTTAGCATTCATTTCAAGAGGGCTAGAATAAAAAAGCAAAGATATACAACTCTGGTGAGGCCTCACTTGGAGTATTGTGTGCAGGTTTGGGCCCCGTATCTTAGAAAGGATGTGCTAAAACTAGAGAGTGTTCAAAGGAAATTCTGAAAAATTATTCCAGGATTAAATGGCTTGTCATATGAAGAGCATTTTATGGCTCTGGGCCTCTATTCACTTGAATTTAGAAGAGTGAGTGGTGACCTAACTGAAACCTATCAAGTGGTGATAGGCCTTGATAGAGTAGATGTAGAGAGGATATTTCCTTTGGTGGGAGAGTCTAAGGCCAGAAGACACAGCAAAGAATAGAGCAGTGTCCTTTTAGAATGGAGATGAGGAAGAATTTCTTTAGTCAAAGAGTGGTGAATCTGTGGAATTCTTTGCCACAGGCAGCTGTGGAGACCAAGTCATTATGTATATTTAAGGCAGAGGTTGATAGGTTCTTGAATGGTCAGGGCATGAAGGGATATGGGGTGGGGCGAGGGAGGCCGGAGATTGGGGCTGAGAGAATTTGATCAGCCATGATGAAATGTTGGGTCAGACCTGATGGGCCAAAGGGCCTAATACTGCTCCTATATCTTATAATCTTAGATGAATAAATACTGCAAAAAGAGAGGGAAAAATAGTGTAATGTTCATGGGTTCACTGCCCATTCAGAAATCTGATGGTGGAGGAGAATAAGCTGTTCCTAAAACATTGAGTGTGTGTTTTCAGGCTCCTGTACCATCTACTTGATGGTAACAATGAGAAGAGGGCATACCATGGATGATGGAGGTCCTTAATGATGGATGCTATCTTTATAAATTGTCACATTTTGAAGCTGTCTTGGGTGCTGGGGAGGCTACTGCTTGTGGTGAAGATGGCTGTGTTTACAACTTTCTGTAACTTTTTTCTGATCCTGTGCAGTGGCCCCTCGTTAGTAGATAGTGAAACAACTGGTTAGAATAGTCTCTGTGATGCATCTGTAGAAATTAGTGAGTGTCTTTGGTCACCTACCATGTCTCCTCAAAACCTTAATGAAATAAGGTTTCATTATGTCTTGTCATGTCTTCTTGGTGATTGCATCAATATGTTGGGCCTAGGATAGATCTTCAGAGATGTTGATTGATATTCAAGAACTTGAAACAGTTCATCCTTTCCACTCAATGAGTACTGGTGTGTGTTCCCTTGACTTCCCCTTCCTGAAGTCCCCAATCAAGTCCTTAGTCTTACTAACCATAAGAGCATAAAGACATAGGGGCAGAATTAGGCCATTCTACACATCGAGTGTGCTCTGTCATTTAGAAACATAGAAAACATACAGCACAGTACAGGCCCTTTGGCCCACAAAGCTGTGCCGAACATATCCCTACCTTAGAACTACCTAGACTTTACCCATAGCCCTCTATTTTTCTAAGCTCCACATAGCCATCCAGGAGAGTAATAAAAGACCCTATCGTTTCCGCCTCCACCACTGCCGCCGGCACCCCATTCCACACACTCCCCACTCTTTGCGTGAAAAACTTACTGCTGACATCTCCTCTGTACCTACTTCCAAGCACCTTAAAACTGTACCCTCTCGTGTTAGCCATTTCAGCCCGGGGAAAAGCTTCTGACTATCCACACGATCAATGCCTGTCATTATTTTGCACACCTCTATCAGGTCGCCTCTCATCTTCTGTCACTCCAAGGAGAAAAGGCCATGTTCACTCAACCTATTCTTATAAGGCATGCTCCCCAATCCAGGCAACATCCTTGTAAATCTCCTCTGCATCCTTTCTATGGTTTCCATGTCCTTCCTGTAGTGAGGTGACCAGAACTGAGCATAGTATTCCAAGTGGGGTCTGACCAGGGTCCTATACAGCTGTAACATTACCTCTCAGCTCCTAAACTCAATCCCACGATTGATGGAGGCCAATGCACCGTATGCCTTCTTAACCACAGAGTCAACCTGCGCAGCTGCTTTGAGTGTCCTATGGACTTGGACCCCAAGATCCCTCTGATCCTCCACAATGCCAAGAGTCTTACCATGAATGCTATATTCTGCTATCATATTTGACCTACCAAAATGAACCACCTCGCTCTTATCTGGGTTTCATCATGGCTGATCCATTTCCTTCTCAGCCCCATCTGATGCCTTCTCCCCCTCAACCTTTCATGTCCTGACTAATCAAGAACTTATCAACCTCTGCCTTAAATACACCCAACGATTTGGCCTCCATAGCTGCCTGTGGTAATGAATTATATAGATTCACCACCATCTGGCTCAAGATACTCCTCCTTATCTCCATTCTAATTGGTTGTCCTCCTTTTCTGAGATTATGGCTTCAGGTCCTACAGTCCCACACTACAGGAAACATCCTCTGCACATTCACTCTATCTAGGGCTTTCAATATTCAATGGGTTTCTATGAGATCCCTCCTCATTCCAGCTGGACACTCCTGGATAGGTACATGGAGCTGAGAAAATCAGAGGGCTATGGGTAACCCTAGGTAATTTCTAAAGTAAGTACATGTTTGGCACAGCATTGTGGGCCAATGGGCCTGTATGTGTTGTAGGTTTTCTGTTTCAATGTTTCTATGTTTTTATATGAAAAGCCTTTCATTCACAAAATCATTTTTGTGAACCTCCTTTGAACTCTCTTCCATGTCAGCACATTCTTTCTAAGAGAAGGGGCCCAAAACTGCTCACAATACTCCAAGTGAGGACTCACCAGTGCCTTATAAAGGTTCAGCATTACATCCTTGTTTTCATTTTCTAGTCATCTTGAAATGAATGCTAACAATGCCTTCCTCACCACTGACTCAACCCACAAGTTAACATTTAGGGAATTCTGCACAAGGACTCCCAGGTCCCTTTATACCTTGGAGTATTGATTTTTTTTCCCCATTTAGAAAATAGTCTGCTCTTTTATTTGTTCTACCGAAGTGCATGACCATACACTTCCTGACTCTGTATTCTTTCTGCCACTTCTTTGCCCATTCTCCTAATCAGTTTAATTCCTTCTGTAGCTTCTCCGTTTCCTTCACACTACTTGCCCCTCCAGCTATATTCGTATTGTCTGCAAACTTGGCCACAAAGCCATCAATTATGTCATCCAAATCATTGACATACAAAGTAAAAAAGAGTAGTCCCAACACTGACCTCTGTGGATCACCACAGGTTAATGGCAGACAACTAGAAAAGGCTCCTATTATTCCCACTTTGTCTCCTGCCAGTCAGGCAATGTTCAATCCATGCTTGTATCTTTCCTGTAACACCATTGCTATGCAGCCCCATGTGTGGCACCTTATCAAGACCTTCTGAAAATCCAAGTACACAACATCCACCGATTCTGCTTTGTTTATCCTGATTGTTATTTCCTCAAAGAGTTCCAACAGATCTGTCAGGCAAAAATTTCCTATAAGGAAACCATACTGATTTTAGCCTGTTTCATCATGTGCCTTCAAGTACCCCGAGACCTCATCCTTATCAATTGATTCCAACATTTTCCCAACATCTGAGGTTGGGCTAATTAGCCTAAAATTTGCTTTCTTCTGTTTCCCTCCCTTCTTGAAGAGTGGAGTGACATTTGGAATTTTCCAGTCCTCCAGAATTCACTGCAGAATCCAATGATTCTTTAAAGATCATTACTAATGCCTCTGCAATCTCTTCAGTTACCTCTTTCAGAACCCTTTGGTGTAATCCAACTTGTCCAGGTGATTTACCTACCTTCAAATCTTTCAGTTTTCTTAACACCTTCTCCATAATATAGGAACTACGCTCATTCTTGAACTTTCAGCATACTGCCACAGTGAAGACAATACAAAATACTTATTCAGTTCTTCCGCCATTTCCTTGTTCTACCATTACTACCCCTCCAGTGTAATTTTACAGCAGTCTGGTATCTACTCTCTCCTTTCTTTTACTCTTCATACATCTGAAATATCTTTTGGTATCCTCTTTGATATTATTGCCTAGTTTACGTTCATATTTCATCTTTCCCTTCTGGGTTTTTTAGTTGCCTTTTGATTTTTAAGTTTCTCAATTCTCTAATTTCCCACTAATTTTTGCTCTATTATATGTCCTCTGATATGTTAGTTTTGACTTGACGGCCACGGTTGTATCATCCTGCCTTTAGAATATGTCTTCTTCTTTTGGATATGTCTATCCTACGCCTTCCAAATTGCTCCCAGAAACAACAGCCGTTGCTGCTCTGCCGTCATTCCTGCTAGTGCCCCCTTCCAGTTAAGTTTGGCCAGCTCCTCTCTCATGCCTCTGTAATTTTCTTTACTCCACTGTAATACTGGGACACCTGATTTTAGCTTCTCCCTCTCAAACTGCAGAGTGAATTCCATCATATTATGATCACTCTCTCCTAAAAGTTCCTTTGCCATAAGCTCGCTAATCAAACCTGGTTCATTGCTCTGCACCCCATCCAGAACAGCCTTTCCCCTATTGGGTTCAACCACAAACTGCTCTAAAAATCTACCTCGTTATCATTCTACAAACTCTCTCTCTTGGGATACAGTACCAACCTGATTTCCTAATCTACCTGCATATTGAAATATTTGATGACTATTGTGACATTACCCTTTTGATTTGCTTTTTCCAGCTCCCATTATAATTTGTAGCCCACATCCAGGCTACTGTTCTGAGGCCTGTATTTAACTTTCATCTGGGTCTTTTTGCCCTTGCAGTTTCTTAACTCTAAACACAAAGATTCTACTTCTGATTCTATGTCACCACTTTCTAAAGATTTGATTTCATTTTTTTTAACCAACTGAGCCATGCCACCCCCTCAGCCTATCTGCCTATCCTTTTAATACAGTGTGTATCCTTGCATGTTAAGCTTCCAACTATAATATTCTTTCAGCCACAACTCAGTGATGCCCACATCATCACACCAGGCAATCTCCATCTGCACTACAAGATTGCCTACTTTTTTCCGTGCACTGCATGTGTTCAAATATAGCACCTTCAGTCCTGTATTCATCACTTTTCAATTTGGTCACCCTGTTACACTGCAACTCATCCCACTGACTGCAATTTTGCTTTATCATCTGCCTGTCCTTCCTTACAATGTTATTACTCATTGTGTCTGCTTGTATACCAACTGCCCAATCCTCAGCACTGTTATTCAGTTTCCTACCCCTCTGCCAAATTAGATTTAACCTTTCACAACAGTTCTAGTTAACCTTCCCACAAGGATAATGCCTGCCCGCCCCCCACTTGGGTTCAGGTGTAAACCATCCATTTTGTACCTTCCCAAGAAGAGATCCCAATTTTCCAAAAGTCAAAACTCCTGCCCACTGCACTAATTCCTCAGCCATGCATTCATCTGCCAAATCATCCTATTCTTACCCTCATTGGTGCATGGCATGGGCAGCAATCTGGAGATTACTACCCTTGAGGTTCTGCTTTTCACTTTTCTACCTAGCTCCCTAAATTCTCTCTTCAGGATCTCCTCCCCTTTCCTAGCAATATCCATGGTGCCAATACATACCAAGACTTCTGGCTGCTTGTTCTCCCACTTTAGAATGTCTTGGACCCGATCTGAGACATCCCTGATCCTGGAACATAGGAGGCAACATACCATCCAATTTTCTGTATCGCGGCCACAGTCATTGAGAGCAAAGTCTGCAACACCACTCAGCCAGCTGACCTATCTCACTCCTGTCTGCCTCCTCGTCACCATCTGAAATTCTGCCAACAGTAGTTGTGTCATAGCAAATTTATAGATGGTGCTTAATCTGTGCCCAGCCAGACAGTTGTCAGTGTTCACAGTTCACAGTTTTGACATATGAGCTGTCTCTGAAAGATATTTTATGGAGATTCAGGGAAAAACAATTATTACATCAAACAATACACACAAAATGCTGGAGCAACTCAGCATTTTGTGTGTGTTGCTTGGATTTCCAGCATCTGCAGATTTTCTCTTGAAAACAATTATTACTCCTGGATTCTAGATAACAGGAGTAATTGGTGACCATTCAAGTTATCCGTGAAAATTCAAATTCAGTGTGTACTCAGATTTTTTAGGATATGCTTTTAAGAAGTGTGATTCTTTGTCTGAAGTATTAGGACAGAAAGATTATTCTTTTTGTCAAAGTAATAGAACTGGGTCAAATTAAAGCATAGTTTTTAAACTCTCAAGTTCTTTCAATTCTCCGTGAATGTACTCTTCTGGCACAAGCAAACATACACAAAGTTAAGAAGATTTAGATGAATTCAGACAGTTAGTTCTCCTGTAAAATTAATCTTTAATGTGTAACCCACAGTCTCCCCCATTAGATGTTACCTTTGTTACCGGCTCCATTTTGAAAAAGTTCTCCCAACTTGGACACGGTGAATGTGATTGGCAGCAACTGTAAGTCAAACCATGAATGGCTGGTCTCATGGCAGATTCAAGGGCATGGCTGCCTCTCTGTGATAATAAGTTTCTTAAGTGAAACAGTAGTAAAGTTATTAAGAATAAAATAGCTACTGTAACATCAAACATAAACCAATGTAAATTAAAAGCTTCAAGCAGAACCTTGAACTTCTGTACATTTAATACACATATCTCAGATTGTTTCACATTCATAATACATTTCTCTTACTATTTCTATTTTAATGGAAGGATAACTATAAATAAAATAAATGTATTATTAAGTTGATGAGGGAAATTTGTGGCATCCCACTTCCGTCTGTGCTAATGCTAAGCGAAATAATGCAGATATCAATGTCATAACTCAGTTTCCTGGCTTCTGCTCACCACTGAAGTTATTGCATGGTCTAAGATAGATGGTAAGAGCCAGAAAAGAGAAAGCAGAGAAGAGGTGGTGGGGAACAGGATATGAAAAAGCCAACATGGCAGAGAAAGAAGAGATAATTGAAAAGGAAAAAAGGGCCCTGGCAAGTACAACAAAGGATGCAAAAAAAAACTGCATATTCATGCTTAGTCGCCTCAGTTCCAGAGCATTACAATGTGGAAACTGCACTTATAGTTTAACACTTTAGTGGTTTTTGCCATAAAACCTTTCAATCCTGTTGTCATCTAACCACTAGAGGGAGCTGATACCAACAGATTCACAACATCGCTGAAAGCATGAAGGGTATCTCCCTGTTTAATGGGAATGAAAATCTGATTAAAAGATTAAGATTCTACAACAAAACTGCAACTGACATTTCCATATTAGAAATTCAAGCTACCTTGTCCATCAGGAATGTCCGAGTTTACGCTGGGACGTCTGCAGTATGTGGTGACATCTCTTGTCCTCCTTCATTACAGGTGAGAAAACTTTTGCCTCCAGCTGATACTCAGCTGGTTCTTTTGATGACTGACATGCAGTGCTTTACGTAGTCTTGATGACGCTTCATCTCTTATCCAGATGAACCATAAATGACACTGGCCCTCTACATCAATGAAGTGTCTTGATAAGCAGATGCTTCCTGTGATATCTGACAGGATCAGAAACAGAATCCGAATCAGGTATAAAATCACTGGCATATGTTGTGAAAAATGTTGTTTATATAAAATTAAATGAAATAGGTGGTGCAAAAAGAAAAAAAAATACTGAGGTAGTGTATATGGGTTGATTATCCATTCAGAAATCTGATGGTGGTGAGGAGATGCTGTCCCTAAAACATTGAGTGTGTCTCTTCAAAATGGCAGTTCCAATATCTGGCATCATATTGGCTCTTCTGTTTGCTTGTTCAGAACACACACACAAGCACCAAGCTCCGCCTTTATCAAATTAAAATGCATTCTGATATACATACCCACTACTAAGTCAGCAGATGTTTGTCCCATAATTCTATGTGGTAATTGGCAATGTAATGGGAAACTCATAACATCTGACCTGATTCCAACTCAAAGCAGCACAGTAATGTAGTGGTTAGCATAATGCCTGACAGCACCAGCGATTGGAAAATCAGCATTTAATTCCTGCCACTGTCTGTAAGGAGTTTGTACGTTCTCCCTGTGATTGCATGGGTTTTTTCTGGGTGCTCCAGTTTACTTCCACATTCCACAACAAAACATACGGATTAAGGTTAGTGCCTTGTGGGCATGCTATGGTTATACTTGCAGGCTACCCCAAATGATGACTCAAATGACACATTTCAGTGTATGTTTCAATGTACACGTGATAAATAAAGGTAAATTTTAACCTTTAAACTTCTGTCATCCTTTTCATCCATTGCATATTAACTGTCCTCTCCAACAAACCATTGAACACCAGATGCTTTGTGGAATTGTATGTACATATTTGACCAATTCCTTCTAAGAATTCAGAAATTCAATGCCAGTTAAATGACTTCGTTACAAGAATGCAGATTGAAAATCATTCTCAGCATTGTAATTAGTGTAGATTCTTCAAGAACCTAATGGTTGTTGTGAAGTAACAGACCTGATCCTGGGGCATTGAATGGGCAACTATGCCACAAGATAGCCATATTCCATGGTTTTCTAACACAACAGGGTATTAAACAGAGGTGAACTTCATTGGAGTTGGTTTTCTTGTGAATTAATTAAAACTGTCTTTGAAGAATTTGCATGCATTCTTCAAGAATGTAATGAAAAGGGGAAATGGTCTATGTAATGTATTTAGATTTGCAGAAGGCATTCAAAAAGACACCAACATAGAAATTTACCAAATTAGAAAAAGGTGCACAGAGTTAAGTACGATATATTGGCATGAACAGCAACCGCACAGAGTGATGCTGACAAACAACTCCAATGACACAGATTCAATCCTGACCTTGGGTGCAATCTATGTAGAGTTTACACACTTTCCTGGTGCACATGTGGGTTTCTTATCTACTTACTTATTTAATAAGATAGAGCACAGAATAGGCCCTTCAGGCCCTTTGAACCATTGCTGACCAGCAACATCCAATTTAACCCTAGCCTAATCACAGGATAATTTACAATGATCAATTAACCTACCAACCTGTGCATCTTTGGACCGTGGGAGGAAACCCACACAGTCACAGGGAGAACATACAAACTCCTTACAGACAGTGGCAGGGATGTGTGCACTGGTTTCTACCCACATCTCAATAACCTTTTGGTAGGTTAATTGGCCACTACAATTACTTCTGATGTAAATCCCATTTGTTTGCCTCACAGCAATGAAAGCCAAAATCCCATTTGCCTTCTTGATAGCCTGCTGCATCTGCAAACCAACCTTTTGTGATTCAGGTGCAAGCACTCCCAAGAACCTCTGTACAGCAGCATACTGCAATCTTTACCATTTCAATAATAATCTAATCTTCCATTTTTCTTTCCAAAGTGGATGACCTCACATTTACCAGTAGTGTATTCCATCTGTCAGAGCCCTGCCCAGTCATTTAATCTATATATCTCTCCCTGCAAACTCTCCATACCTTCTGCACAATTTGCCTTCCCACTCAATTTAGTATCATCTGCAAACTTAGATACACTACACTCAGTCCCCTCTTCCAGATCATTAATCTATATCATGAACAGTTGCGGGCCCAGCACTGACCCCTGCAGCACACCGCTCACCACTGATACCCAACCAGAGTAATACCCATGTATCATAACTCTGGACTTTCTATTCGTTAACCAAAATCCATGCTACTACATCCCTCCCATCTCTATACATTCCTATCTTATGGATAAGTCTTTTATGCGGCACCTTATCAAATGCCTTCTGGAAATCCAAGTAAATAACATCCCTCTATCCACTGCACTGATTATCTCCTCAACGAACCAGTAAGTTTGTCAAACAGGACCTACCTTTGCTGAATCTATGCTGCGTCTGCCTGATGGATCCATTTCTTTCCAGACTATTTCTTCCTTAATGATAGCTTCAAGCATTTTCCCAACTACAGATGTTAAACTTACTGGCCTATAGTTACCTGCCTTTTGTCTACATCCTCTTTTGAACAGTGGTGTTACATTTGCCGTCTTCCAATCTGCCAGGACCTGACCAGAGTCCAGAGAATTTTGGTAAATTATCATCAAAGCCTCTACAATAACTTCTGCCAATTCTTTCAGTACCCTGGAATGCATTCCATCAGGACCAGAGGACTTATCTATTTTCAGCCCCACAAGTTTGCTCAGCACTACCTCTTTAGTGATAGCTATTGTATCAAGGTCCTCACCTCCCATTGCATCCATAAAATTTCTCTTTGGTATGTTAGATGTGTCCTCCACCGTGAAGACCAACACCAAATACTCATTCAAAGCCTCTGTCATTTCCTCATTACCCAATATCAATTCCCTCTTCTCGTCTTCCAAAGTACCTGCACTCACTTTAGCCAACCTTTTCCGCTTTATTTAATTATAAAACTTTTACTATCTGTTTTTATATATTGAGCTAGTTTATTTTCATAATCTATCTTCCCTTTTTTTTATTGCTCTTTTTGGTGGTTCTTTGTTGCTTTTTAAAGTCTTACCAATTTTCCAGTTTCCCACTACTCTTGGTGACTTTGTATGCAGGAGCTTTTAGTTTGATGCCTTCTTATATTGCCTTAGATGGGGTCTGCCCATCCTTACTGTCCTTGCTCTTAACTGGAATATACTTTTGTTGAGCACTGTGAAAAATCTCTTTGAAAGTCTTTCACTGTTCCTCAACTGTCCCACCATATAGCTTGTGTTCCCAAATCCTCCCTTATCCCATTGTAGTCTCCATTGTTTAGGCATAATATGCTGGTTTTCGATCAAACTATTGTGCCCTCCATTTGTATGAGAAACTCAGTCATACTGTGATCACTCTTTCCAAGAGGATCCCTAACTACAAGATCACTAATTTGACCTGGTTCATTGCGCAGGACCAGATCTAAGATGGCACATTCCCTTGAGGTTCAGTAACATGCTGTTCAAGAAATCTATCATGGATGAATTCTTGAAGTCCTCCTCAAGACTGCCTTGACCAACTTGATTCACCCAGTCCATGTGCAAGTTAAAGTCCCCCACAATTACTGCTGTTCCATTCTTATATTCCTCGGATATTTCTCGGTTTATTGCCTGTGCCACTGTAATGTTACTATTTGGTGGCCAATAGATAACTCACACCAGTAATTTTTTCCCTTTTGTTATTCCTAATCTTTACAAAGATGGATTCAATATAATGCTGCTTAGATCTTATATCATCTCTGTTATGAGTGATGAGCAGACCTGATGGTCAATGGGTGCAGAGTTAACCATTCCCAACCCCCCCCCCCCCCGAGAACTACGAACTATTGCTGTTGCTATGCTGCTCATGAGAGAGAGAGATAAAGCCCAGGCAAGAACATCTGCTACAGATAAGAGGGGGAGAGAGACTGTTGATTTACTGTATTATGACTCTTCCTGGATTATTTACCTTCCACTACAAGGACTTTACTTTGCTCGTTAACGTTCCTCAGGAGACAGCAGGAGTGGCCTGATTTGATGGACACAGTCTTTCAGAGTTGATGGATAGCTGAGACCCCGTGAGTGGGGATAAAAAGACAGGTCTGGAGAGATACCCTTCAGACACACCAGTGGAAACTGACTGAGTGTTGGGAACCCACAGAAAAGTGGGGGTTTCAGAGACCGAACCAGGAGATCAGTCAGTAAAGCTCACAGTGTTACAGCAGGGCCAGTGGGGACTTGTGTGTGTGTCCACTCATGCCAGAATGATGAGTCCACCACAGAAGAACGGTCTAGCTGAAGAACAGAGGAGTCATAACTGAATGGCTACAACAATATGATGGAATAAGAAAGCCACTAAAGGGTTTGCCTGCCGCAGCTGTTGCTTACATCTCGCTCTCTCTCTCTCTCTCTCCAACGATTTCAATACAAACACCATAACCACCTCAGCATTTATAAACTGAACTCTATACTTTCCTATGACAATTCATTTACCCCTAGACATCAATAGAGCTTGTTTATTATTTATTATTATTATTCCTACACTTTTAGGTTTATTACTGCTAACTTGTTTTATATGTATATTTGCATTTTTGATATTGTATTGTGTAGTTTACTAATAAACACCTTTAGTTTGGTACCACCAGACTCCAATGGATTCTTCTTTCTCTGCTGGTCAGACACCCAGTTATGGGGTATGTAACAAATTGGGGGCTCACCAATTGAGCCCCAATTTGGGGGGCAGTGAATTGGGATAAAAGTCCCTTATCTGATCTGGTTGTGTGGATAACCAGATGGGAAACCAGCAGAGATGGAAATTGACAAATTTTTAAAAGACCCGACTTCGGGGGCATTAGAGGATGGCAAGAAGGCCGAATTAGTGAGTGTTGCAAAATGATTAAATCTCTCGGCGGTGAAATCGTTGATGAGCAAGTTGGATATTCACAGAGCAATAGCTGTGCATTACATATCTGAGGGTGTGTTCATGTCAGATGTATTGGACCTGTTCCCTGAGAAAAAACCAGTCGAGGGTGAGCTTCAGATACAGATAGAAAGATTAAGGTTGGCTGCGGAGAAGAAGGAAAGGGAGCATGAGCTCCAGATATTCCAGATAAAGGAAATAGAAGCTGCAAGGCAGAGAGAAGAAGCTGATAGGCAGAGGGAGGACAGAGAGAAAGAGAGGCAGTTTGCGCTGGAAATGGAGAGGTTAAAGGCATTGCAGGGAAGAGACCGGGTAGCAAACCCAAATTAGGGGTTCAAGATTGGTCAGGAGATCCAGTTAGTACCTCCATTCGAGGAGATGGATGTCGATAAGTTCTTTCTTCATTTTGAGAATGTGGCTGTGAATCAGAACTGGCCTAAGGGGAAATGGGCTGTTCTGTTACAGAGTGTACTTAGGGGGAAGGCTCAGCAAGCATATTTGGCATTGTCTATGGATAAGTCTAAGGATTATGGGGAATTAAAAAGGGCTGTACTGAGGAGTTACGAGTTGGTGCCAGAGGCATACAGGCAGAAGTTCCGGAACTTGAGAAAGCCGTGGAACCACACGTATTTAGAGTTTGCCCGTGAGATGCAAATGTATTGTGAGCGTTGGTGTGCCTCAAAAGGGGTCATTGGAGATTATGATAAACTGCTACAGTTAATACTGATGGAGCAGTTCAAAGGTTGTATCCCTGAAAGTATGAAGACGTACTTGGATGAGAAGGAGACAGTGACTCTGTCTGCGACTGCCAGATTAGCAGACGAGTATGCCTTAACCCACAAAACAAAGTTTTCCCTAAATAAGAGCTACCAGAAAGGCAGTAGGGATGCCAGAGAAAGCCCACTGGCTAAGGCAGAAAATAAGCCAGGAGCTAGTGGAAAAGGTAAGGAGGAGGAAAATCAGGCTGGCAGGAAGGTTCCCAACTTTACGTGTTATAATTGTGGGAAAGCTGGTCATATAGCATCTAAGTGTTTTGTTCCGAAGAAGGAGACAGGAAAAGGGAAAACGGCAGTCCCAACTGGTTGCATTGAGTCGGTTAACAGATCGATGGGGAAGGCAAAGTTAGATAGAGCACAAGAGGGGCGTGAGAAGTTTATCTCAGAAAGGACAGTGTCTGTGAAGGAAGGAGAAACCCCAGTTCCAGTGCGGATCTGGAGAGATACTGGGGCTGATCAGTCACTGATTCTAAGGAAGATGTTAGACTTTGGTCCTGAGATTGAGACGGGGGAGGTTGTGTTAAGAGGTATCGGAAATGGGACCGAGGCCGTACCTTTGCACAGGATGTTTCTGAAATATGACCTGGTGTCTGGACCAGTCGAAATAGGGGTGCGGTCGAAACTGCCGATGGATGGCGTGGACGTCCTACTTGGTAAAGATCTAGCAGGTGGTGATGTGTATTCAGCAGTGGAATTAACAAGTAAGCCTGTAAGTGCTGAGGACCCGCCCATAGATTCCAAGATTTATCCCACATGCGCAATCACTCGCAGCATGTCTAGAAAGGCGGCTGAGAAAGGAGACAGTTTAAATGAGTCCAGGGTTGATTTAGTGGAGACATTTTTGCCAACCTTGTATGAAAAGGAGTTACCGGAGGAGAAGGAAAAGGATAGTGGGGTTAAGGAGAGTAAAGGAGAGGAGGTAGATCTACCATTAGCAAGGAGGGATTTTATAAAGGAACAGAGTCGTGATGAGGAGCTTGTGGCATTGAACGAATCAGCTCTTTCTGAGCTAGAGATTGATAAGGAACCAGGGGGATACTATCTGAAGGGGGGAGTGTTAATGAGGAAGTGGAGGCCAACCACAGTGCCAGTCAATGAGGACTGGGCGGTGGTAGTGGTTCTGAAGGTTTATCGGGATGAAATTTTGAACCTGGCTCACAAGGGACCTCTAGGTGGACATTTGGGAGTAAGGAAGACAGTAGATAGGGTTATGAAAGATTTTTATTGGCCAAATATGAGGAAGGATATTGTTGACTATTGTAAAAGGTGCCATACTTGTCAGGTGTTAGGAAAGCCAAATCAGGTTATCCCTAAGGCACCTCTCAGACCGATACCCACCTTTGGGGAGCCTTTTTTCCGAATCATTGTGGATTTTGTGGGTCCTTTGCTTAGAACTGCGAGCGGGCGGCAGTACATCATGACCATGATGTGTGCTGCTACTCGATTCCCAGAGGCTGTGCCCCTGGGGAACATTAGAACTCCTGCGGTAGTAAAGGCACTCAATAAATTTTTCACCACGGTAGGGTTACCTAGAGAGATACAGTCAGATCAAGGGAGTACCTTCACGTCCCGTGCATTTCAGCAAATTTTGACACAGATGGGAGTTAAACAAATTCTAGCCTCTGCATGCCACCCGGAATCTCAAGGATTCCACGCAACTTTAAAGACTATGATTAAAACTTACTGTCAGGAAAACACTCATGACTGGGATGATGCAATACCACTTCTGTTATTTGCAGTGAGGGACACGGTTCAGGAATCTCTGGGGTTCAGTCCATTTGAGCTCGTTTTTGGTCACAGGCCCAGAGAACCTTTAACCGTACTCAAAGAAAAATGGTCTAGTCCGAATGTGCAAGTCAATGTGATTGACTATGTTTTGAGGTTCCGTGAAAGGCTCCATAAATTTTGCGAGTTTGCGAAGCAAAATCTTAAAGACTCAAGGACTAAAATGAAACAATGGTATGATAAATGAGCCCGAGAGCAAGAATTTCAAGTGGGCGATAAGGTTTTGGTCCTGTTCCCTGTAGTTACCAACCCCCTACAGGCGAGGTTTCAAGGGCCGTACAAATTGATTAAGAAAGTATACTCTCTGAATTATCTGATCGTAACTCCTGATAGACGAAAGCCTAGCCAGTTGGTTCACATTAATATGACGCGACCCTCACGGTGGTCAGCGCTGTCACAAAGACTGATGAGGCAGAAAAGATTGATAAGGAGGGGTCCAAGCGTTTTGAAAAGATAAGCATAGTACCCACCAGACTAGAGAACTCTGTTATTTTGGCCAACTTTGCTGTTAAAGTCAGTCACTTGGAGCCTGAACAAGGAGAGCAACTGACACAGCTAATTAACCGGCATGCAGATTTATGCCCAGATGTTCCCAGAAGGTGCAAAGTAACAGAGCATGATGTTATTGTTACCTCAGCCCAGCCGATTAAACAATTCCCTTATTGGATGAATTTGGAAAAGAGCAAGCTAGTGGAAAAAGAAATTGAGCATATGCTAGCTGCTGGTATTATTTGTGAATCTTCCTCTGCATGGGCATCTCCATGCGTGGTTGTACCAAAACTGGACAGTAGTATAAGATTCTGTACAGATTACAGAAAGGTGAAAGCCATCACACAATCAGATGCTTACCCTATCCCCAGGGTGGATGATTATATTGATAAAGTGGGTAAAGCGAGATACATCACTAAGATTGACCTGCTAAAGGGATACTGGTGTGTTCCTTTGACTGACAGGGCTCGAGAAAGTTCAGTCTTTGTCACACAATCAGGGTTTTATGAATACAATGTGTTGCCATTTGGAATGAAAAATGCTCCAGGGACATTTCAGAGAATGATTGACACTGTGATTAAAGGGTTAACAAACACAAAGGCTTACACTGATGATGTAGTAGTTTGGGGTGACACTTGGGATGAGCACATTGAAGCTGGGGAGAAACTGTTTAAATGAATGTCTGCAGCCCACCTCACAGTGAACCTCGCAAAGCGTGAGTATGGCCATGCCACGATCACGTACCTGGGGTATGTGGTAGGACAGGGGCAATTGGCTCCTGTACAGGCTAAAGTACAGTCTATTTCCAAGGTTCCCGTCCCAACAAATAAGAGGCGCATTGAGTAGGTTTTTGGGCATGGTGGGGTACTATCGGAAAATTTGTAAGAACTTTGTGGACATTGCCCTCCTGCTTACAAAGCTCTTACAGAAGGAAGAAAAATTTGAGTGGAGCAGTCCTTGTCAGGAAGCTTTTGAGAAGTTGAAAACCATACTGTGCCACCACCCTGTGTTAAAAGCACCTGATCTCTTGAAATCTTCCTCCCTGGCGACTGATGCAAGTGATGAGGCTGCTGGGGCAGTCCTATTGCAGAAAGCAGGGGATGGAGTGGAACACCCAGTGGCGTATTTCTCTCGAAAGTTCAATGTGCATCAGAGAAATTACTCCACTGTGGAGAAAGAATTGTTGGCAATTATCTTGGCAATTCGGCATTTTGAGGTCTACATCTGTGCAGCACAGAGACCATTAATTGTTTATACTGATCACAACTCTTTGGTATTCTTGGCTAATGTGAAAAATAAAAATAGGAGGTTATTAAGTTGGAGTCTGTTTAATATCGAATTAAAGGAATTCGATATTAAAATACAACATGTAGAGGGGAGTGACAATGTAATTGCTGATTGTTTATCTGGATGTTAATTTGAAAGTGTACCTGTATTATTCTTGTAGTTAAGACCACTTCTATATTTTGTTAAACTCTGTAATTCAGTAATATACTTTATTAGTTCATTTTCACTCTGGTGAAAATTTCCAGAAGGATGGGGGTGTTATGGGTGATGAACAGACCTGATGGTCAATGGGTGCAGAGTTAACCATTCCCAACCCCCCTCCTGAGAACTACGAACTATTGCTGTTGTTATGCTGCTCATGAGAGAGAGAGATAAAGCCCAGGCAAGAACATTTGCTACAGATAAGAGGGGGACAGAGACTGTTGATTTACTGTATTATGACACTTCCTGGATTATTTATCTTCCACTACAAGGACTTTACTTTGCTCGCTATGTTACGTATTCAGGCAACAATAAATATATGAGTTCGGCAAGGGTTTCTTATAACAAACAACATGTTTATTAAACACAGAAAACAAACCCCCCAAAAGTAAACAAACACTACCGTAACCGGAAACAGCTGCTGAGCAGCAGCCCAAACAGTTCTTAAAGTGATATTCCAAAAATAGTTCTTAAAAGTGGTATTGCCAAAAGTTCGATATGCTCACAGTCCATTTAAAAGGAGAGACTTTATAGGATGATTTAGGTTCTCTTTCACGTCGCTTGCTTCGATCCCCGACGTCGAACTTCCCACAAAGAATTTACGAAACAGAACGGCTTAAAGGCACTGACCTTTCCTTCTCCACTACCTTCAATCCTTTCTAGTTAAACCTAGGGAATAACATGAAGATAGTCAACAAAATCCTTCCAAATAAGGATCAGACAAAGGTCGGCCCCTTTTCACTGTAGAAAGCGATTCTCCTTGATCTTTAACTTCCGAACTTCCAATCTTCACTCTCCACTAATTTCTCGAACTAGCAGCATCATAAAGAACCTGCTGGCAATGACCTCTTAAACTTTAGGCATTAAATAAAAACTTCATCCTTCAACTAAACTGTGTCATCACTTAAAATACGCAGTGGCATGAAGTCAACCTGGCAAATCCAGCCACGAACTGTCCCTCCTCACAGGGTGGGGTCTACCTTTTATAACCTGTAAAAAAAAACCCGTCACATGATCTCTACTGGCGGGAAAATGACATCATTCCACCATCACAAGACCATCACCTCAAGACCAGTACAGCTTCAACCCCAGTCACATGACAAGGGCACCACTGTCATGTGTCACGAGTACGTAACACCTCCCTCCAAAAAAAAACATTTTTGGTCTGACAAGAACAAAAATTTTTAACAATTGCTTACAAGAAAAACAAAGGTATAAATTTTATAACATATACAATACCATCATATAACAGCTTATAACTCACAATACAGTAGGAGTGTTACAATTAAAAAATACCACTTCATAAAAAAATTACAGTGTACATTCAACATCGAGATAGACAATCAGCAACCACATTATCTTTACCTTTAATATGAGTTATCATAATATTGTACTCTTGTAACATCAAACTCCAATTTAATAATCTTCTGTTTTTGTTTTTCACCTTACTCAGAAAAACTAACGGATTATGATCAGTGTAAACAATAAGTGTTTTTTGAGTTGTACTAACATATACCTCAAAATATTCCAAAGCTAAAACTAGAGATAACAATTCTTTCTCTATTGTCGAATAGTTTCTTTGATGCTTATTAAATTTCTTAGAAGAGTAAGCTACTGGATGATCAACCTCATCACCCTCATTCCTTTGCATTAATACTGCTCCTGCAGCCTCATCACTAGCATCCACAGCCAATGAAAAAGGTTTTTCAAAGTCAGGTGCCTTAAGCACAGGTTGTTGACATATCATTGTTTTCAATTTTTCAAATGCTTCTTGACAAGGCACCGTCCATACAAACTTCTCATTCTTCCGCAGAAGGTTAGTTAATGGAAGGGCAACATTAGCAAAATTCTTACAAAATTTCTGATAATATCCTACCATTCCCAAAAACCTTCTGAGAGTCTTTTTCCCAGTTGGAATGGGAATCTCTAAAATTGCCTGAACTTTTGCCTGAACAGGAGCTACCTTACCTTGACCCACAACATAACCAAGGTAAGTCACAGTGGCATGTCCAAATTCACTCTTAGCTAAATTAATAGTTAAGTTAGCTTTTGAAAGCCTTTCAAACAATTTCTCCATCGCAATAATGTGTGCTTCCCAAGTATCATTTCCTGTCACTAAATCATCAATATAAGCATCAGTATCTTTCAATCCCTGAATCACAAAGTTAATCATCCTCTGGAAAGTACCTGGGGCATTCTTCATCCCAAATGGAAGAACATTATACTCATATAACCCAGATGGAGTTACAAATGCAGAAATCTCTCTACCTCTGTCCATTAATGGAACACACCAATACCCCTTCAATAAATCAATCTTTGTAAGGAACTTTGCTTTTCCAACGTTATCTACACAATCATCTACTCTAGGAATTGGATATGCATCTGTTTTCGTTACAGCATTCACCTTCCTATAATCCATACAAAACCTAATACTACCATCTGGCTTTGGCACCATAACACATGGTGAACTCCAATTCGAGTTAGAATGTCTAATGATATTATTCTCTAACATATATTCAATTTCTTTCTCAGCAAGTTCACATTTTTCTATGTTCATCCTATATGGGTGTTGTTTAATAGGTTTGGCATCTCCAACATCTACATCATGTGAAGCTATAGTAGTCCTTCTCGGAACATCTGGAAACAACTCCCTATATTTAAAAATCAACTCCTTCATCTGTTGTCTCTGCTCTAACTGTAAATGTGCTAATTTTTCATCAATATTTTCCAGAATGGTTGAAATTGGTAACCTAACAGAAACAATGTTGGATTTAGAATGAAAGTCAGATGAATCATCTATCATGTTCCTAGTTAAATCAAACTCACTCTCACTAACCACAACAGTCACAGTATCAGATTGTTTCTCAAAATATGGTTTCAACATATTTATATGGCAAAGTTGTGTTGACCTTCTACGATCTGGAGTTTTTACCACGTAATCCACATCATTGATTTTAGACCATGAAATCTAGCTTGTAAAGGATTTGTCTGCACTGGGAAAAGAACCAACACCTTATCTCCAGGCTTAAACATCCTCATCCTAGCTTCTTTATCATACCAAGTCTTCATTTTCTCCTGAGCCAACTTTAAATTTTCCTTAGCTAAGCTACAAGCTTTATGTAACCTGTCCTTAAATTTCAACACATAGTCCAACAAATTAGTGTGTACTTCCTGATTAATCCACTGTTCTTTCAACAAAGCTAAAGGTCCTCTAACTCTATGCCCAAACACAAGTTCAAATGGACTAAAACCTAAAGATTCCTGTACCGCTTCCCTTACTGCAAATAAAAGTAAGTTTATACCCTCATTCCAGTCACTTTCATTTTCCACACAAAGTGTCCTAATCATATTCTTGAGGGTAGAATGAAACCTCTCCAAGGCACCCTGCGATTCTGGATGGTATGCAGACGAAGTGATTTGCTAAGCTCCCAATTTATAAACTATCTGTTGAAACAATCCAGACATAAAATTACTGCCTTGATCAGTTTGTATCTCCTTAGGTAATCCAAAATAAGTAAAAAAATTTATAAGGGCCTTTGTCACTGTCTTAGCTTTTATATTCCTAAGTGGTACTACCTCTGGAAACCTAGAAGAAGTACACATGATAGTCAACAAATACTGATAACCAGTTTTTGTCTTTGGTAATGGACCAACACAATCTACAATAACTTTAGAAAATGGTTCACCAAATGCTGGGATAGGTTGTAATGGAGCTACTGGTGTAACCTGATTTGGTTTACCCACAATTTGACAAGCATGGCACGTTTTACAAAACATCGCCACATCTTTTCTTAGACCAGGCCAGTAAAAATGTTTTAAAATCTTGTCCACAGTTTTCCTTACCCCTTGATGTCCACCTAAAGGCACACTATGAGCTAAAGTCAAAATCTCATTTCGATAAACTTTCGGAACAACTACCTGGTAAACAACATTCCAATCCTCACTTGCAGGAATTGTAGGCGATCTCCACTTCCTCATCAACACTCCTTTTTCCAAGTAATATCCTACTGGCACCTTATCAATTTCACTATCTAGTAAAACCTGCTCTCTTAATTTTATAATCTCAGAGTCTCTATTCTGCTCTGCTATCATCTCCTTCCGAGACAAAGATAAATCTTTATAGTCAGACTTACTCCAAGAATCTTGTTCAAACAACGAAGATAAGAAAGTCTCTGACACATCCTCAAAACTCGAATCCTGAGTTGAACAGTCCTGAATAACAACCTAATTCTGCGCATCAATCTTTTTAGCCATAGCTCTAGTCACAACACAGGAAGAATCCGTGTTAGAATTCAGCTCTGGTTCCTCTGACTCCTTTGTCAAATGCACTTCAGGAAAAACTTGTCCACCTGCCAAGTCATTACCTAACAATAAAGAAATACCCTTCACAGGTAAGCTATGCTGTAATCCTACTTTAACAAATCCTGTAACTAACCCTGACTTTAAATTTACTTTATGTAAATGTACAGGCATAAAATCACTTCCAACACCTCTTATGTAATTTACCTCACCAGTATCAGACTCTTCATTAAACTTCAACACACTGTCTAACATCAGTGATTGAGAAGCACCAGTATCCCTAAGGATTTTTATTGGCACCGGAGTAGATCCCTTCAGTTATAAAATGATCATATCCCTTTCTAACTTGGTCAGACTCTAACAAAGCCTCATCGGTTTTTATCAAACCCTGTAACTTTACAGGTGCTTCAGTATGTTGCACACAAGCATCTGGAACTGCTTCCTTCTCTTTCTTTTTCAATTTGAAACAGTTAGCTATTGCATGGCCAGGCTTCTTACAATAGTTACAAATAAGACCAAACTGTCTTTTCTTCACAGGCTTCCCTTTCTCATTAACCTCTGATTTAATTTCCGATTTACCTGGAGTCTTCATGTTATTTTTCCTCTTAAAATTTCTGCCCTGAGGAAATTTGTTCTTATGGATCAAAACATACTCATCAGCTAATCTAGCACAGTCCTGCAATTTATCAGTATCCTTCTCATTTAAGTAAGTCCTTACTTCAACAGGAATGCTTCTTTTAAATTCCTCCATTAAAATCAGCTCTCTCAATGTATCATAGTCCCCATTTACATTTTTAGAAGAAACCCATCTCTCAAAACACATAGCTTTATCATAGGCAAATTCCACATAAGTTTTTTCCACAGACTTTTTCAAACTTCTGAATCTTTCCCTATATGCTTCTGGGACTAACTCATATGCGTTTAAGATATGCCTCTTTACAATATCATAATCAAGTGCTTGCGCAGCTGTTAAAGCTGTGTAAACTTGTTGTGCTTTGCCTTTAATTACACTCTGTAACAACACTGACCATTTATCTTTCGGCCACTCTGACATCCGAGCAATAGTTTCAAAATGTTGAAAATACCTTTCCACTTCTGTTTCACTAAATGGAGAGACCAATTTAATTTCTTGACTAGCAACAAACGTTTTTTTAGAACCAGAAGACTGATTTCCAGACCTTAATTCCTCTATTGCATATGCAAATTCTGTCTTCTTTTGTTCCGCCTCCAATTTTCACCTCTCCAAATCAGCTTTACTTTGTTCCAATTTCATTTGTTCGATTTGCAACTGCATCTCCAGATTACTTATTTGAAACGACTCTAAAATCGATTCATCAAAAACACCCGAGACCACATAGTGTGACGCGATTTTTCTCTGTATCACAGCCTTAGAAGTGGTCTGCAAAATACCTTTAAGTTGCAATCTACGAGCTATCTCAAACACCTCAGTTTTTTTCGCCTTCACCAACACCTCCGCATCTGGCGAAGCCAGAAACTCATCAATATTCATTGTTGCCGAATACCACAACAAGCCAAACAAAAGAACCAAGTAATCCCCGTTCCCAAAACACCGATTCAAAAGTTAGCAAGCATTTAAACTCAAATGATTCAATCCAGACGCAGCCCCCATATTTAATGTTACGTATTCAGGCAACAATAAATATATGAGTTCGGCAAGGGTTTCTTATAACAAACAACACGTTTATTAAACACAGAAAACAAACCCCCCAAAAGTAAACAAACACTACCGTAACCGGAAACAGCTGCTGAGCAGCAGCCCAAACAGTTCTTAAAGTGATATTCCAAAAATAGTTCTTAAAAGTGATATTGCCAAAAGTTCGATATGCTCACAGTCCATTTAAAAGGAGAGACTTTATAGGACGATTTAGGTTCTCTTTCACGTCGCTTGCTTCGATCCCCGACGTCGAACTTCCCACGAAGAATTTATGAAACAGAACGGCTTAAAGGCACTGACCTTTCCTCCTCCACTACCTTCAATCCTTTCTAGTTAAACCTAGGGATTAACACGAAGATAGTCAACGAAATCCTTCCAAATAAGGATCAAACTAAGGTCGGCCCCTTTTCACCGTAGAAAGTGATTCTCCTCGATCTTTAACTTCCGAACTTCCAATCTTCACTCTCCACTAATTTCTCGAACTAGCAGCATCATAAAGAACCTGCTGGCAATGACCTCTTAAACTTTAGGCATTAAATAAAAACTTCATCCTTCAACTAAACTGCGTCATCACTTAAAACACGCAGTGGCATGAAGTCAACCTGGCAAATCCAGCCATGAACTGCCCCTCCTCACAGGGTGTGGTCTACCTTTTATAACCTGTAAAAAAAACCCGTCACATGATCTCTACTGGCGGGAAAATGACGTCATTCCACCATCACAAGACCATCACCTCAAGACCAGTACAGCTTCAACCCCAGTCACATGACAAGGGCACCACTGTCATGTGTCACGAGTACGTAACAGCTAACATTTCTCATGAGACAGCAGAAGTGGCCTGATTTGATGGACACAGTCATTCAGAGTTGATGGATAGCTGAGACCCTGTGAGTGGGGATGAAAAGACAGGTCTGGAGAGACACCCTTCAGACACACCAGTGGACACTGACTGAGTGTAGGGAACCCACAGAAAGGTGGGGGCTTCGAAGACCGAACCAGGAGATCAGTCAGTAAAGCTCACAGTGTTACAGCAGGGCCGGTGGGGACTTGTGTGTGTGTCCACTCATGCCAGACTGATGAGTCCACCACAGAAGAACGGTCTAGCTGAAGACCAGAGGAGTCATAACTGAATGGCCACAACGAATAGACGGATTAAGAAAGCCACAAAAAGGTTTGCCTGCTGCAGCTGTTGCTGTTACATCTCTCTCTCTCTCTCTCTCCAACAATTTCAATACAACAACCATAACCACCTCAGCATTTATGAACTGAAGTCTATACTTTCCTATGACAATTCATTTACCCCTAGACATCAATAGAGCTTGTTTATTATTGATTATTATTATTCCTACACTTTTAGGTTTATTACTGCTAACTTGTTTTATATGTATATTTGCATTTTTGATATTGTGTAGTTTACTAATAAACACCTTTAGTTTGGTACCACCAGACTCCAATGTATTCTTCTTTCTCTGCTGGTCAGACATCCGGTTATGGGGTACGTAACATCTCCCACTATTGCCCTGATCTCATCCATAATTAAGAACACTACCCCACCTCCCTTACCTCCCTGCCTATCCTTTTGTATTACCTGATATCCTTGGATAGTTAATCCCCAATCCTCTCCAACCTGCAACCATATTTCTGTAATGGCCAATAAATCATACTCCTTTGTACTGATTTGTGCCACAAGTTTATTGACCTTATTTCGAATACTACGGGCATTCAGATAAAGTGCCCTTACACTCATTGTGCTTTCAAAATTTTGTAATACATTTTGCTTTTGCAATTGTCTTTTCTATACTCCTCTCTTACTTTTCTCTTATTTTATCTTTTGCTCTTCCTTTTCCCCATATTTTTATCTTTTACTTTATCCATACTTCTCCAATCTGTTGAACCCACCCCCCTACTATTTAGTTTAAAGCCTCAAACGCAGCACTAATTATGCAATTTGTTGTGATCCAAGTCCCATCACTGTTCAGGTGGAGTCCGTCCCATCAGTACAGCTCCCTCCTTCCTCAATACTGGTGCCAGTTTCCCATGAATTCAAACCCACTTCTCTCACACCAATCCTTGAACCACACTTTTAGCTCTCTAATCTTCTTGGCCCTATGCCAATGTGCACATGGCATCAATGATCAATACAGTCTGAACATGTGCTGGGAGCAGTCCACAAGTGTTGCTATGTTTCTGGTGCCTATATAGCATGCCTCCAACTTAGTAGAATCATGTTTAATATTACTGGCAAATGTCATGAAATTTGTTGACTTTTTGTGCAGCAATGCAGTGCAATACATAATAATACAGAAAAAAACTGAATTACTGGAAGTATATGCATTAGATAGTTAAATAAGTAGTACAAAAGTAGAAATAAAACAAAAAGTAGTGATGGTTCATGGGTTCAATGCCTACTCAAAAATGAGATGGCAATGGGGAAGAAGCTGTTACTGAATTGTTGAGTGCGTGCCTTCAAACTTCAGTATCTCCTTCCTGATGGTGGCTTACTTTCTAATCTTTCTAATCTATACACCTTTGAAAATGATGTTAAATGTCCACTGGCCCAGGTGGATAAAAATATGCCAAGGAACTATTTGAAGAAAAGGGGAAGACATCATAACCTCTACATTGGCATTTTCAAAGAATACAACAGATTGTTTTCTTAATCCCTTTTATCTGTTAGGTTTGCAAAAAGCTTCATAGGAATTTGCTTTGTATCCAAATGGTTGCTATTCTGTATATAGAACTAATTGATATTCACAATACAAAACCAAGTTGAAGTAAATTGACAATCTCAGAGGAGAATTAAATGTTTTGCATTGAATATCTAATTGCTGCTCATGAGGTTGTGATTAAAATGTGTGCTGAAAGCTTTGTTCTGGAGGTAACTAACATGTTCATTCTGGGAGTAACTCACTTCCCAAATGTGATATCCCTCACCTTATTAAGAATTAAAACTTCAGCTTTTACTTCCAAGAACATTAATCATTTCTTCCTTGTACACAAAAAATAATGTTTCTAAAGGCACATGAAGAGTCAAGTTTACTGCTTTGGTACAGAATTTGATAATGTTTTATTTGTGCATGGATTTAGGACAAATGTTTGTAGAAATACAATCATTTTCATCAAATTTACATTTGTGCTCTTAATCATTTCCTGTGATCAAGTTTCAATATTTGTCTATAATTTGAATAGGTTAGTCAAATTGTTGGGTGGCAGGGTGAAGATACGTCTCTACCAAAGGAGGTGTAAGGCACTCCTTCCCACCGCTAGCCTGCAGGTCACCCCTGGGCAAGATGTAGCGACTGCTTAGCCCCAGATCAAGGTCACGTGAAGCCATGGGAACAGGTGGTGGTCCTGACTATGCAACCACTGACGCCAGGCAGACAATTTCTGAAGAGTATTGACAATGGCAGGTATTGCGGATATGCTAGATCCTTTAAGAGACTTTTAGTTAGGTACATGGAGCTGAGGAAAATAGAGGGCTATGGGTAACACTAGTAATTTCTAAGTTAGGGACATGTTCGGCACAACTTTGTGGGCTGAAGGGCCTGTATTGTGCTGTAGGTTTTCTATGTTTCTATGTTACCCTTCTTGTAAAGACACTGCCCAGAAGATGGCAAAGGCAAACCACATCTGTGGAAAAATTTGCCAGAATAATCATGGTCTCCATGATTACCTACATCATACCACACGGCACATGATGATGATGATGATGATGATGATGGAGTCAAATTGAAATAAGGTATCTTAATGAGATATCTTAGTCAGAATATTGATGTCCAAGTAAATTGATACAAGATGTCCTTTTCCCACCACAGAGAGCTATGGAGGCTGTGAATGAATGTGATTAAGAAGGTGGTAGATAGATTCCTAAATGCAAAAGGCTGTAAAAGATTTAGTAGTTTGATTGTGGTCATATTAAATGCCAGGGTTGTCCAAACGTTTAGAAGAAATAAAATGTTGACATAGTGTTGGAAGTATTCTGATTGAATGTATTATAGTCTGATACAGAGTGCAGTGGAATCTGCCTAATAAATCACAGGCACATCCCTCCCCAAGAAGGCAACATCCATGATCAAAGGTCTTCACCATCTGGGCTATGCCATCCTTTTGCAGCTAATATCAAGCAAGAGGTGCAGAAGCCTGAAGGCCCACACCACCATGTTTAAGTGGTCCCTTGAAGCATTCAGTACTGAACCAACAGGGAAAATGCTAATCCACACAGTTTAACAACAATATGACGACTTTGATGACACGCACTACAATGGGCTTTGTTTTGTTTTTGTTCTAATTGGTTTTTTCCCTGTAGAAGTTGCTTTTCTTGTGAATGTTGCTTGTGTGATGCTGTGACGAGTAAGCTTTTCATTGCACGTGTGTACATGTGTACTTGTGTTCATGACAATAGACTGGACCTTGACTTGTAAAACTGAATGCCAGTTCCAAATCTGATGCTTAAAGTGTGAACAAGCTGATGTTTATCTGATTTGATCACCGAGCCAGGTTCAGGGTTTAAGGCATGAGACCATGGGCGAAGGACGAATCTCAGTGCTGAACTAACTCTGCAGCTGTGGCCTATAGGCATCGGGTTCCTGGACTGGTTGCATGTGCCTTAGCACTGTACTGGATCTGGAGCTGTGGAGACTCTGCAGGTCATGTTCCATGTATTATTTGTTTGCCTGTTTTATTGTTTGCGCAATTTTTTTTTTACTTATTGGAGTCTTTGTTGTATGGGGTTTGTTTTTGTGGATTCTATTACGTTTCTTTGTTTTGTAGCTACCTGAAAGAAGATAAATCTCACAGTTGTACACACATACTTTGAAAATGAATCTTCTTTGAACTGTGAACCGGAATGTAGATTCTCAATAAATTCATGGTAGCACAGTGATTAGCACGATGCTTTACAGTACCAGCGACCCACGTTCAATACTTGCTGCTGTCTGTAAGGAGTTTGTAGGTTCTTCCCGTGATTGCTTGTCTTTCCTCTGGGTGCTCTGGTTTCCTCTCATAGTCCAAAGACGTACCGGTTGCTAGGTTAGTTGGTCATTGCAAATTGCCCCGTGATTAGGCAAGGGTTAAATTGGAAGTTGCGGGGTGGCACAGCTCAAAGGTCCAGAAGGGCCTATTCCGCACTGATCTCAATGAATAAATAAAGAAATTCTATAGAGCAACAAATAACACGTATGTTTTTACAGCTACTTTCAATGTGAGCAGCATCATTGACCTAATCACCTTAACAAAATTACAAGGACACTGATGACACATTCAGCAACTGGTCACAAGAGACCTAATGATTTTGGTTACTAAGTCACAACACACAGTGAATGAACAATCATTAGAGAGTCAGGGACTTAATTAGACTTTGCAGTTGATTGCATAACAAATAATTTAGAGTGATTCATCGTGAACTTTCAAAAAAGGTGATGCTGCCAAGACCACTGGGCTGTAATTCATTCCTTTAAGGAGAATCAAACCTACAATTATCCATGGTGTGTTCAGTGAAAGCTGACTCAGGCACTGATGTATCAGCAGCAGCATCTACCAAGATGACAACAGCATTTGTTTGCTGCTCTATCCTTTTCCTAATGTTTTGATAAAATATTTATATTCATGTACATTAGATGATATTTGTGCTGCTCTTGTTAATGAGTTAGCTCTTTGAAACAAGTTTACATATTAATTGTAAGTAATTGAAATAAATAAAACACAAAACTATTGCAATGTCCATATTAAAAAAAAACAAGTCTGCATTTACATTTTGAAAAAGGTATATAAAATTATGAGTGGTATACAGTGCCTATTAAAAGTGTTCATCCTCCCCCCACCCTTTAGAAGTTTTCATGTTTTATTGTTTTACAACATTGAATCACAGTGGATTTCATTTGGCTTTTTTTTACACTGATCAACTGTCAGGAGGGGCCGGTGTTGTGGTAGGACTCAAGTGCAGACCAATGAATGTTCTTTTACCAGGATTTTATAGGCAGCCATAGGGGCAACAGTCTTTCAACACCAGGAGGCAGGCACAAAGCCGGAATGGCAGGCCAAGGTCTTACCCAGGAAAGGCTGTCTGGCGAAGGCAGACGATTACGGGTGCTTCAGGCAAGAATCAGGTTCCAAACAGGCAGAATCCGGAAACAGAATTCAACAATTTCCGTTGGCAGTAGTCACTATCGCAGGCTGGAACGACTCAGTTCAGGACTGGGACGAACAGGCGGAGAGTGTGAGTCGAAGCAGGATTTAAATGGACCGGGCAATGAGCGAGAACAGAAACAGGTGGGTGCTATCGAGGAGATAAGTGGGTAATTGACGAGAGTCCAATTAGGGAAGGGGCTGGTTCGAAGCCCACATGGCCAGGTGAAAGAAGGTAGAATTTAAGGGCTGTCGTGGTCCAGAGCTATCAGCACAGCCCCTTTGACCCAGTGTTCAGGCCGGATCCTTAACATCAACATTGAAATCAGATCTCTACAAAGTGATCTAAATTAATTACAAAATATAAAACACAAAATAATTAGCTGCATAAGTATTCACCCCCTTTAATATGACTCATTAGATCATCACTGGTGCAGCCAATTGGTTTTAAAAGTCACATAATTAATTAAATGGAGATCTGTTTTTGGAAATCTGTGTGTAGTCAAGGTGTTTCTATTGATTGTAGTTAAAATACACCTCTATCTGGAAGGTTCAACTGCTGGTGAGTCAGTATCCTGGCAAAAACTACGCAACGCAGTCAAAAAAAAATTTTTGTTCTTTGACAAGCAACTCTGTGAAAAAGTTGTTGAAAAGTGCAGGTCAGGAATGGATAGAAGAAACTTTCCAAGACACTGAATATCCCTTCAAGTACAGTTAGGTCAATCAGCAAGAAATGGAAAGAATATGGCACAGTTGTAAATCTGCCTAGAGAAGTCTGTCTTTAAAAACTGAATGATTGTGCAAGAAAGAGACCAGTGAGGGAAGCCACTAAAAGATCTATGACAACTCTGGAGGAATTACAAACTTCATGGTTGAGATGGGAAGGGCTGCCCCATACAACAACCAGTCACAGCTTTATGGGAGAGTGGCAAAGAGAAAGCCACTCTTGAAATAAACTCACATGCAATCTCAGCTGGAGTTTGCCAGAAGGCATGTGGGAGACTCTGAAGTCAGCTGGGAAAAGGTTCTATGGTCTGATGAAACCAAAAATTGAGCTTTTTGGCCGTCAGACTAAATGCTATGTTTGGCGTAAGCCAAACAGCACACATCATCAAAAACACACCATCCCTACCATGAAGCATGGTGGTGGCTGCATCATGCTGTGGGGATGCTTCACTGCAGCAGGCCCTGGAAGGCTTGTGAAAGTAGGGTGTAAAATGAATGCAGCAGAATTCAAGGAAATATTGTATGAAAATCTGATACAATCTGCAAGAGAATTGCCATTTGGGAGAAGATTTGTTTTCCAGCAAGACAATGGCCCCAAATATAAAGCAAAAGCTACACAGGAATAGCTAAAAATAACAAAGTTAATGCCCTGGAGTTGCCAAGTCAGAGCCCAGACGTCAATCCAATTGAGAATTTGTAGCTGGACTTTAAAAGGGCTGACCATTCACAATCCCCATGCAATCTGACAGAGCTTGAGCAGTTTTGTAAAGAAGAATAGCAAAAAAATTGCAGTGTCCAGATGTCCAAAGCTATTGGAGACCTGTCCATGCAAACTCAAGGCTGTAATTTCTGTCAAAGCTACTAAATACTGACTTGAAGCGGGGCGGAATACTCATGCAATCAATTATTTTGTGTTTCATATCTGTAATTAATTCAGATCACTTTTAGAGATCTTTTTTCACTTTGACACAAAAGAGTCTTTTTGTGTTGATCAGTGTCAAAAAAGCCAAATTAAATCCACTGTGATTAAATGTTGTAAAACAATAAAACACAAAAACTTCCAAGGGGAGGTGAATACTTTTGATAGGCACTGCAGATAGGGTAAATGCAAGCAGGCTCTTTTCACTGCGGTAAGGTGAGATTACAACTCGAGGTCATGAGTTAAGGGTAAAAGCTGAGGGTGCGCTTCTTCACTCAGAGAGTGGTGAGAGTGTGGGACGAGCTGCCAGCAGAGTGGTGGATGCGGATTCAATTACAACATTTAAGAGAAATTTTAATAGACACATGGATGGAAGGGGTATAGAGGGATAAGATCTAGGTGCAGGTTGATGGAACTTGGTAGAATAATAGTTCAGCATAGATTAGATGGGCTGAAGGACCTGTTTCTGTGCTTTTTTTGTCCATTATAATGCTATCCATTTCCAATTAATATTATTTATTAGGAATTTAGTTTCAAATTCAAACAAGCAGAACTCAATTATTTAAGCCTGTTAGTTTTTTGATCTTTGAACAGAACCTACTATCTAATCATGTCCACTTAATCAAGTAATCACCTTAGACCAGGGCTACCTAACCTTTTTTATGCCATCAACCAATACCATTAAGCATGGGGTCCATGGACTCCTGTTAGACTTACACAACAGACAATACATTGATTGTTCAGAGAGTGAATGTAATATTTGTCAAGCTTTCAAGATATTTGTAACTTTATTATGTTTCACAATGTAGCATTTAAAAATAAAGGGAAAAACACCTTATGCTGGTTTCTTTCCTTTTTGGAACTTAACCGGGTGTAACATATGGAAGCAGGTTCTGGATCTTAGCCCTGGTATTCTAGCCTTAAGCGATGTGCAGTTCACAGTCAGCATGACATCTGTAGGAGGACTCGTATCACTGATGCATGGAACAAGCTTTTGAGGAAGAACATTATTTTTTTTAATGTCCTGTGTTTGTTTAATAGACTTGGAAGATCAAACTTGCGGAGGCTGTGTAATAGATTTGCTGGACTGATACATGGAAAAGTTACACACATAAATACATATTCTATGGATTGGTGGTGATTTTGTTTAAATTTTCATGGGATTAAGTGGAATGCAGAAGGTAGAGTAATACCATACTGGTCAGGTTAACTCGAGTTTTGTGGGTGTGAGGGGTTCTAGTTTGACAATCAGGAGGAAGCCTTTGAGGAGTGAAAAAAAGTGAATAACTATAAAGTTTGGAAAATTTGTGCTGAGTTAATTATCAATTTTAAAGCTTTAATTGGTATATTTTTGCTCATCAAAGCTGTGAAGAGATATGGGGCAAAGGTGACATAAGAAGGCACAGAACAGTCACATCAATAAATATCAAAATAGTACGGCTTGTATTTGATCCTTTTTTATTTAACAAAGTTTATACAGTTAAGAATTATTTAATTTCCAAGAAAACGCATGAAGCAAAAAAAAAAGCAGAATCATGCTCTAAAAACTTTCTACAAAAAGGAATTTGATTGGTATCACTGTGGTACCAAACTTATGTAAAGTACAATTGCAAAAGATTTTAATGTAGTCATTCACTAGTTCCATTGAAGCAAGTGCAGTAAAGATATTTCAGGATTTCATTTCACCTGATGCATTCTGATTAAATTAATTTCTCAAATCCCCTTTTACCATTAACAGTTGTTGGGACTTTTTTTTATATAGCCAACAGATCAACTCCGTGTCAGAACGTTCCAGATTCAAACCCTGCTCCAGAGTCTAGGGGAGAGAATTAGGGTGACATTCTGATTCAGTGCTTTGGGAAGCCTGCACTGTCAAAGTTGATGTCTTTCAGATGAGCTGTTAGGCTAAGGTTGCGGTTGCAAAGACTCCTCTTACATCCTTCAGAATTATTGCAGTGGAATTATTTCCAATAATTTGGTCAAAATTTATACCTCAATCTCTATTTCCAAAATAAATAATCAGGCTATTATTATATTGCTGATTATAGAGGCTTGCTGTGTGCAAACTGACTGTGCACAAGAGGGATGTGGAGGATGCAAGAGATTTGTTTTTTCTATTAAGAGCTACAGGGCAGATGTTTTACATCCATACACTTGATACACACTAGAAATGTATCTTGCAAAATTATATATTGCCAAGAAAAGATTTTCTGACCACTTCTTTTCAAGTATAAGGCATGCAACTTCATGACTTACCCATTTGACCAGTGCAGAGAACACAGGGGCTGAATTATTACTCCTTTGATGGGTAGAACTTTATGTTAACTCATGAATCAAACTGACACAAGGATAATTGGAACCCAGGTACCTTTAATGTCCCTACTGTGCAATATGACTTCAAATTAAAACACTATTTTGCACAGGTAACAATAGAAATGTATCCTAAGAGAATTAAAACCAATAATTAATAATCATTGATAATTGTATAAGAAAAGTTATTCTAAGTTTTGAGGACAATCGGACTGATGCTTAATGTTTAACGTTGGTGCCTTATTATAATAATATGAAATGGAACCATAAGTAGATTCCATGTCTCTTAAGGCCCACTGACAATCATATCATAGTTGACAGCAGGCTAGGCAGCATCTATAGGGAGAAGCGCTGTCAACGTCTCCGCCCGAAACTTCGACCGCTTCTCCCTACAGATGCTGCCTAGCCTGCTGTGTTCTACCAGCATTTTGTGTGTGTTGTTGTTTGAATTTCCAGCATCTGCAGATTTCCTCGTGTTTATATCATAGTTGATTTGTTTTTTTCTCAATTTTCATATTGATGCACCATCAATATCATCTGAGACGTGAGGCAAGATATTGGCTTTTATTGGCTGGAAGAATGAACAAGCAGCAATTGACCACCACACTGCATTCTGGAGACTGAGACTGGGGCGGAGTCCCCAATCGCCTTTATACCGGGGTCCGTGGGAGGAGCCACAGGAGCAGTCAGCGGGGGGGGGGGGGGGGGTGGTGTCCAGACAGGTATATGTAGTTCACCACACATTTTATTGAGGTAAAGCGGGGAATAGATGAGTCCGCTCTTCAAGCCATGCTGCCCAGCAATCCCCCAATTTAATCCTAGCTTAATCACAGGACAATTTACAATGAGTAATTTACCTACCAAACTCACAACAGAAATATTTATTTATTTATGTTTTTTTTAATTTTCACAATTTGTCTTCTTTTGCACATAGGTTGCTTGTCAGTCTCTTTGTGGTTTTTTCATTGATTCTTTTGCAGTTTTTTTTGTTCTACTATGAATGAGTTCCTGTAAGAACAGGGTAGTACATGGTGACAAATATGTACTTTGATAGTAAATTTACTTTGAACTTTTAATTCTACTTTTCTGTTCCAGTCCAATACCCTTTGATTCCCCTATCATCCTAAAACTTACACCTTGAAAGATTGAATGGATTCTCTGCAATGCATTAATGCTACTGGCAGCTCAAAGCCTCACGCAAATTTTTCAAACTTCAGCCTTCTTTCAAGGTGGTTAAGCATAAAATCAAACTGCAGGCTAAGAGAGCAGCATACTACTAAACTAGAGAATATAAAAAGCAAAGATGTAATGATGTTTTATAAGGCATTGATCAGACTCCACTTGGAGTATAGTGAGCAGTTTTCGGCCCCTTATCTACGAAAAGATGTGCTGGCTTTGGAGAGGGTCCAAAGGATGTTCACCAGGATAATTGCAGGAATGAAGGGGTTAACATATGAGGAGCATTTGATGACTCTAGGTCTGTATTCGCTGAAGTTTAGAAGAATGGGGGAAGGATGATTTCATTGAAACTGAATGAATATTAAAAGGCCTAGAAAAAGTGGATGTAGAGAGGATGTTTGCTATTGTGGGGGAGTCTAAGACCAGAAGGCATGACGTCAGAGTACAAGGACATCCCTTTAGAACAGAGATGAAGAGGAATTTCTTTAGCCAGCCTGTGGAATTCATTGCCACAGATGGCTGTGGAGACCATGTCACTGAGTATATTTAAAGCAGAGGTTGATAGGTTCTTGATTAGTAAGGACGTCAAAGGTTATGGAGAGAAGGCAGAAGAATGGGGTTGAATGGGATAATGAATCAGACTCGATGGGCTGAATGGTCTATTTATGCTCCTATGTCTCATGGTTATATGGTCTAAAGCTCACTTGTATGGCATACAGTATGCCATCCAAACAAGCTGTTTATAATCTAATAGCTATAAGGACGTTCAGATGAGTGAATTAATATCTCAGCAATGTAAGAGAGTTGAACAGCGACCTGGGGCCTGTGAGAGAAAGCAGTAAGTTAGGCTAATATATTACTTCCAAACCACACACTTGAGACATGTTCATTACTGTGACTCATAAAATTTGTTAAATTGTAATTGTTTCAATGCAAATTTAAATAATTGAATTTGGCTTTGGTCAGATTTAATGACACTGTAAAGCAATCTATCAGATCCAATTGTTTCAAAAAGTATCAGAATAATTGTTCTTTAAACTTGATGATCAAATTCGTTTTTTATGGAATGGTCTAAAAAATTGATGGAAATGCACAAAGTGCTAGCAGACATATTATGTAGATGTTTACTTCTATGAATCATCCACTATATGTTTTTATTCATCAATGTTGTTGCAAAATGATAGAGTTGATACTTATTTGTTAATTGAAATGTATCATTAATAAAAAGTTACTCCAATTTTTTTCTTCATTCTTTTATAAGATGCTACCTGTAGTGGTGTTGAAAGGAATGAAAATCCACACACAAAATGCTGCAGTTTGTATATGAGTAGAGATGCACAAATAGAATTGATTGTATGATGACACAAGAAACTGCTGGAATCTAGTACACCAAACTTTTTGCTGGAGGAAGTCAGGGCGTTGAGCAGCAACTGTGGGAGGAACAAAATTGTTGATGTTTTGGGTCAAAATCCACATCAGGTTATATGATATTGGACTGGCTGCTTCTCTGAATGGGAAGGATTAGTTTATGAATGTACTACTAACCTTCTTAAATCATCCTGAATAAACTTAAGAGATAGTACCAAGAGTAGGTCATTTGGCTCTTTGTTCTACCATTCATTGGGATCTTGGCTGATTTTCTACTTCCATACTATTTTTCTACCTGTCCCCACTAACCTAACTTCTTAACATCCAGAAATTTATCCACTTTGAATGAATACAATGACTGATCCCCACAACCCTCTGGGATAAATCATTCCAAAGATTCACCAATCTCAGTGAGGTTCACCAACTTCTGTGTAGCCTACTTGTTATTCTGAAATTGGATTGGATGCACGCATTATGTTACATGTTTCAAAGATTTTTCCTTTTCCACAAGAAAGCAGATTCCATCATCAAAGATCTCATCATTCAGGCTATGCTCTCTTCTTGCTGCTACCACTGGGAAGGTGGTACAAGTCCCACACCATCAGATTCATGAACAGTTATTGCCCTACAACCATCAGGCTCCTGAACCAGCAAGATTAGTATGAACGTCCATTCATCTAGTGCCACTGATAAACATGAAATCTCCTTTGTTGGTTTCCCAATGAAGAGCCGGCTAATGGCAGGATACAAAATGAGAGATCTGCTGGTTAGGATTCTTCACTGTTTAGTGCGTCTGAGAGTTGCAAGCTCAGTGTTGACACTTCACTACTACTGCAGTTTGAATGGGACTGGACTCCTGAAAAGCCTGCCTGTGGAGAAAAAATAAATAATTGAAATGTCCATGAAGAAGAACATTCCTAATGAAAATATTAGAGAATGCAGAGGAAATATCTTTAGAGAAAAAGAAGAGATGTACAATATAACAAAGCAAGTGTTGTTGGGTGTGGACTTAGAAATGGGAATTCTGGGCTAAGATTTCCCATTTGTTATTCAGCCAGGATTTCTATTGAGAAGAGCACTTATCATATGGCAAAGGAAGGTGTACTTGATTACTTTTGTTGATAGTGGCTTATCATGGACTACTTAGCCAAAGGTGCTGAAGAGCCAGGCCAACTCCAGGAACAATTGGGTAGTGGAATGTAAATGTATTGTGGTCATGCGTACCTGCAGTGTGAAGTCCTTTAGGTCTTTCCATGGTGGGTGGCATTTGTAAACCTCAATAGGGCTGCATTGCAAATCACCTTTCTGTGGTAGTGGGCTCATAGCTACCATCAGGGTCCCAACTAATCCTCGGATAGCCTGTTAAAAGATCAGAAATGTTCAGGTTTCTTGAGAAAATTTGAGTGATCGCCACATTTACAAAATCCAGCCAAACTACGCTGTAGATAATTACTTCATACTCTCAAGCTTTTGTATCTTCTGGCCCATTTAACTTAACGGTTCTGGTACACACCACAATTGTGCTTTTGAGCGAAGACCAAACTCTGCACCAGCTGCCATCTTAAGTCCCTGCCGCTCACATTAGAGATTCTGATGTCCCCCTGTTGCTTCTCTGCCACCACACTTCCTCCCTTCCACCGCTGCCAGCTGCTCTGGTGAGCAACAAGAAGAACACTTCTTATTTGGATTTAAGGGATTACAAGGCAAAGGCTGTCCCTCAGGCATTCAGCGGGCTATCAGGAGAGGATCCTGCACGTTAGGACTACCCTGACTAAATCAATAAGGTTGGAACTCTACCTGGATCACACCTAACCAAAATGAGATGCAATTAGGCGATGCCATTATTAAGACCATGTCTCCAATTCTTTTAAATAAAGATTTACTTTATTAGCTTCATTTGTCACGTGTCCATCGAAGCAAACAATTAAATGCGCTATTTATGTCAATGGCCAACGCAGTCGGAGGATGTGCCTGCATTGTCACCAAGCTCCAGTGCCAACCTAGCATACACACTACTCAAAAACCCTAACCTGTATGTCTTTGGAATGTGGGAGGAAACCGGAGCACCCAGAGGAAACCCACACACTCATGGGGAGAACCTACAAACTCCACACAGACAGTAATGGGAATTAAGTCACCACCTTACAGCCTAGCTCTGTAAGGCATTACACTAACCTCGACTCTACAGTGTATGTCTTACTTTATCATTATGAAAATACTTTTTATTACACACTGATTGGAGTGTTGCTGAGAATAAACAATAAATGGGCAGCTTGCACGTTCTTGTCCCCTTCAATTTGTTTTTAATTTATTTATTGTGTTGCTGGAAGAGCCAGCATTTATTGCTCATCTCTAAGCTCCCTTGCAAAATGGCTGTCCCATAGTCCTGGTGAGGGTTGTTGGATAGGGATAATGATAACACTTCCAAGTCAGGATGGTGTATGACTCAGAGGGAAAACTGGAGGCAATGATGTTCCCAGGTACCTGACGCCCTTGTCCTTTTTGTTGGTAGAAATTGCTGGTTGGCATTCAATCAAATTAGATGTGATCAGGCTGTCTTTTTTAACAACATGTACAACAAGCTGGAGGAACTCAGCAGGTCGGGCAGCATCCGTGGAAACGTTGACTGCTAGTTTCACATGGATGCTGCCCGACCTGCTGAGTTCCTCCAGCGTGTTGTATGTGTTGCTTTGACCCCAGCATCTGCGGTGTACTGTGTGTTTTTTTTAATGTCATCACCATCCTGTAAAAAGCATAGGTTTAGTTATGTCAGGGAAGTCCACCCAAACATTATCGGCGAGCATGAGGTGAATTATAGGAGATATTAATTATTAATATTTAATTATAATTGTAGGAGCCATGTATTCAGTTTTGCCGCTACAGTAAGTTCCTCTTCTCATTACTACTATCAGTGAAGAGGTGCAGGAGCCTGAAGACCTCCACTCAGCATTTTAGGAACAGCCTCCTCCCCTTTGCTAGTAGCTTTCTGAACAGTCTACGAGCCCATGAGCACCATGTCACTATTCCTCCACACTAATTTTTATTGTAACTTACAGTACCTTTTCTTGCCCTGTTGCCACAAAACAATAAATTTCACAACATACGTCACTGATAATAAACCTGATTCTGATTCAGAACGGCTAAATCCTGCCAACTTATATTCTTGCAAAAGTGAAAAGACTGACAGGATATTGTTAATTACCCTTGTTTTTCTAAGTTTGTAAAATAGTGAAAAACTATATTTTTGAACTGTATGATGAGTATGTTGACCTAAAAATACTTCAGCACTACAATTGGTGCTAAAAGATCATAGTGAGAAAATGCAGAAGTCGGGACAAGAGGCAATGGCCTTGGAGAAGGGAAAGCAGGAGCTGGAGAACTATTCAGGTCTAAGGAGAGGTAGGAATCCAAATACAGGGGTAGCCGGTGATCACAGCCTGGGGCTGAGATGAGAGTTCCACACAACTGATCACTACTAACCGGATTTTGAGTCTTCTGAAGGATCTCATTGCATCTTGTGGATTAACAGGAAATTTGTCTCAGAAAATTAAGATGTCAAATAAAATGTCGGCCTTTATAATAACTACAGGACCACAGATCTCTTAGTGCAATTACACAGAGCCTTGATGACATAACAGCTGGAAGATTGTATACAGTTTTGGTCTCTTTTAAAAAAAGATGTACCTGGAGCTGCCACCAGAGGGAGTTCAATTAGGCTCACCAAACAACTTCCTGGGATGTAAGGTGTAATTTAATGATTGAGTAGACCAGGCTTGTATTTTCTCCCATGTAGCGAGACAATCTCGTTGAAACTTGCAAAGATTTAAGTGGATACTTCCCCAGATGGTAAATCTTGAATCAGTGGTCCCAATCTCTAAATAATAGGTAGGCATGAAGAGAAGTTTACTCACTCAAAGGACAGTGAATCTTTGGGATTCAATACTCCAGAGTCTGTGGAGACTCGGTATTGAGTTCGTTTTAAACAGAGAGCAGTAGGTTTTTGCGTATTTAAAAAAATCATAAGAATGGGGACAGTGCAGGAGAGTGGAGCTGAGCTAGAAGAACAGCCATGATTTTGATGAATGATGTGGCAGATTCAGTAAACCAGAATATTTTCCACCACAATGCCATTATCCAGCACATCCTTCCTCCTAATTCATGTGGTTTTATGTTCTTAAGCAGGGTGGGACCAGGACCAGATAACTGCAGATCTTTGTGCAATTGCAGGTCAGGCCTGTGCTGACAAAAAGGGAGAATTTGACAGCCGAAAATTGCTTTTTTCTATGCATGAGAACATTATATCAAGAAACTGCAAAAGGAAGGACAGTATAATTGATGCAATGTACTTACTGTCTACAGAATTCAATTCTTCCACTCAGTTTAGCGTATCAAGACATCGTCTTCTCAGGCCATCACTCATAATCAGAAATTAGTGGTGGTATGGTAATGTAGTAGTTAGCACAACACTCTACAGTACTGGTGACCCGGGTTCAGTTCCCACCTCTGCTAGTAAGGAGTTCATATGCTCTCCCCATGACTGCTCTAGTTTCATCACACTGTCCAAAGATGTACCAGTTGGTAGCTTAATTGGTCATTGTATATTGTCCCATGATTAGAAGTGGACTAAAATTGGGGGATTGCTGGACATCATGGCTCAAAGGCCTGGAAAGGCTTATTCAACACTGTATCTTTATATTATTAATAATAAAAAATGATTTTTGTTTATAGGGGTTCTTAGGTGACTGATGAGGTCAATGTGGGGACCACAGACCAAGTGCCAAACATATTTGACAAATACATTTAACTGCAAGCTGTTGAGAAAATGCCCTTAAAGGGAACAAAGATTGGGGAGGTAAAAAATGCAAAACAAGGACCCCAACTACGGGAGATCCACTCAAAAATATATTCCTCAGTGAATGGAAAGCCACAATAAGACAATCTTTATTCATGTATGCTGTGTCAATTCAGTATTTTTTTTGGAAGACTTCTGTTAACCTAAATAGTGCATGATTTAACTAATTCTTTATAGTTGCCACTACTTTTCTTGAATTTGGCAATTGCCTATCAGATGAAGGAATAGATAACATGGTCAGATGAAAGCAAATCCTGTTTTTTTTTAATATATGATAGCATTTGTAATCAGTGTCTGTATGGAAAACCTCAGGCCAATTTAGTTTTATGAATGGCAGACATGCTATACAGCACCAGAAATGCATGGTTAGACCAAAGACCATAAGAACAGGATCAAAATTAGGCCAATCAGCCAATTGATCCACTGATCCCGCAAAGTTGTCAAATGAATTGACATCATTGTTAAGGAGACCTATGGTGAGTAGATCATTGCTTGGAGGATTGAGTTCAAGAGCTGTGAAGTAATGTTGCAGTTCTACAAAACCCTGGTTAGACCGCACTTGGAATTCTGTGTTCATTTCTGGTTGTCTCATTATAAGGAGGATATGGAAGCTTTGGAGAGAGTGCAGAGGAGATTTATTTACTGCCTGGATTGGAGTTTTATGATATAGGTTGAGTGAACAAAGGCTTTTCTCTCGGAAATGAAGGAGAATGAGAGGTTGACTTGATAGAGGTGTGCAAGATGATAAGAGACATAGATTAAGTGGACAATCAGTGAACATTCCTAGGCTGGAAATGGCTAAAGCAAAGGGGCATAATGTTAAGGTAATTGGAGGACACTTGCTTCCTTTTGCTCACTGCTCCAGGAGGGAGGACCCTGCATTCAAACAGTCATGGTCTCTCTCTCTCTCAATGCTGTCAGAGGATGGTGCCAGAGTTCTGGGTCTTGGGCAAGTTTAATCGATGTGGTTTGTGGATGGGCTCTGTAGTTCACGTTATGAAATGTTTCTGGTTTCAGTTCGCTCCTTTTTTTTGTTGCTATTTTGGGCAATTTTGATTGGGGCAGCCTGCAGATAAACAACTACACAGCACTAGATTGAACTACAACTGAGCTTAACTGAAAATGCCTGGTTTACTTCAATTTTGTGTTTTATATTAAGTGTTTTTGCTCTTTTTTTTTCATTTGTGTGATTTGTTTTTTTTTACACTGCAGGGGGGAGGCAGAAGTTGATGTTTTGCTTTGAATGTGTTCCATGTTGTTTTTTGTTTCGTGGCTGTCTGCAGGAAGACGAATCTCAGGGTTGTATACTGCATACATACTTTTATAATAAACGTACTTTTAATCTTAGAATCTTTGTAACGGATAGTAATTTATAACTCTTTGGACTATACTGCAGCCACAAAACATCTAAATCTGTGATAAGAAACATGATTCTCTAATTCTAATTCTATTTCACTCCCCATAGATGCTGCCTGACCTGCTGAAAATCCAACATTTTTTTATATTTCAGATTTTCAGTAATTATTTTGGTTTTTTAGCACAATAATGTAAGCACAACTTAAATGTGGTTTTTCAAGGACAGGATGGACAGGGTTGCATTCAAATAATCATGAAGACTTCATAATAACAATACAAGAAGCTGAAGATGGAACTGTTATAGTAAACTCTCACTATTTTGTACCTGAAACCATAGACACTTAAATTACTACAATTACAGGAAGGCATAACAATAAAATTTGTTTTCCATACATTATCTGTAAATGGAAAATGCTTATATATAATGTTTAAGATGGAAGATAGCATTTTGAATCGGGAGCAAGTTACAGCTTGTGATTCAGCTGGGAGCTCAGAGAATTCGACCGTGTAGAGCGGGCAGCGTCGAGCGGGCAGCGAAGTCCGTGGAAGCAGAGTCCTGGGCTTTGGCTAAGTGGGCTTCGGCGTAAGGGGACTTCGGTAAGCCTGTGTGATTGCTCGCTGAGGGGAAGAAGGTAAGGTCGCTAGGTGCTTTTTAGACTTATTCTATTAATTCAGTTCAGGTATGGGGGAGACAGTCAGAGCAGTGGTGTGCTCCGTATGCAGTATGTGGGAGGTCAGGGTCAACACAGTTGTCCCTGATGACCACACCTGCAAGAGGTGCGTCCAGCTGCAGCTCCTATCAGACCGAGTTAGGGAGTTGGAGCAGGAGCTGGATGAACTACGGATCATTCGGGAGGCAGAGGCAGAGATAGATAGGAGTTATCAGGAGGTAGTCACACCAAAAAACCAAGAAGTAGGCAGATGGGTGACAGTCCAGAGAGGCAGGGGGAGCAGGCAGAGAGAGCAGAGCACCCCTGCGGCCATTCCCATTAACAATAAGTATACCGTACTGGATACTGTTGATGGGGATGACCTACCAGGAATGAGTTGTAGTGGTCCTGCCTCTGGCACAGAGGTTGAACCCTCAACTAGAAACGGGAGGAGGGAAGAGAAGAGAGCGATAGTTTTAGGGGATTCTATAGTCAGGGGGGGCAGATAGGAGATTTTGTGGGGCAGATGGTATGTTGCCTCCCTGGTGCCAGGGTCCGGGACATCTCAGATCGGGTGCAGGCTATTCTTGAGAAAGAGGGCATGAACCCAGATGTTGTGGTCCATGTAGGGACCAACAATGTAGGTAAGGTGAGTGAAGGGGTCCTGCTTAGAGAGTTCAGGGAGTTAGGAGTGAAGCTGAAAGGCAGGACCTCCAGGGTGACAATCTCGGGATTGCTACCTGTGCCACGTGCGAGTGAGGCGAAGAATAGAATGATTATGCACATTAATACGAGGCTGAGAGCATGGTGCAGGAAGGAAGGGTTCAGGTTTTTGGATAATTGGTCTTTGTTCCAGGGACATTGAGATCTGTTTCGAAGGGACGGTCTACATCTGAACTGGAGGGGTACTAACATTCTTGCAGGAGTGTTTGCCAGTGCTGCTCGGGGGGGTTTAAACTAGACAGTGCAGGGGGCAGGGATCCAGATCCAGAGGGTTGGTCTGAAGGAGCATGGGGTTAAATGAGTAGAAGGTTTGGGTGATCTTGAGAAGGTCATCAAAATTCAGGGTGCAATTAGCCCGATGGAAGTTCAAGGAGCTGGGTTAGGTACGGTAGACAGTGTTTTAAGCAAAGAAAGGAGGAATGGGCTCAGAATTCTATACTTGAATGCGCGTAGTGTCAGAAATAAGACAGATGAGCTTGAAGCTCAAATGAAAATGGGGAACTACGATATTGTTGGGATAATGGAGACATGGCTGCAAGGGGATCAGGCCTGGGAATTGAGTGTACCAGGGTATACGTGCTATCGTAGAGGCAGAAATATGGGAAGAGGGGGTGGGGTGGCCCTGTTGGTGAGGAATGAGATTCAGTCCTTAGCAAGAGGTGACTTGGGAACAGGGGAAGTAGAGTCTGTGTGGATTGAGCTGAGGAACAGTAAGGATAAAAAGACCCTAATGGGTGTTGTGTACAGGCCCCCAAACAGTAGCGTGGATATTGGGTACAAGTTGATTAGGGAGTTAACATTGGCATGTGCTAAAGGTAATGCAGTCATTATGGGAGATTTCAACATGCAGGTGAACTGGGAGAATCAGGTAGGTGCTGGACCCCAGGATAGGGAGTTTGTGGAGTGTCTAAGAGATGTATTTTTGGAACAGCTTGTGCTTGAGCCAACCAGGAACGAGGCTATTTTGGACTTGGTGATGTGTAATGAACAGGAATTGATAAGTGATCTTGAAGTAAAGGAGCCATTAGGAAGTAGTGATCATAACATGATAAGTTTTTATCTACAATTTGAGAGGGATAAGGGCAGATCAGAGGTGTCAGTGTTGCAATTAAATAAAGGAGACTACGGAGCCATGAGGGAAGAGCTGGCCAAAGTTAAATGGGCGGATGCCCTGGAAGGAAAGACAGTGGATCAGCAGTGGCAGATATTCTTGGGGATAATACAAAAGATGCAAAAGCAGTTCATTCCAATGAGAAGGAAGGATTCAAAGAGGGGGAAGGGGCCACAGTGGTTGACAAAGGAAGTCAGAGATTGTATAGCATTAAAGAAAAAAAAGTATGACAGGGCTAAGATGAGTGGGAATACAGATGATTGGGAAAGTTTTAAGGAACAGCAGATCTTAACTAAAAAAGCAATACGGAGAGAAAAAATCAGGTATGAGCTCAGTCTAGCCAGGAATATAAAAGGGGATAGCAAAAGATTTTTTAGCTATGTGAAGAGAAAGAAGATAGTTAAGAACAATGTTTGCCCCTTGAAGAATGAATTGGGAGAAATTGTTATGGGAAACAGGGAAATGGCAATAGAATTTAATGCGTACTTTAGATCTGTCTTCACCAGGGAGGACACAAGCAATCTCCCAGATGTATGGATGGGCCAGGGTCATAAGATATCAGAGGAATTGAGACAGATTGACATTAGGAAAGAAACTGTGATGAGTAGACTGGTAGGACTGAAGGCTAATAAATCCCCGGGTCCAGATGGTCTGCATCCGAGGGTTCTAAAAGAGGTGGCTCAGGAAATTGCGGATGCATTGGTAATCATTTTCCAATGTTCCTTAGATTCAGGATCAGTTCCTGAAGATTGGAGAGTGGCTAATGTTATCCCACTTTTCAAGAAGGGAGGGAAGGAGAAAACGGAGAACTATCGCCCTGTTAGCCTAACGTCAGTCATGGGGAGGATGCTTGAGTCCATTATTAAGGACGAAATAGTGGCACATCTTGATGGCAGAAATAGGATTAGGCCGAGCCAGCATGGATTTACCAAGGGCAAATCATGCTTGACTAATCTGTTGGAGTTTTTTGAGGGTGTAACAAGGATGTTAGACGAGGGTAAGCCAGTGGATGTTGTATACCAAGATTTTCAGAAGGCATTCGATAAGGTGCCACATAGGAGATTGGTGAGTAAAATCAGAGCTCATGGCATTGGGGGCAGGGTTTCAACATGGATAGAAAACTGGTTGGCAAATAGAAAGCAAAGGGTAGCAGTGAATGGGTGTTTTCGGACTGGCTGGAGGTGACTAGTGGGGTACCACAGGGCTCTGTATTGGGACCACAGCTCTTTACGATTTATGTCAACGATTTAGATGTGGGCATTGAAAACTATATCAGCAAGTTTGCTGACGATACTAAACTGGGTGGCAGTGTGACATGCGAAGAGGACGTTAGGAGAATACAGGGAGACTTGGATAGGCTGGGTGAGTGGGCAGATACTTGGCAGATGTCATTCAATGTGAATAAATGTGAAGTTATCCACTTTGGAAGCAGGAACAAGAGGGCAGAGTATTGTCTGAACGGTGTAGAGTTAGGTAAGGGAGAAATACAAAGAGACCTAGGAGTCCTAGTTCATCAGTCAATGAAGGTGAATGAGCAAGTGCAACAGGCAGTGAAGAGGGCAAATGGAATGTTGGCCTTTATTACAAGGGGAATTGAGTACAAGAGCAAGGATGTCCTTTTGCATTTGTACAGGGCCCTGGTGAGACCACACCTGGAATATTGTGTACAGTTTTGGTCTCCAGGTTTAAGGAAGGACATTCTGGCAATTGAGGAAGTGCAGTGTAGATTCACTAGGTTGATTCCTGGGATGGCAGGGCTGTCTTATGCAGAGAGATTGGAGAGATTGGGCTTGTACACACTGAAATTGAGGAGATTGAGAGGAGATCTGATTGAAATGTTTAAGATAATTAAAGGATTTGATAGGATTGAGGCAGGAAATATGTTCCAGATGTTGGGAGAGTCCAGTACCAGAGGGCATGGATTGAGAATAAGAGGTCAGTTATTTAAAACAGAGTTGAGGAAGAGCTTCTTCTCCCAGAGAGTTGTGGAGGTGTGGAATGCACTGCCTCGGAAGACGGTAGAGGCCAATTCTCTGGATGCTTTCAAGAAGGAGCTAGATAGATATCTGATGGATAGGGGAATCAAGGGATATGGGGACAAGGCAGGGACTGGGTATTGATAATGAATGATCAGCCATGATCTCAGAATGGCGGTGCAGACTCGAGGGACCGAATGGTCTACTTCTGCACCTATTGTCTATTGTCTTTCACTCTGTTGCTCCCTCTGTGGATGCTGCTTGTCTTGCTGAAGATCTCAAGAATTTTTTGATTTTATTTCAGATTTCCGGCACCTAGGGTATTATGCTACTGGAAGATTGTGAAGCTGTGCTCGAATAAGGACAGAACTAGAGGAAATCATGTAAAATAGAATGCTAACATTATAGTTGTACACAGTTTAAGATAAGGTATGCTTACCATTCTGTCTCCCTTACACTGTTTCTGCAGAGTGCTCCTCTTTTTGTCCTTGCATCGTTTATTCTGGAACCAAACCCTGATGACCCTTGAGCTGAGACCTGTCATCTCTATGAGCTGTTGCTTCAAATGTGCATCCGGCCGGGGGTTGGCAGCGTAACAGGTCCGCAGTGTCAGCAGCTGCTGCTCGTTCAGCACTGTCCGCACACGGGCTATCTTATCAGGGTGCTTTGCTGACTGATAGGCCTTGAATTTCTCTACTGGCAAACAGAAGAATTCAACAGTAAAGAATTGTAAGCTATTGCTTGCCACAAAACATCAAATTTCAGTGATATTAAACCTGATTTTGATTCTGAGATTCATTAAAACCACCATTCTGCGAGGAATGAACAAATTTCTTTTATATTGTTAAATTAGAACCAATCTTTGAAGATCATATTCTGCTGCATTGAAATCAAGTTTTAATTTGATATATTAACCATCACATTACCTCTCTCACACCTACCTCCTTTGAAATACATTGGTGCTACTGCACAGTACTGCATAATTAAATTATTGTCTGCATTTTATTTATCCAGGACAGTAACAGGCCCAACAAAGCCACACCACCCAATTAACCTACTAACCTTCATACCTCTGGAATATGCAGGGAAACCAGCGCACCTGGAGGAAACTCGTGCAGACATGGGACGAATGTACAAATTCCTTATAGAGAGTGGTGGAATTGAACCTGGGTCACTGGCTCTGTAATAGTGTTTTGCTAACCACTACACTACTAAGCCATCCTGGCCCCTGACACCATTTTAACTTGGTAGAACTAAGTTTGACAATTTTGTACTGAGAGGATGCCAAATAAGTGCACATAAAGCAGATGAGCTTAGAGCGTGGATCAGAACTTGGAGCTATGATGTTGTGGCCATTACAGAGACTTAGATGGCTCAGGGGCAGGAATGGTTACTCAGAGTGTCAGGCTTTAGATGTTTTGGAAAGGACAGGGAAAGAGGCAAAAGAGGTGGGGGTGTAGCACTGCTAACCAGAGATAGTGTCACAGCTGCAGAAAAGGAGGAAGTCATGGAGGGGTTGTCTATGGAGTCTCCGTAGGTGGAAGTTAGGAACAGGAAAGGGTCAATAACTCTACTGGGTGTTTTTTATAGACCACCACCCAGTAGTAACAAGGACATTGAGGAGCAGATAGGGAGACAGATTCTGGAAAAGTGTAGAAAAAACAGGGTTGTTCTGGTGGGAGATTTTAATTTCCCAACTACTGATTGGCAGCTCCTTAGAGCAAGGGATTTAGATGGTGTGGAGTTTGTTAGGTGTGTTCAGGAAAGTTTCCTGACACAATATGCAGATAAGCCTACAAGAAGAGAGGCTGTACTTCATCTGATATTGGGAAATTAACCTGATTGGGTGTCAGGTCTCTCAGTGGGAGAACACTTTGAAGATAGTGATCACAATTCTATCTCCTTTACCATAGCTTTGGAGAGGGATAGGAACAGACAAGTTAGGAAAGCATTTAATTGGAGTAAGGGGAAATATTCAGGCAGGATCTTGGAAGCATACATTGGGAACAGATGTTCTCAGGGAAATGTGTTACAGAAATGTGGCAAATGTTCAGGGGATATTTGTGTGGCATTCTGCATAGGTATGTTCCAATGAGACAGGGGAAGAATGGTAGGGTACAGGAACTGTGGTGTACAAAGGCTATTAAAAATTTAGTCAAGGAGAAAAGAAAAGCTTACAAAAGATTCAAAAAAACTACGTAGAGATCCAGAAGATTATAAGGCTAGCAGGAAGGAGCTTAAGAATCAAATTAGGAGAGCCAGAAGGGGCCATGAGAATGCCTTGGCGAGCAGGGTTAAGGAAAACCCCACGACATTCTACAAGCATGTGAAGAGCAAGAGGATAAGACGGGAGAGAATAGGACCTATCAAGTGTGACAGTGGGAAACTGTGTATGGAACCGGAGGAGATAGCAGAGGTACTTACTGAATACTTTGCTTCAGTATTCACCACGAAATTGGATCTTGGCAATTCTAGGGATGACTTACAATGGATTGGAAAGCTTGAGCATATAGACATTAAGAAAGAGGATGTGCTGTTGCTTTTGGAAAGGGTCAAGTTGTTAAGTCTCTGGGACTGGATGAGATGTACCCCAGGCTACTGTGGGAGGTGAGGGAGGAGACTGCTGAGCCTCTGGCGATGATCTTTGCATCATCAATGTGAACGGGAGAGGTTCTGGAGGATTGGAAGGTTGTGGATGTTGTTCCCTTATTCAAGAAATGGAGTAGAGATAGCCCAGGAAATTATAAAACATTGAGTCTTACTTCAGTGGTTGGTAAGTTGATGGAAAAGATCCTGAGAGGCCGAATTTATGAACATTTGGGGAGGCATAATATGATTAGGAATAGCCAGCATGGCTTTGTCAAAGGCAGGTTGTGCCTTACGAGCCTGATTGAATTTTTTGAGGATGTGACATTGATGAAGGCAGAGCAGTAGATGTAGTGTATATGGATTTCAGCAAGTCATTTGATAAGGTAGCCCGTGCAAGGCTTATTGAGAAGATAAGGAAGCATGGGATCCAAGGGGACATTGCTTTGTGGATCCAGAACTAGCTTGCCCACAGAAGGCAAAGAGTGGTTTTAGATGAGTCATATTCTGCATGGAGGTCAGTGACCAGTGGTGTGCCTCAGGGTTCTGTTCTGGGACCCCTACTCTTTGTGATTTTTATAAATGACCTGGATGAGGAAGTGGAGGGATGGGTTAGCAAGTTAGCTGATGATACAAAGGTTGGGGGTGTTGTGGATACTGTGGAGGGCTGTCAGAGGTTACAGCAGGACATTGATAGGATGCAAAACTGGGCTGAGAAGTGGCAGATGGAGTTTATCCCAGGTAAGTGTGAGGTGATTCATTTTGGTATGTCAAATATACCAGAACATAGAATTAATGGTAAGACTCTTGGCAATGTGGAGGATCAGAGGGATCTTGGGGTCTGAGTCCATAAGACACTCAAAGATGTTGCACAGGTTGACTCTGTGGTTAAGAAGGCATACGGTGCATTGGCCTTCATCACTCGTGGGATTGAGTTTAGGAGCTGAGAGGTAATATTGCAGCTATAAAGGACCCTGGTCAGTCCCCACTTGGAGTACTGTAATCAGTTCTGGTCACTTCAATGCAGGAAGGATGTGGAAACCATAGAAAGGGTGAAAAGGAGATTTACAAAGATGTTGCCTGGATTGGGGAGGATGCCTTATGAAAATAGGTTGAGTGAACTCGGCCTTTTTTTCTTGGAGTGGCAGAGAATGAGAGGGGACCTGATAGAGGTGTATAAGATGATGAGAGGCATTGATCTTGTGGATAGTCAGAGGCTTTTTCCCAGGGCTGAAATGGCTAACACGAAAGGCCACAGTTTTAAGGTGCTTGGAAGTAAGTACAGAAGATATGTCAGTGGTAAGTTTTTTTTTTTGTTTTTTTTTTCTTTTACACACAAGGTTTGGTGAGTGAGTGGAATGGGCTGCCGGCAACGGTGGTGGAGGCAAATACAATAAGGTCTTTTAAGAGACTCCTGGACAGGTACATGGAACTTAGAAAAACAGAGGGCTATGGGTAACCCGAGGTAATTTCTAAAGTAAGCACGTACATGTTCGGCACAGCATTGTGGGCCAAAGGGCCTGTATTGTGCTGTAGGTTTTCTATATTAGTTTAGAATTACATTATCTTTATACCCTGGAAACTGCTAACATTTTTTTACATGAAATGTTATAATCTCTGGCATGGAGAGCATTTATTGCCTCTTTCACTGTTTAGAAGGATGAATCACTATGATGGTGAGACTGGAGTTACAGAAAAATAAGAAATAGACAACAGAACAGGACATTTGGCCCTTATGTTTGCTCTGCCATTCAGGCGAATTATAGCAGATAATCTACCTTGCATATCATTCAGAATGAGTAACAATACAAGATTTCCTTTGCAAAAGTTCATAAAGTGATTAGTGACAATCTGGTAGTTTCATGTTAAGTGTCACGGGCAGTCCCCTGATTATGTGAGGCTTCTATTCCTGAGAACTACGCACAAGTGTTTTCTTTGTAAATCAGAACCATCAATTTTCCTTTGTCACCATACATCTACTTGCTATAATTCTTTTAATTCATCTAATATGCATTCTAACACCACCTATAATTAGACTAATGGAATATATTTGGTGCAATGGAGTTACGTCTCTACCAAAGGAGGTGTAAGGTGCTCCTTCCCTCCACTAGCCTGTAGGTCACCCTTGGGCTAGTTGTAGTACCTGTGTAGCCCCAGATCACTGTCACGTGAAGCCATGAGAGCAGGTAATGGATGGTCACATGAGCAGCTGGTGCATATCACAAGTCTTGGTTATGTGTCCACTAACGCCAGGCAGACAATCTCTGAAGAGTATTGATAATCGCTGGTATCACCTGTCTTGTAAAGACATTGCCCAGAAGAAGGCAATGGCAAACCAATTGCAGAAAAAATTGCCAAGAACAATCATGGTCAAAGACCATGATTGCCCACATCATATGACACAGCATTTAATGGTGATGAATGGAATGTATACTGTATCCAGTCATTAATCAATACCACAAATAATTTTATTAGTATTATTGCTAACTTGATAAAATACTTAAAAAATATATGGGAGAATTTGTGTTAAATCAAATTTCTGTAAGTCAGGAGGCCCCTGTACTATATAGGAACTAAATTTTAAGTCTTCCACTATCAAAGTGGGATTATATCTCATGTTACTAGATCAACAGCACAAATCTTTGGATAGTTATGCAGTAACTTAACCACTAGGTTACTGTATACGAGGGGTGATTGATAAGTCTGAGGTAGAAGGAGTCAATTTTAGGAAACCTAGCACATTTATTTTTCAACAGAGTCCCGTCCTACATTTACACACTTAGTCCAGCGGTCATGGAGCATACAGATCTTGGACCTCCAGAAAGTGTCCACAGACGGGGTGATTGATAAGTTCATGGCCTAAGGTAGAAGGACATGAGTTATACAGCTCTCGTTACATGCACATGCAGTTCTACTCTTTAAGTGGTTATGCAGAAAGTTTGAAGTTAATAACTCATCTGGGGTGATTGATAAGTTCATGGTCTAAGGTAGAAGGAGATGAGTTATTAACTACAAACTTTCTGCATAATCACTCAGAGTTGAGCTGCATGTGCATGTAATGAGAGCTGTATAACTCATCTCCATCTACCTTAGGCCACGAACTTATCAATCACCCATCTGTGGACACTTTCTGGAGGTCCAAGATCTGTATGCTCCATGACCGTTGGACTAAGTGTGTAAATGTAGGAGGGGACTATGCTGAAAAATAAACGTGCTAGTTTTTCTAAAATTGACTCCTTCTACCTTAGGCCACAAACTTATCAATCACCCCTCGTACTTGTATGACAGCATTTGAGAACAAGCATCAACTGACCTGATTGATATAAATTACCAGTGTCCGCTTCAGAGTTCAAAGGACCCTCTTGACGTAAGCTGGTATCTAGAAGGCCACCATCCTTAATGCAGTGTGGTCCGTCTACCCGCAATCTGAACACATCTCCGGGCACGAGCTGCCGCTTGCAAGCCACACAGCAGAAACATCGTTGGTGATAGGTGAGGCCTCGAGCTCTCAGGACCAGGTCCGAGGATAACAGTCCACCCTGACACTGAGCACATCTCACGGGGAATTTTCTAAAGAACAGCAGAGGAGTCATTTTGTTGTGGAATTTGTTTTTATCTGAGAGCACCTTACTGCACATTTTGAAAATTTTTCAAGTATCTCCTCTCAGACTAACAAATAAAGCTCTAAATTATGTCCAATAGAGTTCAAGCTTTACAATTAGACTTAGTGAACCGAGGTTGGAAGCTGGATGACCAGAAATGCACAAGTTACAAAGTCTGTCACTGTTGGATAGCTGACTAATAGTCGTGTTCAAATTCCAGATCAAGTTTATTGTTATTATGTTCATACTGTTGGATTAGGGTGTAGAATTGATATTTCTCTAGTATTTTTCTTGTGATTTAACTTTCCTGTGGTTGCTTATAATTTTTATATAATCACCTATATATGTGTCATTGTTCAGTAAATTTTCTAGTAGCATAGTTGATTCCGTATTTTCTGGAAGCTTCTCAGTTTTCCTGCAGCACGTGTCACACCACTTGAATCTGGGTATTTAATAGTTAATTGTTATCACTGGAATGTTATCCCTAATCTGAGTATGAGACTTCTTTGTCTTTTCTTTATTCTCTCTTTGTTCTTGTTACACTTAATCAAGCAGCCATAATCACCAAGGTTTGTGCCTTGTTTTTTACTTCTAAAAAACCACTTGATCAATATCATCAGATCCCACAATACATACACTGGGTATAAATGCCATGAAAATGAACTCTTTCTGTCAGCAATACCATGCAAGATTATGGCAAACATTAATGAACATTCGTTAATGAGAATTAAAATTTAAAAATTATATTTAGCAATGTGTCAGCTCAAACAATTGAAATTAATATTGGAACGCTACTGTCTTTGTGAAACCATGGGAGCATGTTTGTATGAGCAGCTGGTGCACATCACAAGTCCTAGTTATGTGACCACTGACGCCAGGCAGACAATTCTGAAGAGTATTGACAATGGCTGGAGTCATCCATCTTGTAAAGACACTGCCCAGAAGATAGCAATGGCAAACCACTTCTGTACAAAAAATTGCCAAGAGTAATCAGTAGTCATGAGACCATGATTGCCTACACAATCTGACAAGGCACATAATGATGATAATGGTGACTGTTTATGTAACAATAAGGGCCTATGTCTTAAGGAGGTGAATGAAGATTAGGAAGGAATGAAGGGCTATAATGAATAGAATATGCTAACTGCACTGAGCCTGCAGCCTGTTACATTCCTATAACGTTGCAGCCTAAGAGGCTGATCTGCTGTTCTCAGAATTGTTCATCTGGCTCACTGTCCATTGGCCACATTTAGTGCTCATAACAAAAAGCGAAACTGTTGACTTAAACCATTACTGCACAGTGAAAACCACAGCAGATTGAGGATCATTGCACACTCATAGTTTAACACCAAACTCCCAAAGCTGACATTCCGGCTCAGTGTTACACCAGAGGCTGTGTGGTACTGCAGGCTTCCCCAAGGGAAATCACTGATCCAATGAGAGGTTTGGCTATTGACAGACCTTCCCCTCTGCAAACTGTTCTGCTTAATTGGTGTATAAAGACATAATTACTGCCCCACCAACTTTATTAATCATAAAAGTATATATAGATTGTGATTCATTCAGCTACAGCTGACTAGAAAGGAATAGATGGGGAAGAAGCCAGAATAAGAGGGTGGGGCAGTGTTGGAATACAAACTGACATCTGACAGGATGCTCAAGCTAGGCTTTCTATAGCAAAAATTAATTAAAAGCAGTTGAGATGTTTCTTCTGTGTAAGATATATGGCAATGATATAATGACAATAATGTCTATATTTGTGAATTTTTAAATTTCACTTTCTCCAATGATAATTACAGATTACTATATATATCTACCCGATGTTGTGGTGGTCCATTTTGCAGCCAACAGGAAGAGCACAGAGCTGTGAAAAATAATGGATCACCTTGCAAAGTGTAGCCACAAGATCCCATGCATGTAGGCTTTCAGTCTTACTTTGTCATAATTGTGAAGTGCCAAGTGCTCCCTCACAGATAATCAGAGCTCAATGATTCAAATACTTTGTACACTTTGTACTGCACAGAGTACACTTCCCACAATCTGCAGCCAGGAAACAAGTCACTATTACAGAGACAGCAACCCGGGTTTAGTTCTGCCGCTGTCTGTAAGGAGTTTGTACGTTCTTCCCATGTAGGTTTCCTCCGCGTGCTCTAGTTTCCTCCCATGTTCCAAAGATGTTACAGTTTAGTAAGTTAATTGGTCACATGGGTGTAATTGGGTGGCATGGCCTCGGTAACGGTACACTTGTTACTGTACCTTATCTTGAAAAAAAATCTCCAAATCTTGCCTTCTTTGGGAATTAAATAGGGTTATTGAAAAGCCTGGGGGGGGGGGGGGGAAGGAATTAAGTTAGAGTAAAATCAAAAATATACATATTATTGCTTTAAAGTAGAAAATTTGGATAGATTATATTTATTTGAAGCAATCTCACTTTATCATGTATCCCCATTTAAATTATATTTGGTTTTAACTTTTCATGTACAGTAGGTGGCAAAGCTACTGAGAAAATATTAAATTAATGAAAAGATTTTGATCACAGCAAGGATATGACGATATTATTTCACACCTGAAGTAGTCAGTCTTGCAGTAGATCTTGCCCTCCTTGACGAAACAAGTAGAACTCTCATCCAGTTTCTGGTTGCACTCAGCACACCTGAGACAGGCTGCGTGCCACTCCAGATCGGGGTAGACTCGCAGAATGTATGGGTCAGTGATATGTTTGCTGCAGCCTACACAAGTTGAAGCCAGTTCTTCCCCTGCAACCCAGCATTTCAGGAAAAAAAACACAACGAATTCAGTCTGGAGGTTAATTTTGACATTTTTACACATTGGTGGCATGATCCAAGCATAGGATACATAGTCAGTCTGGGTATGTTAAGCAGCTCCTGCTACGGAGGAATGCTAAGAATGACATAAGAAAGAAAGAAAGTTAGAATACTTCATTTATTATCTGTTGTGTTGCAGTCCAAAGGCAACAATGTATTCATTTTTATCTTATACATTGAGTAATAAATATTGCTCAGGCATCGGGAGAAATCTGCTATTCTTCCTTAAGATGAATGTAAGTATTTTTACTGGTGGTAGTGGCTTGTTTTGATACCTTGCCCAAAAGACCTTTAATACCCATAGAATGGGCAGGATTATGTGGGGTGAGAACCGGTCTTAACCCTGAGTGAGTATGGATGAAAGACATTTGTGCAGCTGACATTGAAACACTATGGTGCAGGTGAAATAACCATATAACCTTATAACAATCACAGCACAGAAACAGGCCATCTTGGCCCTCCTAGTCCGTGCCGAACTCTTAATCTCACCTAGTCCCACCTACCCGCACTCAGCCCATAACCCTCCACTCCTTTCCTGTCCATATACCTATCCAATTTTACCTTAAATGACACAACTGAACTGGCCTCTACTACTTCTACAGGAAGCTCATTCCACACAGCTATCACTCTTTGAGTAAAGAAATACCCCCTCGTGTTTCCCTTAAACTTCTGCCCCCTAACTCTCAAATCATGTCCTCTAGTTTGAATCTCCCCTACTCTCAATGGAAACAGCCTGTTCATGTCAACTCTATCTATCCCTCTCAAAATTTTAAATACCTCGATCAAATCCCCCCTCAACCTTCTACGCTCCAATGAATAGAGGCCTAACTTGTTCAACCTTTCTCTGTAACTTAATTGCTGAAACCCAGGTAACATCCTAGTAAATCGTCTCTGCACTCTCTCTAATTTATTGATATCTTTCCTATAATTCGGTGACCAGAACTGCACACAATATTCCAAATTTGGCCTTACCAATGCCTTGTACAACTTTAGCATTACATCCCAACTTCTGTACTCAATGCTTTGATTTATAAAGGCCAGCATTCCAAAAGCCCTCTTCACCACCCTATCTACATGAGACTCCACTTTCAGGGAACTATGCACAGTTATTCCTAGATCTCTCTGTTCCTCTGCATTCCTCAATGCCCTACCATTTACTCTGTATGTTCTATTTGGATTATTCCTGCCAAAATGTAGAACCTCACACTTCTCAGCATTAAACTCCATCTGCCAACGTTCAGCCCATTCTTCTAACCGGCATAAATCTCCCTGCAAGCTTTGAAAACCCACCTCATTATCCACAACACCTCCTACCTTAGTATCATCGGCATACTTACTAATCCAATTTACCACCCCATCATCCAGATCATTTATGTATATTACAAACAACATTGGGCCCAAAACAGATCCCTGAGGCACCCCGCTAGTCACCGGCCTCCATCCCGATAATGGGAAACTGTTGAGTTAACTGGTGCAGTAGAGAATGAGCACCAATGTTTTGAATGGCTACTGGTATGAGTGGTATTGTGGACAATCAGTATAGCTGCACTAAAACAATAACCGCAGATGCTAGGAACCTTAAATAATAAAAAAAAGGAAATTGCTGGAAATATACAGCAAGCCAGCTGTGAGAGAGGGACAGAAGGAGAAAGAGATGGTGGGCAGGGGACATTTTCCAAAGCTAAAGGGAGAGAGGTTTTCCCTTATAGGAGAAAGCTCATGAACTACAATGGAATTTGGACAAAATATGGACTATCAAGTGAAGATTACTAAGAAAACAGTTATAAGTGCTATACAGAAGATTTGAAAAGGTTTAAACATACTGTACATTGGTGATTGCTGCTTAATGTATTCATCAAGTCAATAAGGGGGACCTGGAAAATTGGTGGTCCAGAGGACCATGCAGGGTGAATCTAGGACAGCCAGAGCAAAGGAGCCAAGTGTTGGGCCGCAGGTTGGAGCAGAAAGACTGGAATAAGCCGTGCATGGTGAAGGAATGCGGGGCAATGAGCCAGCGCACCAAGCACGACAACAAGAAAATAGGGAGAAGCGAGAGTGAACTTCACGGGAGAAAAGGCAAAGCGCAAAGGCAGCAGGTGATCCTCAGAAAATATGAAAGCAGGCGTGGACCCGGGTGAGTGAAGCTCAAGCGGAAGTGAAAGGAAAAAGTCAAGATGTTGGTCAAGCGGAACTGGGAGGAAAATGTCAAGTCGGATTTTCAAGCGGTCCTCAAAGGGTGTAACATAGCTAAACCTGCAGGGTGAACCTCGCAAATCAGCCGCAGTGTATTTCAGGGAGGCTGGAAGTAAACCGCCAATTGGGAAGAAATGGTCTGAGAAGATAGAAAGAAGCATTAGGGCGTAGAGGCAGCGGGGTGATCAGTAGTGTAAATTTAACGCGGGTGCGGACCCGTCTTTGTGGATTTTAAGCGGACTTACGATCGCACGCGGGGAGACTGGAAGTAGACCGCAAACGGGGAAGAAGTCGGGGTGATAAACCGGTGTAGCAAGCAGTCAGAAGCGAGACTGGACTTCGAGGGCTCAGAGGTAGCGGGCGGCAAAGGAAAAAACAGGATGATCCAAAGTTGGAATGTTAAAGTAGAAGCGGAAGTCACGGTGTGGATGAAGCAGACCCGAGGGGGTGGGGGTTTGAACCCGAGCGGACGTTTGAGGGCGGTGGCCGAACAGACCATGTGCAGATTGAATCAGGAACAGGGATGGGCACAGCGACTAAGCAGGGAAGGTGAGACACTCATCGGCTGCAGGGTAGCTGGAAGTGTACTGGTCAATGTGAAAAGGGTGCCTACGCAGGGCGAAGCATAAATCGTTGCGGATAAACGGGATTAGTGCAGAGAGGTACAAAGGCGGCAGACATGGCAGATTGAAGGTTTTATTTCTGTGTACTCTATAAGCAGACAAAATAGTTAACTATATAGCCAGAAGCTGACAATGTTGAGGTTTAGTAAACATAATGGAAAATGGCACTTGGAATGATTGCTTCAAAACAAATCACGATGCTGATATGAAGGTTGTTGGGTTCAACCACTGGAAAATGGGATTTAAATTAACAAATCTTTTCAAGGAAAGTTGTCAACACAGAGAATGGACCTCTAGAATCGTGGCACAAGCTATTATTTGAGATGGATTGGTCATCTAAAGTCTTTTTGGATGGATAGGTTGAGTAGGGTGGACTTGATCATCTCTTTTTATGATATGAACTTGTAAAAGTCAATATTTTCGTTGTCAGCAGGAAAATGTTTGTGGTTCTGATATCTTACCTTTGGAAGCATGGTTTTACTACCACCAGAGCTTACCCACTTAAAATAAATCCTGGCCACCTGACAAATATGACATATCTCCCCACTCATAACGCTGGCCATGATACTCTGACATTTTTTCTCCTTGTAGAGATATTTATTATATCACGTCGTTGCCCATAACCCATCCCTCATATTTCTGTCACAAAGAAGACAGATGGTTGGGTGACAGTGAATTAGAAGACTATATTTCAAGCAAATGATTTATGAAAGTCAGTGGAACCTTGAAGTGGGACTACTGAATAAAATTCCATTCTAATAATCCCAGCTTTTTTTCTATTATCTATATTTTAAAAATATTTTGTATATTGTATGTGTTGAAAATGCTGAAGGAGTATTAGATATTATGAGGAATATTTGCTATACCTTAGCATAATCATGGTAAAATGTTCTCCATGTCGAGGTTCCTGCAGCAATTGTGAAATCTAACACCATAGTCTTTTCCTGACCAAGTTTCTGTCTTAGTAGCGCTGCCACAGACTCTGCAAAACTATAACTTCCAAATCATTTTGAGCAATGTGTTTTGCATCTGCTATCATGGTTTAAGTTATTCACAGGGTTTACATTATTTCTAGTTATCATTTTTTAGTCCAGTTCAGGATCTTTCAAAATGAGCCATAGTCAGTTATTCAAAAAGTTAAACACATGAAAGTTCAGTTTCGATAATAACTTGCAACAAAGCTTTTAGAGATAATAATGAGACCTGTGCACTGTTTTGCTTTTTACTGTTCAACTTTTAACCAGTTTGTTAAACCAATCTAATAATTCTGTTATGCACTCAGTGGCTACATTATTAGGTACACCTCTATGCCTACTTGCTAATGCAAATATCTAGTTAGCCTATCGTGGCAGCAACTCAATGCACAAAAGCATGCAGACATGGTCAACAGGTTCAGTGATCATTCAGACGAAGCTTCAGAACAGGGAAGAAATATCATCTTAGAGACTGACCGTGGCATGATTGCTGGTGCTAGACAGGTTTGTTTAAGTATCTCAGAAACTGCTGATCTCCTGGAATTTTTATGCATAACAGCCTCTAGAGTTTACAGAGAATGGTGCAAAAATAAAACAGTAAACATCCAGTGACTGGTATTTCTGTGGGCAAACCATCTTGTTAATGGGAGAGGTCAGAGGAGAATAGCCAGACTGGCTCAAGTTAATGCAAAGGCAACAGTAACTCAAATAATAATGCGCTACTGGAGTTGTGTAGAAGAGAATCTCTGAGCCCTCAACATGTTGAACTTTGAAGTGGATGGGCTACAACAGCAGAAGAAAATGAACATACAGATGCAGATGATACTAGGATAGTTGGCGTTGTGGATAATGAAGTAGGTTTTCAAAGCTTGCAGAGAGATTTAGGCCAGTTAGAAGAATGGGCTGAAAGATAGCAGATGGAGTTTAATGCTGATAAGCATGAGGTGCTACATTTTGGTAGGAATAATCAAAATAGGACATACATGGTAAATGGTAGGGCATTGAGGAATGCAGTAGAACAGAGTGATCTAGGAATAATGGTGCATAGTTCCCTGAAGGTGGAATCTCATGTGGATGGGGTGGTGATGAAAGCTTTTGGTATGTTGGCCTTTATAAATCAGAGCATTGAGTATAGGAGTTGGGATGTAATGTAATGTTAACATTGTACAAGGCATTAGTGAGTATTTGTGTACAGTTTGGAGTATTGTGTACAGTTCTGGTCACCGAATTATAGGAAAGATGTCAACAAATTGGAGTACAGAAGAGATTTACTAGAATGTTACCTAGGTTTCAGCACCTAAGTTATAAAGAAAGGTTGAACAGGTTAAGTCTTTATTCTTTGGAGCGTAGAAGGTTGAGGGGGGACTTGATAGAGGTATTTAAAATTATGAAGAGGATAGATAGAGTTGACGTGGATAGGCTTTTTCCATTGAGAGTAGGGGAGATTCAAACAAGAGGACACGAGTTGAGAGTTAAGGGGCAGAAGTTTAGGGGTAACACGAGGGGGAACTTCTTTACTCAGAGAGTGGTAGCTGTGTGGAACAAGCTTCCAGTAGAAGTGGGTTTCAGCAAACATCTTAAAGCAGGACAAAATAAAACAGAAAATGCTGGACATTCTAGATGGAATCTTTAAGAGAAACGGAGTTAACATTCCAGGCTTTCATCAGAACATTTCATCAATATTAAAGTTAACTCTGTCTCTCCAGATGCCACCTGTCCTGCAGATCAGTTTAAAAAAGATATTTTGGATTCCCAATACACTATTTGCATCTTTCTGTTTTCTGGATAAAACTTACACAATGATCTAAAGCAAATCATAATCTCATGAGCCAATACACAAATTGTTTGATTTGGTTTTCTCCTAAAAGATAAAGATGAAAATAAATGGTTCAAAACCATTAAGGCTATCACTGGTAGGTTTGCATTTCATAGTTAATATCTGTACTTGTGTAGAATGTCCATGTAATGAACATTCTTCAGTAAAGGTTAGACAAGAGCAAACCAGCTCTGAGTAAATTGTAAGTGTATCTAAAATAACACATACAAAATATTGGAGGAAATTGGCAAGTCAGGAAACATCTATGAAGATCTGATGTACTGATGAAGGGTTTCGGACCGAAACGCTGGCTGTTCATTGCTCTCCATAGATGCTGCCTGACCTGCTGACCTCCAGCATTTTGTGTGTGTTCCTCTGGATTTCCAGCAAACGCAGAACCTCTTGTGTTTATAATGCATCTGTCCATTTTCACAGTGGTGTAGCTGTTTTTGAACAGATTGTGGGGCAGTCTTTATCTACTGAGCCTAAAAATAACTCCAATAAAAGACTGAGCTCCTCCTTTGCAAATGGAAGCATATTGTGTGGCCTTGAGGAATGTAATTCTGTCAACAGAAACTTTATGAATTTAATGGAATACATATATTTCAATATAGAATAGTATGTCTTCAGGATTGTTACTAATCGTTAAGTGTAATTACGTACGCTACCTTTTCAGGGTGCCTCGTATAACCTTCCAATTCTTTTATTATTGAAAGCAAAATTGTGCAAACTACCATCAAAGCATGTATTATTATTGATTTTGGTTTTAATATTTTTATTCAAAAAAACTAAATTACGTCTAATTGTAAGAGGAATTCCATCCGAAGAATTGTGAAGTCATACATTTGGGGAAGGCAGATAGAAAAGAGAATAAACAATAAGTGCTCTAATACTATAAATTGTAGATGAACAGAGTGGTCTCCGGTGGACGTTCATGATCCGTGAAGATAATGGGACAGGTTAGTAAAGAAGGTGTGTGGGACATTTGCCCCCTTTACTAACCTGGTCCACATTTGACTTTATTATTTGAGGCCGCAAATACAAGACCAGGTAAGTAAATCATGCTAAAACTGTGTGATACAACCTACAGCACAGCTAGAATAGTAGTCGTGGTTTTAGGTCACTACAGGAAGAATTTTGGTAGCACTAGCAATGGTGCAGAAAAGACTGACAGTAATGTTGGAGAGCAGGAAAACTCTAGTTATGAGGAGAGACTGACTACTGTCCTTGATAGAACAAAGGGGATGAAATGGAGAAGATGAAAAGGCATGGTTTACTTCATTTGGCAAGAGAAAGCAATACCGGAAGACACAGATATAGCTTGATCTTTTGGACTGAAGGGGAATTGAGGGGCTTTCCCTCATTCAAATGAGTGAACTAAACAGCTTGAAAGAAACCTCATCATTAAATGGTAACTGGATGAGTATTTTGACCTAAAAAGTACATGGATTTAGGACTCGGGAGTGGAATCAACTTGAATGGAATTTTTTCTGGTCAGAATGAGCATGATGAGCTGAATGCTGAATTACACAAATTTTCGTTGCCTTGTGCACCAATTATCTGTGCTTTTCATTTCTCCTAAATTGCTACATACCCCCCTCACCTTTACATTAAAAAAGATACTGTATGTTATTCCTCTTATTCAGTAAAATCATACAGCAAAAATAATGGAATTATTAATCATTTAGGGAATTAAAAGAGGAATGTAATTGATCCAATGGTAATACTTTTGTTTTAATAGTTTGCATTAAAAAAAATCTCTTCTAAATTTGGATTTGGCTAATTTGTGAAGTCTGTTTGCCAGATTAACAGCCTGGATTTTGAATTTTAATTCTTGTATTACTTGTAATGCTTGTATGTGTGGGATAAATCCCAACCTTTAGGTAATTTCTAACTAGCATAACTTGAACCAGATTTCAAAGAATTTAAATTGGCTGTTCAGACCATGAGCAGGTTCATCAGGGGTTTTTTAGGGCATTTCAAATGTTAACTTTGAAAAATGTCCTGAAGTCAGACTGCAACCTTTCTGCCTCATAAATAAAAATAAAATCAATCGACTCTGTAGTATTTTATAAACAGTAAGTATCATTAGGGTAATCTAATAGATACCATCTTTAAATACATACATACTTGATAATATTTTTGGTGAACTCTTTGGAAAAAAACGATTGTTGAAAAGCCACTATAAATGTAAAATATATTAATCGTAATACTTAACAGGATAAATACTAAATGCTGCAGGGTGCTATTATGATGCAAAGCATAAATATTTCATCTAGCCTGACGAGCATGACTTAAATTGAGTTTATTGTCATGCGCGCAAGTACATTGAGGTACAGGTACAATGAAAAGCTTGCTTTCAGCAGCTTCACAGGCACATGAGAACAGACAGCACACAGAACATAAATTATGTATAAATGTACATAAAATTATACCCGACAATGGAACAAAAACCTACAAATACAAGACCTTAGTGCAGACAAATACAAAGAAAAAAAATTGAAATCATGTCCATTGATAATTATTGTCCAATTCTATGCAATACCAGCTGATAACTTTCCCAACACTAGCAGATTAGTTCGATATATATTTTGCAAAGAAATGTCACTTATAATGCAACACCACCTTAGTTATTATATCTCTATTGACCTGATTACTTTCATTTTGATTCCAAGTGCACAAAAAAGAGAAAACTGCAGATGTAACAAACATCAGGATCATGAAATGTGAGTTTTGAGGTTCTGAAAAAAACTCATATAACATCTTTATCCTTGTTACATTTCAGCAATATCAAGAACAGTTATAAATAACAACATTAATAAATAACATGTTCCTGTGAAGGAACACTGCTAGAATACTAGCTTTCATCTATGTAGAGTATATGGAGAAAAAGAGCAGAACTCGATTAGATTCCTGGTCTCAAAATCAGCTTGGTATTAAGTAATGGCAGTTTTAAAAACAGAAGAAAACTTACTTCTGGAAGATTTCCCCAGATTCCCCATGATGAAATCAAGCCTCTCGCCCTCTCTGGAATCTGCAGTTGTCATGGAAGCTGGATTTCTGCTTTTCCAAGGAAGTGACTTTGCTGGTGGTGTTGGAGAAATACCCGTGTATTTCAAAAACTACTGCACTTGCCTATCTGTGTCACTGATTTTCTCTCATTCAGTGTATTTGCCGAGTCGATGCTCGTGACCCGCCTCTTCATTAGTAAAACTGTAAGGGGTGGGGAAATCCTTGAGAATCTAGGGGTAGGATTGCATTTTGCAGCAGATCCTTGTATTAAATTTAGAGCACAAAACAAAGATATATTCAAAATGAGTAATATATACATTAATGTAAAAGTTAGAGATCTGAGAATTATATGAGAAAAAGTGCCTTAATTTAACCAAATTAAAATTAAAATCTATTTTGCTAAAATATTCTACAGCAAATATTTCATAGAGTTATAAAATTGCTAGAAATGAGGCCTTGAAAAGGTGGCGTTCATCATTAAGGGCCCCTATCGGAGGTACAGAAGCCTGAGGACACGCACTCAACATTTTGGGAACAGCTTCTACCCTCTGCCATCAGATTTTTGAAAAGACAATGAACTAACCCAAAAATCTACCTCACTATCTTTGCTCTCTTTTTGAAGTACTTGTTTAATTTATTTCTTTTATATGTATTTCTTATTATCATTCATAGTACAGGTGTCCCCAGCTTTACAAATGTTCACTTTACGCCACTTCGCTTTTACAAAAGACCTACATTAGGAACCTATTTTCATATTACAAAGAGGCTTTTCGCTTTTACAAAAATTTTTCCCATATAAATTAATGGTTCTTCACTTTATGCCATTTTGGCTTAACCATATAACAATTACAGCACAGAAACAGGCCATCTTGGCCCTTCTAGTCTATGCTGAACGCTTACTCTCACCTAGTCCCACCGACCTGCACTTAGCCCATAACCGTCCATTCCTTTCCTGTCCATATATCTATCCAATTTTACTTTAAATGACAATATTGAACCTGCTTCTACCACTTCTACTGGAAGCTCGTTCCACACAGCTATCACTCCCTGAGTAAAGAAATTCCCCCTCATGTTATCCTTAAACTTTTGCCCCCTAACTCTCAAAAGAAAGGTTTCACAGGAACGCTCTGTCTTTGTAAAGGGGGGGGGGGAACACCGGTATTTTAAATGTAATGCTGTAATGTTCTTTATTATTCCACTGTAATGCTGCCAGAAAACAACAAATTTCACAACATATTTCAATGATTTTGTACCTGATTCTGATTCTAAATGTGACAAAGAAGTGTTGCATTCAGATCACCACATCTCTACTGGTTACTGGTAGTCTTGTTCTTTCACAGCTTTGCAAAGTACACCCTTTCAAGTATTTTCAAGTTCGCCTTTGAGACCAGTGATTGATTCGGCTTTGTCCTGTGCACCCAGTCTCTTAACTTTTAGTGAATGGGAAACTTCACTATGTTTATCCAATATTCACCAGTTATGAAACTATTTTAATAATAAGTACAGTACCACAACTTTGATGCCTATTTTGTGAGATAAGTGCCTCAGGGATTGTCAAGATTTAAATTGGTTTTGTTAAAATAATCCTGGTGGGCAATGCATGATGGTAAAGAATGATTTATGATTGTAAAATATTTTGTTTCTGGCCAATAATTACTCATCAGTAATCTGCTAATAAACAGTGTGTGGATACCATGTTTCGTGTATTGATTTTCTTGTTATGTGTTCTGATCCTAAAAGATACTTCAGGTTGCTTTGCAAACTGGTTGTGTCGTGCCTCAGTACTACAAGTTTACAAGTTTAGTTTAAGAAAAGTGTAAATTGAGAGTCTGAGATTCTGGCTGTTGCTGAGGTTTTAAGCAAACAATGTCCTAAACATACTTAATCTTCCGCTAACATGGGTTTCTTTTCACAACAGTAATATTATAATATTTAGAATACAGTTGCCAACATTAACTCAAAATATTTAAATCTCAAGGCTCATGCACCCTTCTCATTGACTAATTGTCCCACTACTATTAGGGAAGAGTCTATGTAGCATCCATCCGCGCCAGGAACATCAGACTCGAAAACAGTTACTTTCCCCAAGCAGTAAGGCTGATCAACACCTCCACCCACTCACCCACCCCTCCACAGCCCCAATTACCACTACTTTATCATTTCCTGTCAAGATGAATCCACACTCAGTTTGGAGGAACAACACCTTATATACCGACTGGGTAGCCTCCAACCTGATGGCATGAACATTGACTTCTCTAACTTCCGTTAATGCCCCTCCTCCCTTTCTTACCCCATCCCTGACATATTTAGTTGTTTATTATTTTTTGTTTCTTTCTCTCTCTCTCTGCCCATCACTCTGCCTGTTCTCCATCTCCCTCTGGTGCTCCCCCCTTCCCCTTTCTTTCTCCCGAGGCCTCCCGTCCCATGATCCTTTCCCTTCTCCAGCTCTGTATCACTTTCGCCAATCACCTTTCCAGCTCTTAGCTTCATCCCACCCCCTCCGGTTTTCTCCTATCATTTCGCATTTCCCCTCCCCCCCCCACTACTTTCAAATCTCTTAGTATCTCTCCTTTCAGTTAGTCCTGATGAAGGGATTCGGCCCGAAATGTCGACAGTGCTTCTTCCTATAGATGCTGCCTGGCCTGCTGTGTTCCACCAGCATTTTGTGTGTGTTGTTCATGTTCTTAGTATTTTTTTACATTTTTATTAATTGCACAATTTTATTTTTTCCACTTAGCTTGTTTGTCAAGCTTTGTTATTTATAGTTGCTCATAAATTCCATTGTATTTCTTTAGTTTTCTGTAAATCCCTGCAAGAAACGGACTATCAATAGTATATGGTGAAATATACATGCTTTGAGAATAAATTTACTTTCAACCTTGATAAGGTGCAGCCAAGTAAAGTGAGGTAATTATACCCCATCTGATTTTCTAGTTTATTTTTTGGCTTTCTGGCTTCAATCCTTCAGTAAACAGTGAATATGCCAAGCATTATTTTCTATTTAGCACTAACACAAAATAGGCAAGATTTAAACCAGCATCCTGGCCTTAACTTGCCTGAGCAACACATGCAAAACACTGGAGAAACTCAGCAAGTCAGGCAGCATCTATAGAAATAAATAAACAGTCTACATTTCAGGCTGTGACCCTTCATCAGGGCTGGAAAGGAAGGGGAATGATGGCAGGATAAGAAAGTGGGGAGTGGAGAAAGTGATAGGTGAAGCCAGTTGGATGAAGGAGGGAGGATGAAGGAAGAAACTGGGATGTGATAGGTGGAAAATACAAATGGCTGGAGAATAAGGAATCTATTAGGAGAGGAGGGGAGAAAGGGAAGGAGGAAAGATATTGGGGGAGATGATAGGGGAAGAGATAAGAGGCCAGAGTGGGGAATTAAAGATGAGGGTGGGGGAGGGGGAAATTACCAGAAGTTGGAGATAATGATGTTCATGCCAGCAGATTGGGGTCTATACAGACCAAATATGAGGTGGTGCTTCTGCAACCTGAGAGTGAACTCATCGTGGTGGAAGAGTAGGCCCTGGACAAACATTTTGGAACTGCAATGGGGATGAGAAAGTACAAGTAAGAGAGAATCTGCAGATGCTGGAAATCCAAGCAACACACACAAAACTCTGGAGGAATTCAGCAGGCAAGGCAGCATTTATGGAAAAAAAAGTACAGTTTCAGGCCGAGACCCTTCGGCAGAACTTAAGGTAGTTGGCACTGTGAAATTCCACTTTTTGCGGATGCAGCGGAGGCACTTGGCAAAGTGGTCCCCCAAACTTGCTCAGGTCTGACCATTGTAGAGGATGCTCCGTAGGGAGCACCATATATAGTAGACAATCCCAACAGATTTGCAGGTGAAGTATTACCTCACCTGGAAGGACTGTTTGGGGCCCTGCATAGAGGTGAGTGAGGAGATGAATAGGCAGGTGTAGCACTTCTGCTGCTTGCAGGAATAGGTGTTGGGAGAAAGATTATTGGGGAGGGAGGAATAATTGCGGGAAGCAGAGAGCGAGGGAAGGTAAAGATGTGTTTGGTGCTAGGATCCCATTGAAAATGGTGCAAGTTACAGACAATGATTTGTTGGATGCGGAGGCTCATGGGGTAGCAGGTGATGACAAGAGGAACTCTATCTCAGCAGGAAAATGGGCTGAGCACTAAAGTCAGGGAAATGGAGAGATGCATGTGAGGGCAGCATTAATGATGGAGGAAGGGACATCTCGTGCTTGGGAGACAGAGAGCATCTCTGATGTTTTGGAAAGGAAAGCCAGACCCTGGGAACAGATGGAGATGAAGAAACTGAGAAAAGGGAAGAGCATTTTTACAGGAGATGGGGTGGGAAGATGTATAGTCAAGGTAGCTGTGGGAATGGGCAGTTTCATAAAAGATAATGGTAGATAGTTTGTCTCCAGTGATGGAGACAGTGATCGAGAAAGGGGAGAGTGGTATCAGAAATGGACCAATTGAATTTAAGGGCAGGGTGACAGTTGATGAAATTGATGCGCTCAGCAGGAGTGCATGGAGCAGCACCAATGCAGTCATCAATGTAGCACCAAAAGAGTTGGGCAGCTTTACCAGGGAAGGCTTGGAACATGGACTGTTCCACCTAGCCAATGAATAGGCAGCCAGAGCTGGGACCCATGTGGGTGCTTATGGCTACACTTTGAAAGAGAAAGTGGGAGGAGCTGAAAGAGACAGAGCTGAGGGTAGGGACATCAAACGGTAGCAAATCAAGGCAACTGGACTTGCTGTGTTGTCTAGAAGACATTTCACTACTCATCTAAGAGGTTTCTTCAATTCTAATCCATGGCTGGTCATTTTCCGGTTTATAAATTATGTGAGTTGTTTAAAGGAATCGCATGAGGGTTGTTAAGGAGTTGTAGAGGTAATGAGAGGGTCATTAGCCTTACCTTTTCATGAATGGAGGTGTGAACTGTTGTGGAGACTCCTTTTGTACAAGGACAGGTGGGTTTGAAAGAGGGGTTAAAGAAGCCAGCTTTGTCAAACTGGAAAACCAATCCCTGAACAGAGGGAGGTGGGTTAGGACAGTGTCGTCCTAACATCCAGTGTCTCCATAACAGTTCACACCTCTATTCATGCAAAGAAAAGACTAATGACACCTACAATATACTATACAATTACAATATACATATCCACATTTTAGTAAATTTTAAATTATCCCATTCAGGCCTAAAGGTTTAAACACTGGAGGATTTCTTACTCTTCTGGGATAACGTCTTTCCTGATGTGGTGGGGGCGGGGGGGGGGGGGGCAGGGGCCACTCTGTTTGGCAGGGAGGCATATGGCTGTGAAGCAATCTCAGGTTCTGGGGCCGACTTTGTGGTGGTGTTAGGAGTTGTCTCTGGGACTGCAGGAAGTTTTTCTGACAGCTCAGCTCTCATTCCTTCTGTAACAATTCTGCTCTCCTCAACTAACTGTTGTGCCGTCTCCAGATGATATCAGATTTCCATTGTGTGGGACAGTGATCTAGTTCTGCCCTTAAACTATCTGCTTTTGATCACCTCTGCAGTCTCTTAACAGAATTGTTTATCCAAGAGTGAGACTTTGAACCTCCTTGTTTGAGAAGTCCTCAGTTTGTCTCAGCAGTTTGTCCTGCAATTCTGAGACTGGATTTGAGGAGATCCAAGCATGAGCACAAGGGATGACCCAGGAACTGCATAGCTGGTGGGTTGTTGGTTGTGGATTGTGCTTGCTGCGTTGTGATTTGCAAGGAGGTAATTGCCGAACTTCTGGCTCAGTGCAGTGTAGTGCATTCTTCTGAAATTGCTCACAGTCCGGACTCTAGACTCTGAACAAGCCTTTCTACCATTGCCACTTGTAGCTGGCTGATAGGGTGCAGATATAATATGTCTTATTGCATACATTTTCAGGAATGACTGAAACTGGTGCTCATTGTGGTCCATTGTCACTGATTAAGTGTTGTGGAACACCAGTCCTTGAGACGAGGCTTTCCAATGTATCAACACTGTGCAAGGCTATAGTCGAGGCTATTGGGAACACTTCTGGCCACATTGCAGATGCATCCACTACTACCAAGAAATTTGTACCCATGAATAATGCAGCAAAATCCACATGAATCCTCTGCCAGGGCTATGCGGGCCATTCCCAGGGTTGGAGAGGGATTGCTCCTGGTATCTTCTGGACATAATGACACCCTGAATAGTACACGGCAAGCTACTCAATCTGCTCTTTTGTCTCAGGCCACTGGACAATGCTTTGAGCCAATGCTTTCATTTTGACCTTGGCTAGATGTACAGGTAACTCTTCAAACACTTCAGCTCTCAGCTTGGATGATACAACTCTCAATCCCCACATTATGCAACCCCATCATGAGCAAATTCATCCCAGTGCTGGGGGAAACTCAGATTTCTGCTGCACATTCCAGCGATTTTAGCTGGTCATGTAAACCTGAGACAGTGTGGAGTCCTTTCTGATTTCCCTTTGGATTAACTCTCCTTTAATAGGGAGACTTTTGATTTGCATTAGGGAGAATATGTCAAGAGAAATGTCCTCTTTTGTAAGGTTTTCAGATACTTCCTTTTCCAAGGGTAAACAGTACAATTAATCAGCATTCCCATAATTAGTTAACATCTTGAATTCAATCTAGTAACTGTCCTCCTAGAAACAGAGCCCATCTCTGCATTCATGCTGCTGTTAATGAAACACCCTCCTAAGGATTTAAAATGAACACCAGTGGTTGACGATCAGTAATGAGGGTAAACTCTCTCCCATACAGGTGCTGTTTGAAACATTTTGCACCCCAGACCAGATTCAAAGCCTCTCTGTCAATCAGTGCATACATTTTTCTCTGCAGCGGTAAGGGCTTTCCATCACTTCCATCACTCAAAACATTCAAAGTTCAAAGTACAAAGTACATTTACTATCAAAGTATGTACACGTTATACAGCCTTGAGATTTGTCCCCTAACAGGCAGCCATGAAACAAAGGAACCCAAAAGAACCCATAAAAAAGACCATTGAACACCCAACATGCAGAGAAAAAGACACAAATCATTCAAACCATAAACACAAGCAAATAGCATTCTGAGGCGAAGTCTACAGAGTCCATCCACAAACTTGTAGTTCAACGTAGAGCGGAGCAGCAAGCTGGACTGGCCCGTCTCTCATCATGGGCCCTGACACCCTGACCCGCGTTTAAATCATTGTCACAAACATTGGGTTCAGCTGATTTAATATGCTCTGGGGCCTGACCCCACCGCCTCAATTTGGCCTGTACCCGGCCTTTACGATAAAGCCCAGCGCTTGAATCAATCGAACCTTGAGTCTCGCTCGCTTGAGTTCCGCCACATCAAATTTCCTCCAAGTCCAAAAAGGGAAGATACGACTATTGTATACAATGATCGTTTATCAGAAAACAAGTGATTAACAAAGTTTTTAGTTGTTTACCTTGTTTCATTAGCCACCAGCCAAAAGTAGCTGAGGTTCACCTGTGCCATCTTAAACAGCTTACTGTGATTGTCCCTATACCTTAAGGCTAGGCATCACAGGCAAACTTCACTGGACAGTGTGGATCATAACGTGTGAGTATATTGTCTGACATCATCATTTTCTTTGTCTTCTGGAAAGCCACCTCACACTGCTTCGTACATTGCCATTTCTTCCCAATTTGTGGTAATGAGTTCAAGGGGTGGAGCACAGTAGCCAGGTTTGGTTGGACAACAACTGTGACATGGTCTTTGGCCTTGGGGCATCCACCATTTTCTCAGCACACATGTGTAAATCTTGTGTGTCAATGGTGTGACCACAGTAAGTGATGGTTTAAAGAATTCACACGTGTTGTGTTGTGCTCTGAGCCCATAATCTTCAAATCTTTTTAATACTGTCTTGAGATTTTGGAGATGTTCCTCGTCTTCCTTTGCTGGTAGCAATGATGTCATCCTGATAACACTGAGCGCTTTGGGCAGCCATGCAGCACCTGGTCCATAGCTTTCTGCAAGAGTGTAGACACAGATGCTTCTCCAAAAATAGTGATTGTGTTAAAGCCGTTTATGAGTGGTTATAGACAGAAACACTTTGGACTCTTCTTCCACCTCCATCTGTAGGTAGGCCTCAGCTAAGTCCACTTTGATTAAATGCTTTCCTACAAAAAGGCTTGCAAATATATCCTTTATCCTGAGTAGATGGTTTCAATCTACTTTCAGTACGGGGTTGATGGTGACCTTAAAATCACCACAGACCCTGACAGACCCATCTTTATTCCACCTACTCTGGTTTCCTCCCACATTTCAATGAAGCACAGCTTGATAGGTAAATGGAACAATATAAATTGGCCCTGGTACATAGAGTGATAGAATCTGGTAGAGTTGCTGGGAATGCAGGCATAGTCACCTAGAATCAAACATAGAATATACTATAGAACATAGAACATTACTCAGTATAGCACAGGCCCTTTAGCCACAATGTTGTGCCAACATTTTAACCTATTGTAAGGTCAATCTAACCCTTCGGTTCTACATAACCTTCCATTTTTTTATCATCTGGGTGCCTATCTAAAAGTTTTGTAAATATACCCTATGTATCTGACGCTATCACCACCCTTGACAGGGTGTTCCATGCACCCAGCACTCACTGTGTAAAGAACTTACCTCTGACATCCCACTATACTTTCTGTAGTAGCAAAAAATAAGGACTAAAATATCAAAACAAAGCCACTGCTGCTAGCCTACAAGCTTAGAGGAAGTTTCTATACTTGTGTAACTCAGATTCAGCTCCAATGAAATGATTGTTGCATAGAGTCAAATTCCTTATTTTGATCCTTTATTAGCTATTAACAAACATACAATTTTGAAGTGATATAAATAATATTATGTGTTCAGCAAAGGTATGACCTTTGTGGTGCCAAGGTACAAACTGCCCCAAAATAAACAAAAATACAAAATTTATTCTTTTCACTTTTACTCATGTGCCTAGTTACCATAGTATACACATAATGAAGATGAATACATGGCTCCTATGCTTTCTTCCAATCATCTTAAAATTATGCCCCCTTGTATTAGGATTTCTGCCCTGGGAAACAATCTCTGGCTCTTCACTCTATCTATCCCTCTTATCATGTTGTACACCTCTATCAAGTCACCTCTCATCCTCCTTTACTCCAAACAGAAAAGCCCTAGCACACTCAGCTTCATAAGACATACGCTCCAGTCCAGGCAGCATCCTGGTGTATCTCCTCTGTGGTCTTTCTAACGCTTCCACATCCCTCCAATAATCAGGTGACCAGAACTGAACACAGTATTCCAAGCATGGTCTAACCAGGGTGTTATTGAGCTTTCATTGCTGTGAGATTAGTGTAGATAAATCAACCAACTGGATCTCTTTAGGATGTGGCTGGAAGATAGAAGCCAACACAGTCACAAGGAGAACTTGCAAACGTCTCACAGACAGCACCGAAGGTGAGGATTGAACTTGGGTCACTATATCTGTGAGGTAGCCACTTTACCAACTGTGCAGCTGAACCACTCATGAGAAGGTAATCTGCATCATTAGAGAAAAATCCCGGAAAATGGTACTGTCAGTTCATAAACACAAGGTTTGATGCAACTGCTGGAAATCCAGAGTAGCGTACACAAAATCTGAAAGAAACTCAGCAGGTCAGTCAGGCCTGGTAAAATGTCTCAATCTGCAACATCGACTCTTCATTCCTTTTCATTGATGCTGCCTGACCTGCTGAGTTCCTCCAGCAGGATATGTTCAGTTTTCATCTTTCCATAGTTGATTGTCTAATGAACAAAGTTAGGCTTTATTGCTATCTGTTTTGGTAAGAGCATAATTGAACACTGGTAGATGACATTTGATAGTGTGGTTACGAAAGCGTACCAATCTTAAACTGGAACATAAACAGAAAATGCTGTAAAGACTGAGCATCTTCTGTAAAAAGAAGAAAGTACAGAAATATACTTTCTGTGAAAAATATTAATTCTGTTTCTCTATCCACAGGTTCTGCCTGATCTGTATTTTCAGCTTTTTCAGTTTTTCGTGCAGCAATATTTTTGATTTAAGTCTTCCCTGAATGAGATGATTAGCAATTAGATTCATATAATGCAGCCTCGTTTATTTATTTCCTCTGTGTTGTTTTAGCTGTTAATAGATTTTGCCATTAGTTCCTTTCAATGCTGCAAAAATAATTAAACCATTTAAAGAAGCACCTGCAATTTGTGGGGCTACACTACAAATTTGTGTATGTATTTCTGCGCTTACTGAATTATCCATCAGCATCATCTTACAGAATTGTATAATTAATAAACACTTTTTGCTGCTTTTTCAACAAAACTTTTCACAGGAGATCTCTGCTGGAAGATTGATGGTCCTCACGTGCTCAGGGAATCCAACAGCTCCCAGATACACACAATGGTAAACTGCCTAAAACCCAGCTTCAGGCAACTAATAAACAACAGTTAAAACCAAACAACTGGAAGTTTTACTGGCTCCTTCAACATTAACCTGACTAATTAGGGACAATGACTTGGGCTTTTAAAACATTGCAAGAGGTATCAATGTAATAACATGTCTTTTACGTTGTTTAATTTTCCTGCTAAGGAAACAGGGATGATAATGCATATTAAGGAATTACTTTAAGTATTGTGCAATGAAATTTATGGCCCTTAGTCTTTTATGTGCTATTCTGATTAAACACAGGAGACAAGAATCTACATTTAAATATGATAAAATATTGCTTTCTATCATAAATGTGATTGCTAAGTAGGCATTTCATATGAGGATCCATTTCATCTTATTATTTTGTGGTGCTAATTTTATCATTGACAGTTACTAATATAAGTATGTTAATCTCAGCTGTTTACTGGGCAGATGCCATGTCAGAGTGGTGATAAGAAGGTGGGAGACATGCCGGCATTCATTAGATCTCTCTCTCTCCTTTTTAATTTGAACCTGAAGGAAAGTGTGGACATTTCAGAAAAGGATTTTGATAATTAAGTTTGTAAAGAGGTAACGTGTGTGGCAATTGAGGGAAAGTTATCAATTATGTCAGCACATAAGGCCAGTTAACAAGCCGGAGGGCTGTTTAATTTCCGCTATCACATGAAGAATTTTGTTACATATTTTCTAAAGCTTCGTAATAACCTCTTAGATTTGTTCTGCCTCTCTTAGATTTCATTTATAAATTTAAACAATTGAGTGCTATAAACTGAAACATAAACAGAACTAACATTTCACTCTCCATTTCAGGATTCAAGATTGTTTAATCTAATTTCCAGTACATTAAGTGTAAAGGCAACTTAAATAACTGTTATTCCAGTTCCAATGCAGCACAATAAAAAAAACACAGTAAGTTAAAGAATACAATAATTTAAAAGGCACAATAAATATAAACACATAAGGTAGCTTATAAACATAGATTGTATGCACACAAAGTGATGCTAGGTACAGTAGTGTCTGTACATAAGGTGACTGACAGGAAATGATAAGTAATGGTGGTGCAGGTGCGGTAGGGTGGGTTAGTGCATTAAGGTGTTGATCAGCTTTAATTATTGAGTCTGGTGGTCCTGCAATGGATGCTACATAGCCTCCTCCCTGATGAGAATGGGACAAACAGTCCATGAGCAGGGTGCTTGGGATCATTCATGAATATGACTCTGTGATTCATTGACTCTGTGGTTAAGAAGGCATAAGGTGCATTGGCCTTCATCAACCGCGGGACTGAGTTTAGGAGCCGAGAGATAATATTGCAGCTATACAGGACCCTGGTCAGTCCCCACTTGGAGTACTGTGCTCAGTTCTGGTCACCTCGCTGTGGAAACCATAGAAAGGGTGCAGAGGAGATTTACAAGGATGTTGCCTGGATTGGGGAGCATGCTTTATGAGAAAAGGTTGAGAGAACTCGGCCTTTTCTCCTTGTAGCGACGGAGGATGAGGTGACCTGATAGAAGTGTATAAGATGATGAGAGGCACTGGTCGTGTGAATAGTCAGAGGCTTTCCCCAGGGCTGAAATGGCTAACACGAAAGGGCACAGTTTTAAGGTGCTTGGAAGTAGGAACAAAAGAGATGTCAGGGGTAAGTTTTTTTTTTTTTTTTTTTTTTTTTTTTTTTTTTTTTTTTTTTTTTTTTACACAGAGAGTGGTGAGTGCGTGGAATGGGCTGCCGGCGATGGTGGTGGAGGCAGATATGATAAGGTCTTTTAAGAGACTCCTGGATAGGTACATGGAGCTTAGAAAAATAGAGGGCTATGGGTAACACTAGGTAATTTCTTAAGTAAGTACATGTTCGGCACAGCATTGTGGGCCGAAGGGCCTGCATTGTGCTTCAGCTTTTCTATGTTCTATATTATAATATTTATTTCTCTATAATGTAACTCACTGTGTTATCACATAACCCCTGATATAAACAGTGTGCATTTAGGGTTTGCAAAGAAATTTCTATCACCATCTTGTCAGTGGTGCAGCAGCAATATGTTGACTCCTTCAGAGTCATATAATTAAAAGTTGAATTTAAATTGGCATAAATGTCATAGTGGACTATTCTTAATCAATCATGATAATCAGGATATTCAGAAACACAAGAGATTCTGCAAATGCTGGAAATCTTGAGCAATACACACAAAGTGCTGGAGGAAGTCAGCAGGTCAGGCACTTTGAGTGTGTTGATCAGGATACCAAATGAGTGCTTCATATCATCTTCTGACGCAAATCCCATTATCGTGGATGCATGCAAGGACATCATTTCCCCACAGAGCGTGGTGAGAGAATTTGAACCACATTTGTACCTTCTCTCCTTGACCATGTGTGTTTCCTCCAGGTGCTCTGGTTTCCTCCTACAAAAACATATGAGTTAATTGGTCCCATGGGTGCAATTGAGCATTCTGGGCTTGTTGGGCTGGAAGGGCCCGTTACTGTGCTGTATCGTTAAGTTAAATTAAATTAAATTAAACATTAAATTGAATTATACCCTGAGTAGTGGTATTTTCCTCTTGCTTCAGTACAGCCAGTATCCCACCAGCAGTTCATGGCCAGCTTCCCCAGACCAAACAATCTCCGTGGCTGGCGTGTTCAGCCGACCAGTCTCCGTAGCTGGCAACTCTCCGAAGTGCAAGGCTCCAAGGGCTGTCCCACCAGTTCGCCCCAAGCCCCAGTTCAGGAGAGAGGCACTAGGTGGTATATTTCCAAGCACAAAAATACCCAGCACCCTGCACTTAATGTCTGAGTTCTTGCAGTTTTGATGGACAGGTACCTGGACCAAAATGGTCTCCGTTTCAGTGCACCCTTCAGGGTGGTATTCTCATTAGGACATATGAGGAAGCCTTGTTTGAGGCTCCTTCAGTTAGAGTTGACCATGGATATTGTGTCCAAGCTACCTAGATTTGCAAGTCTGGGCAGTACAATATGTACAGCAAACTTCCCCTTTCCATGCATTTAATGAAATCATAGGAACGGCATGGACCGATACAGTTTGGTACCAGACATGTGTCGGGGTTGCCAATCAGCAATGGACTCAAAGTAGGACTGCCTTAGGGACTCTAGCTTTGGATTTTTCCCCTCAGGGTTTACTCCCACAGCCTTCCCCATGAGTGGGTATAGCCGCAAGGCAGTGGAAGTTTAAGATCAAAGTCTTCCTTGTCCTTGATGAGCTGCCAACCATGGCTGACAAGCCCCATCTGCCCAAACCGACTGGTTTTAAGGCACCAGTAATCCACCTTTGCCCCTGCTCCTGTCAGTAGAAACACTTATGCTGGTCTTAGTAGCTAAGCCACAGGTGAAGTCCAGGAGCTGGACTTGGTTATCAGAGGCTATTTGAGGCGCACGCCATTGGGAACATTTAATAGGTAGTGGGAGCTTGTCCCCATGACCACCCCTGGCTATGGCAACCTTAAGGACCCTCGTATCTTGCTGCTAAATGGTCAGAATAGCTCAGAGCATCACAGTTACTCTAAGGGACCAGAAGATAAAAGTAAAGCACTGCAGATGCCTGTAACAAAAATAGAATATTTTGCTAATGCACAACAGATTTGCCAGTGACGATAGTACATGAATATTCTGTTTCAGATTGCATCAAGGCAGTTCTTTATAAATATACTCACCATATTTGCAAACACAATGCAGGCAATTACCATAGTACAAACAAGTGACAATGCCACATCACTGTGTGCATTAACTTTTGGCGATTCAGTTAAAGGATGTATCTACCACTAACTTCCTGCTAGTAGAATGAAATGTCAATTGCTTGCCTAGCAGTAATAATACTTATTCCAGAAATGAAATGTATTTGTAGGACTTCCTCCTTAAATACGTAAAGTTTTTGAAGGTATCAGTTGTTGCTTATTATTAAGTTCAAGTTCAAGTTTACTGTTCTTCAACAGTGCACACGTATGGAGCTAAACCAAATGAGGTTCCTCTGGAACCAAATTGCATAACACAGGATATATGTTACATACAGCACATAAAATAGTATTAGCAGATAATGGCAAAACTATTCCGTAGATATACATGTTTACATAAAATGCATATACAACGTATAATTAAATATACAAAAATATAATGTGACTGGTGTTGTCATAAATAATGTGTACGAGGCAATCACAGAGTGTTCAGAAGCCTTGTTTCTGAACCAGGAAGTAGAGGGTACAAATTCTTCTTCAGTCACTTAAATACAAGAATGTGGATTGCCAACCACAGTTAGAGTTAATTTATAAACCAAGGACCATTCACAGATGGATTTAGAAGATCCAGAGCTCTATTTATCAGAGTAAGGGGACTGCTGTAACCAATGTTTGTCACTCAACCTTAATCTAACATTTAGCCTTAAATGCTCTGTTTTGCACCCCTAGTTTCTATGCACAATGTCTTAGATATTTATCAGAAGTCCAACTGCTTAATGGTGTAGCCCATAAAAAGAAAGAATAGGTGAAAGGCAAGAGAATAAATGAGATTACTATAGTGTTGTGAAGATGTAAAAAAAAACCTTCAATTACTACCTATTGGCTTTAACTTGCTACAGCTTTATGTAGGAAATAACAGAGCGAGACTTACCAACAAACTATCCTTTACCAAACACAGTCAATTCCCAAGTGGCTTTGACAACAATGTATGAAAAATCATGTCCCAAGGTACACTTGCTTCTTATACATACACCAACATTTCTGTATATAACAGCCTGGATTTCATTTATCCCAGTGGACGGCCTCGAGTGCAGATCATTTCTGATGAAGACTTCATCTGTAATATTTCTGTATTTCTTCTCCAGTGGCCAGAGTTGCTTATTTTCACAGCTTTATATTTTATAGAGAATAAAGGTGACAAATTTGCACATTCTTAGTCAATAGGAAGGCAGGAAGATGGGAGATGACTGATGATTAGCATATTTCCCAGAAGAAACCAATTGGAGTGAATGACCTGCCTCGTACTATAAATTCTATATTATTTAAATCACAATGGTTTTTGAAGTTAGTAAAAGTTAACTTTTATTATTAACACCATACAAAATGTTGGAGCAACTCAACAGGTCAGGCAACATCCTTGGAGGGAAATGGACTGTTTATGTTTCAGGTCAAGACCCTTCATCTGGGCTCACTAAGTTCCTCCAGCGTTTTATGTGTTTTTCCAGACTGCAGCATCTCCAATCTCCTGTGTCCCTCTTATTTTCATTACGTTGGGTTTACAGTTCGAAGCATATGAACACACTTCTACCTCGTTAATTCCTAACAAGAATGCGATTGTGCTGTAGATACCTAAGAAAATGAAATCTCAGGCTTGTATATGGTGACATATATGTTCTTTGATAATACATTTGCTTTGAACTTTGCTATTTTACCAAGGCTGCCATTAGAATGTTACTTTTTTAATAGCGTTTCTGGGTTTGCTATTGACTACAATGCAAAATATCAGAATCAGGTTTAATAAGTAGCACAAAAATAGAAATAAAAAAAAGTAGTGAAATTAGATGGCAGAGGAGAGGAAGCTGTTCCTGATTTGTTGAGTGTGTGCCTTCAGGCTTTTGTATCGCCTTCCTGATGGGAACTATGAGAACAAAGTTTTACCTGGGTGATGGGGATTCTTAATGATGGACGTCATTTTAAGGCATTGCTCCTTTAGATGTCCTGAATTCTAAGAAGGCTAGTGCCCATGATGGATCTGACTAAGTTTACAACTCTGCAGCTTATTTTGATCCTGTGCAGTAGCCCCTCTCCCCCCCCCTCCACCATACCAGAATGGTGATGCAGCCAGTTAGAATGCTTTGCATGGTACATCAGTAGAAATTTGCAAGTGTTTTTGGTGGCATACCAAATCTCCTCAAATTCTAATGAAATCTAGCCACTGTTGTGCCTTCTTTGTAGCTGTGTCGATATGTTCAGAGATATTGGCACCCATGAACTTGAAATTGCTCACTCTCGCTCCACTTCTGATCCCTCTGAGGACTAGTGTGTTCTCCCTGATCTTACCCTTTCTGAAGTCCACATTCAGTTCCTTGGTCTTACTGACATTGAGTACAAGGTTGTTGCTATGACACCATTCAACTAGCTGATATATTTTGCTCCCGTACACCATCTCATCACCTCTAAAATTCTGCAAACAATGGTTGTATCATCAGCACATATTAAGTTGCTCTTACTCTTTTTGGGAGACACTGGTAGTCACACCACAAAAATTAAGTAGCTTCTTTTGTGGACTGATTTCTCTGCAGATTCTGAATGAATGAAGTTCTGCACATTGTGGACAACTGGATGATTAGTAGATTACTCTAATTTACAGACATGTATGTAATACTGAGTAAGTGGCAACCCTCTGACTTGTGCAGGAGAAGGATATAGAATAAGTCAAGACTTAGATAGACGGAACGAAATGAAAATGCCTCACATCATTGAATGGCTAAGTTGGGCGGTCTTTCATTGATTCTGCTATGGTTATTATTCTATAGATTTATTAAGTATGCACACAAGAAAATAAATCTCAGGGTTGTATATGGTGACATATATATATACGTTAATAATGAATTTACTTTGAACTTTGAGCATTTAGATATCTATTCATCTATAGCATTATCTTTAAAAATCTTGGTAAAGTGGAAAATGCAAAAAAAAAGGACAATCATAAAAGATGGGAATGTCAAATGAAAAACCTGTAATATGGGGCTCCTGTACCTATCTCTTTCCCTGACATAATTGGGTTCAAATATACATGAAATGTTTCACCTTTTAGCCCCGCCACCGTTCAGTAATGGGACTACTGTTTTCACATCCATTCATTTTCACTGGTGATGGACATTAATACACTTTCAATGGATGACAAAGCAGTGGTAAGCAATGGCATTAAACATTGTTGTACCTTTGAAAATCTGATACAATTTTCATATCAGAATAATGTGTGATCATGCCATTTCTCATGCAGATTGTGAGGGAAACAGGTGAAATAGAAGGAGCTCTTCAGCACATCAAGTCTACACTGTCTTCCAGAGTAATCTCATTTATCCTATTTTCTACTTATTTTCCCATTTAACCTATTCTCTTTCACATTCACATCAAGTTCTTATCCAACCAATTCAATGGCAGACCATCTATTCCAACAGCAATTCTTTCACATTCCTACCAAGTTCTTATCAAACCCATTCTCCAGCAGACTACCCACTCCAGGGGCAATTTGCAGTAACCAACATAACTTTGGCTCGTTAGAGGAAGTTAGAATGCCATTGGGAGGAATTGGGATCTATACACAGGTAGCTCCAAAGGTGGAGACTGAGCTGTATGATAGCAAATCTATTAACTGCTCCTTATCCAATTTTCCCATCTATTAATTTCTACAGAAAGGAAATTTGTGCGGGATGTATATCTCCTGTATTTATTTCGTATTTTTTTATTCCTTCGTGTTTTGAGATTAAAAAAAAAGAAAATGCTCAAATATGTATCATTGTTTTTCAACTTCAAGCCATCAATCTATGTTTCACTCCCAAATAATTATCTTAAAGGTGTTGTAATATAATCAACAAAAGGAAAATTTCACTATCGAGCAAATGATCTTTCTTTTTGATGGTGTTGTTTTGATTGGGTGATAGTTGTACGGAAAACCCTCTCTTCTTTAGGTATTACTGAGGGATAATTTACATCCAATTAAATGAGTAGAGGAAATGATGTGATAAGGAAGTGACAAGAAAGGGGGTCAATCCCCAAATGCACAGTTCTTAACGTACTGTTCACCTTCTCAGGTAGAACACAAACCCATAAACTTCGGTTCAGATGGTTTTGATTGGTACAGTTAGCCAGCAAATTTCACCTGTTATTTGAACGCTTTTGTGGCATCCTCACTGTGCCTTCAAGTTACCATAGTAGCTTGCCTCTCTTTCCAGGTGCTAAGCTCAGTGATTTTATTATTGTGAAATTGCTACAAATGTTGAACTATCTAAATATTATAATTAATATCTACTTAACATGTGCACATATCAAACTATAGTCAGTTTCAATATTCTCTCTAAGGTGTGGGCGTGTGCATGTGCACATATCTTTTGCTACTAACACACAAAGGAACTTAAACTGCGCACAAAAGGTTGTCACCCTCTACCTTGTTAACATGTTATTTCATGATCATACAGAATCACATTTCCTTTTCCTGTTTCTGATGCAGATGGTGTGACAGCATGGAGTTCACGATGATTTGTCTGCAGATTTTACAATTGGCTTATTTATACTGTTTTTATTGAAGAAATTATTCAGTGCGCACACGTTGTCACTGGGCACAAAGTTGTACAGCACTAGATTTTTGCGCTTGCTGGTCATTACAAATTAGAGGGAACATTGGTCAGTTTACAAATAGGTAACAGTCCAGTTGATTTTGGTACGAATACAGAATCATCATAGTGTGGTCCAAACTCTGAGACTGCCACTTCTGTGAGTGATCAAGACACTATGTCTGTGAGCTACAAGAGGAAAAGACAAACGTGAAGTCCAAGCTTCGTATTTATCCTGTGGTAGCTTGGGGGAAGAATGATAACTTTATACCCACAGATAAGAAGATAATGAACAAAAAAATTGTCCATACTCCTAATTATTTCATCATGCTTTTATTTGTTTTCCCTTGAATTTATTTTCATTAAAAATATTTTAAAGTGTTTATTTTGACATTTTAAACGCTCTGTGTTTGACAAATGTGAGGGATTAGAGGCCAGTGGGTTTTGTCCTCTGCATCTGGGCAAATCCTGCATAGTAAATCTGAGCACCAAGCACCAGTAGTAAGATCTGACTGAGTAATAAAAGTGAATTCCTAGGGCTAATCCACCAAAATCTTTAAAGTGCACCTTGATAGAGAGCTCTAATATCTGCAGAACACTAAAGGAAGTGTTTTTGTAATATTGTTATGCCAGCTCACCTGAGAGGTCTTATCTTCTTAGAAGGCCTATTATAGGTCCCACTTTTGCTTGTGATTTTCATCCAAAATATGTTGTCCTTGTTCCTTTCAACAAATTCCCTCCCTTTACCGAATTATTGGGCCAAAAGGAGCTGAGTCACAGATGATGGTTCATCGTGGCTATGGTTACCAGTCTCTCATGGCTCAGAATGTTTCCCAGTGCTAAGCATGTTTAGTCAAATATGTAAGTCCAAAATGACCTGCAGGTTAAAGGGCAATGTACTCACATCCTGCTCTGCTCCTATACTTACTAGTGAGTCCATCTGTAGAACACCGACACACAATATGTGCCCTTCCTCTGTTCAATGCCAAGGCTGGCTGATGAACAGAGGGTAATCTCATTCATTGGAATAGGATTACTGACCTTGTGAGAAAAGATTCCTAAATCCGGGTAAGTGCATGAATGATTTAAGCTGAGGAACTTCAAAAGTGTATTATTTAGTATTATGCTGACTCACAGCACATATTTTGTACACTCAGTGACCACTGTACCTCTTGTACTGAATGAAGTGGCCAGTGAGTGTAAGTTCATGATCTTCTGCTGCAGCAGCCCATCTAGTTCAAGGTTTGATATGTTGTGTGTTCAGGGATTCTCCTTCGCACACCCCTATTGTAACGTATGGTTATTTACGTTACCGTTGCCTTCCTGTCAGCTTGAACCAGTGTGGCTCAGACCTCTCTCATTAACAGGACATTTTTGCCCGCAGGACTGTCGCTCACTGGATGTTTTTTGCTTTCCACACCATTCTCTGTAAACTCTAGAAACTGTTGTGACAGAAGGACTTGGGAGTTCAGAGATTTCTGAGAGACACAAACCATTCCATCTAGCACCAACAATCATTCCATGGTCAAAGTCATTTAGATCACATTTCTTCCCCATTCTGATGTTTGGTCTCCATGATAACGGAACGTCTTGATCATGTCTGCCCTTGCTTATGCATTGAGTTGCTGCTGTATTATTGATTAGATATTTGCATTACCGAGCGGGTGCACAGGTGTACCTAACATAGTGGAATTATTTTATCGTGGTTGAATACTGCCTACACCTTTGGAACTGTGATCAATAGCCATCACAGTTCAGCCCATGGCTATTTTCTAACCCAGAATAAAATAACATAATTTCAAGTTCAATTCTCAACTGAAAGTTAAGAAAGTGGATTCCTCCCAATTCATTTCCATGTGTTCCATTATGCTTTCTAGTTACACACCAGAGAAAAAGTAAATCAGGTCTTTTGCTTGGTTGGGCGGTCTTTACTTTTGACAGATGAAAATAATCATTCCAGCAAGCTGATTAATAAACATATATAACACAGACTTTTATATGACCAGCAAATTAAATCATGCCTTCATTGTTTAGTCTCATTTATATTAAGTAAAGTGGGAAGGGAAGAGAGCGTGTGTTAAAGATTGGAACAAATTACTGGGCATATCCCTCTGCCTGAATGGCATTTATATTTATCACCCCTAGAGAGGTGAATCGAGCTTTTTTTAATTACTTGAATAAGAAGTGCCACGTCCTACAAGCAAAGGGACACTTGGTATGTCCTCCCCTGCTCACAACCCTGTCAATGATTATTAAATCAATTTCATTAGAGCTGGGTGCTGAATTATAATATATATGAAGAATTGTTAGTTAAGTTTAGTAACAGACGAAGAGGAAGGGAGGAACTTTCATAACAGCTCGGTAAATGCCAAGGTCATGGAAATGGCAAACACAGGAGCTATCTCTTTGCCTGCATTTGGAAGACAATGAAAAATGTGGCGATAGGAGGAAAAATCTGCAGTTCTGTTTGAATGCAGATTTGCTGATTGTTGTGCTTTTCAGAAAGTCTTACACAGAAATTTCAAAAGAAGGTAAAATAGGCAGGATTCCCTAAAGGTTAACTTGCAGGTTGAGTCAGTGGTGAGGAAGGCAAATGCAATGTTAGCATTCATTATGAGAGGACTAGAATATAAAAGCAAAGATGCCATGCTGAGGCTTTATAAAGCATTGGTCAGACCACACTTGGGAGTACTGAGAGCAGTTTTGGACCCATTATCTAAGAAAGGACGGGCTGGTATTGGAGAGGCTCCAGACGAGGTTCATGAGAAAGATCCCAGGAATGAAAAGGTTAACATATGAAGAGCATTTGATGGATCTGGACCTGTACATGCTGGAGAGTAGAAGAATAAGGGGGATCTCTTTCAAAACTATTGAATATTGAGTGGATGTGGTGAGGATGTTTCCTATAGTAGGGCAATCTAGGATCAGAGGGCACAACCTCAGAGAAAAAGAGGAATTTCTTTAGCCAGAGGCCAGTGAATCTGTGGAACTCATTGATTAGTAAGGGTGTCAATGGTTGCCAGGAGAAAGCAGGAGGACAGGATTAAGAGGGAATATAAATCAGCCATGATGGAACGGCAGAGCCGAAAGGTTTTATTCTGCTTCTATGTCTAAATGCAATGCCTAGGCCAGAATCAAATTTACAGTTACTTTTCCATTGTGAAACATTGGCTAACTCCAAGCACAAGCCAGGTCTGAAAAGAATCCAAATGAATGAGCTATGTTATATAATAAGTGACATTTAGCTAATAAAGCAGAATTAGCAAAAGTTAAAAAGAGCATGTACTGTAGGAAGGACATTGCATGTCCCATTATGGTGTATTGTGAGTGCAAAGATAGCGATGTCCCCTAAGGACTTCTACGAGTGCCCTAGGTAATGTGCAGAAATTAGGTCATGAGTTAGATTAATTGTATCCTACTGATGATGTGTTGTTCCATCTGTAATCCTACACAAGTATTAGAGGAAGAGGAAATGCACTTCAGACATCCAACCTCTTGACCTATGATCCCCATTTCCTCTCCCTATCTTGAGAATGCGGCATCACTGAATAAAGACTATTTTTGTTTCATGTTATATCACCAATTTAAGAGTTAAGTGCATCGGTTATTCAAGCTCTTCAAAACTGCTTTAAAGTTTCTGCAATGGAAAAATCTTGCCTCATTGGCTGATATACTGAACTAGTTAAAGGTAAACAGCTCATCTGTGTTGCAGTACGGGGCAGCATGTCACACTTCTTCATGGTGACTGTAATAATTGACAAAGGTCAACGGGTTGGTGACCTGCCTTATTTTAAAATATACGTTCACTCTTTGGTTTCATAATTATGGGAGCAGGGCATCATAGATCTAGCAGCCATGTTTTCCCATTGTGCCAGAGGATCTACTTTACAAAACAATCAGCAGTTTTGTCTGCAAATGTCAAATAGCCTTAAGTTAGCCACTGAAATGGTTTCTTGATAGTTGCAAAATTTTATTTTATAAATAAATATTTGCACAAGAGACATTCCTTAATTTAAACAGGGTTGAGGGCAGGTGAGAGATTAAATATTTTCTTTCTAATAAAATGTGCAATTTGAGAAATTTTCATCTTCAGTACTGCTGTTGCTGAAAAAGCTGGGAATGCATAATGGGGATTTAGATATTTATCGCCTGTGCGCTGCAATCCACGTCTTCATTATATATGCTGCTGGTATGCTGCAAGCACGTTTTCACTTGTAAAAGGTCATTAAGTTCACTCTCTGTTTCCTTATCATTCATTTCATAGCAGTATTTGAGGGAGAGCTCACACAGCCAGAGCACTGCTTCCAGTCTTAAGGAATTAACTACCTCAAATGTCTAGAAAGGTGGTGCTTTCTCACTACATACACACATCAGGAGAATGAGGAGAGGTCAGGAGAAATCAGCCATGATGAAATGGTGGAGTAGAGCCAATAGGCTGAATGGCCTAATTTTGTCCCCATGTCTTGCAATCTGATGGTCTAAACCTAACCTGAGCCCTAATGCATCAGTAAGCTTTCAGGCATCCAATATTCCTTGGGTCTTTAGCATTCATTTTATCTCAGCTCTGTTAAATCTGTTACAGCACTTCTACAGATTCAGAAAGTGATGCAACGTTTAGTTTACTGCTGGGTAAGAACACAAGAAGAACTTGGGACTAGAGGACCTAAGCTATAAGGAAAGATCAAATAGGCTAGGACTTTATTCTTTAGAACATATAAGATTGAGGGGAGCTTTGATAGAGGTATAAAAAATTATGAGGGGTGTAGACAGGGTAAATATAAGCAGGCTTTTTCCACTGAGATTGGGTGTGAATCCAACTGGAGGGTTAAGGATGAAAGGAGAAAAGTTTAAGGGGAACATGAAGGGAAACTTATTCACTCAGAGGGTCTTGAGAGTGTGAAATCAGCAGCAAGTGTGCATGTGAGCTTGATTTCAATGTTTAAGAGAAGTTTGGTTAGGTACATGGATGGTAGGGGTACATAGGACTATGGTCAGGATGCAGATCAATGGGAGCAGGTAGTTTAAATGGTTTGGTATGGACTAGATGGGCCAAAGGGACTATTTCTGTGCTGCACTTTTCTATGACTCTGTGACTCCATGACTCTAAATAGGGGAGGAATGGGTCATCTGGGCCCTCATGCCTCCTCTGCCATTCAACATGTCCGTGCCCAATCTGATCTTTGGACTCACTAACATGCCCAATCACCATAACTGTGCAAAGGTTCAACAACTCTACCTTCCTCGCCTTCAATGTTTAATAACTCAGTGTCCACAGCTGTTTAGGTAAAGCATTCCAAAAATTCACGATCTGCTAAGTGAGCATATTAGCATTAATGCGGCACATTGAATCAAGCTGCTTCCTACTCTTCCAGCAGCCTACTTCAATGTTGAGCTCTTGTACCGTTTGTGCAGATAATTAGAATCAGGTTTAATATCACCATCATATGTTGTAACATTTGTTAACTTAGCGGCAGCAGTTCAATGCAATGCATGATCAATATAGAAAAAAATGAAGCACTGTATATAAATAGTTACATTAAAAATAGCAGTGCAAAAACAGAAATAATAAAAAAGTGAGGTAGTGTTCATGGGTTCAATGTCCACTTAGAAATCGAATGATAGGAGGGAAGAAGCTGTTCCTAAATCACTGAGTGTGTCCTTCAGGCTTCTGTACCCCTTACTGATGGCAACAATGTGAAGAGGGCATGTCCTGAGTGATAGGGGTCCTTAACAATGGTCACCAGCTTCCTGAGGCACCACTCTTTGAAGATGTCTTAAATATTACGGAGGCTAGTACGCATGATGGAGATGATTAAATTTACAGCTTTCTGTAGCTTCTTTCGAACCTTGCAGTAGCTCCCTAGCCCCCATATCAGACGGTGATGCAGCCTGTCCGAATGCTGTCCACGGTACATCTATAGAAGTTTTTAAGTGGTTTAAGTGACAAACCAAATCTCCGCAAACTCCTAACAAAATATAGTCACTGTCTTGCTTTCTTTGTAGCTGCACTGCTTTGTTGGGACCAGGTTAGATTCTCAGAGATAATGACCCGCAGGAATTGAAATTACTCACTCTCTCCACTTCTGATCCCTGTTTGAGGATTGATTTGTGTTTCCTCGACCTATCCTTTCTGGAGTCCACAATCGGCTCTTTGGTTTTGCTGAAGTTGTGTGCAAGGTTGTTGTTGCAACACCACTCAACTAGCTGGTATATCTCACTCTTGTTCACCCTGTCATCTCCATCTGAGATTCTGCCAACAATGATTGTATCATCAACAAATTTATAGGTGGCATTTGAGCTATGCCTGGCCACACAGTCATGGGTATAGAGTGGAGCAGTGGGCTAAGCACACATTCCTGAGGTGTATCAGTGTTGACCATCAGTGAGCAGGGGATGTTATCACCAATCCACAAAGATTGATCTTCCATTTCTAAAGTCGAGGATCCAGTTGCAGAGGATGGTACAGAGGCCCAGGTTCTGTGGCTTTTTAATCAGGACTGAAGGAGCTTGCACACTCTCCCTCTGCTGCACAGAAGTTCATTTCATGACGAGTTGTACAAAGCCGCCCAACTGACCGGTGAAGATAAAATAGACAAAGAAATGTCAGCTGGTTCAGTATTGCATTGGAATCCAGACACCCTGTCAGAATAGTTGCCGACCCTCTTTGAATTAAAGAGGAATGTTGCAATTTTCCACACTGCCAGTTGGACTTCATGAATGTCACACTCCAGTGAAAGTTGAGATGGGTATAATATGAGATCTTGAGTACAAGATCTCTTTTGAAATTGTCTCCCTCAACTAAGTAGAGATGAGGTGCAGAATAACTGTAAATTATAGGATGACAGAATGAATTCCAGAGGCCTCTTCCCATTCCTGTTCTTAAACCACAGATGATATCAAACATTGAGAGGTTTGATATCTCAAATAACTTCATGATTTCTGAGTTTAAAATCACCACAGTTGTAAAGGAAAGTTCTGATTGTCAGATGTGCGGCAAGAAAAGGTCCTAGATGCACAGAAACACCATGAATTTATTGGTGAGCTGGTATGAAGGTTGAAATGGACCATTCCCCCCCCCCCCCATTTTCTTATGGCCTTAATGAAAGCAGAGGTCTTTTTTTTACAAAAAAAGTAATGAAAGAAGAAAATGAAAAAAAAGACAAAATACAACAGCTGAACAATATGGTTCTCATAACAAATGCAATATTTAAAATCAATCAAGCTCCAAAGTGAATACATTTGATGTAGGATCAAATGTACATGAATATTGCTTGGATGTTTGGTGTGGAACTCTCAATTCGGTCCTAATCATGCAAGCTGATTTGTCCCCAATGGTGTTCAGCTTTGGTTTTTTTGAAGCTGCATTCAGCCAATTGAAGAGCATCCCATCACACTTCGCATTTGTAGGTTGTAGATGATGGATAAGTTTTAACTATCAGAAAGTCAGTCATTCACCACAGTATACCAGGCTTTTGATTGTTTTTGCTGCTGAATCACTGCTATGATGGAGAGCGCTTGGAAAATGCATGCCTCACACACGCACATGCACACACAAACATTGCCTTGTTATTCCGCTGTCATTGCGTTGAGTATATGAACTTAAATGTCTTCAATGATATATTCTCATAATGGTCCTACGCTGAGCTGATGTGCTTGGGTTGGCTTTATGGTGCCTTTCCCACCATACTCCATTTCTTTAGTAATCTCATTACTAAATATGTAAATATGTATATGTTGTTTGTATGCTGTATTTAAGGTAGACACTTCTGTTTATTTTGTAACATGATTGTAACTACATTGTGCAGTGCATCGTATTCTAATTCATGTGCAGTCTTAAGTTAATTCTGTGGGTAATTAAAGATGGTATGTATTGGTGCTTAATAAAAGAGGGCTCATTGCCCTAAATAGGAGAGAGATCAGGGCTGCCATGAGTTCAGCCTGGACAAAAATAGTGTCTTCTGGTAGATATCTTTTTGTAAATATTGACATTTTCTTTTCACTATTTTTGCTAATTTTTGTAAGTTTGATTCTTTATGCACCTAATAAACACCCTTGCACTAAAGTGCTAAGTGACTTCAGCCATTTTTTCTTTCATAACCCATGTATCTAACAACTCCAGAACTGGCTTGAGTGAAGGGTGAATTGGCAACGACAATGCAAAGGATAGGTGGTTAGATACTGACTTTGGCCCATTGTCCATTGGGACAAAAGGACAAAGACAAAGTGGTCATTGACTGGTACTTCTGTGGCATAAATGTTACCCACCCATGCCTCATATCCTTCCATCCACTCCCCCCTCAGTTCAATTGAAACAGAGACAAATTCCAAAACTAGACAAACCATCTGTAACACCATTTATTTGCTGAACAATACAACTGTACATTTAAGGGCAGCACAGTATCACAGCAGTTGGTATAGAAACATAGAAACATAGAAAATAGGTGCAGGAGTAGGCCATTTGGCCCTTCGAGCCTGCACCACCATTCAGTATGATCATGGCTGATCATCCAACTCAGAACCCTGTACCTGCTTTCTCTCCATACCCCCGATCCCTTTAGCCACAAGGGCCATATCTAACTTCCTCTTAAATATAGCCAATGAACCGGCCTCAACTGTTTCCTGTGGCAGAGAATTCCACAGATTCACCACTCTCTGTGTGAAGAAGTTTCTCCTCAACTCGGTCCTAAAAGGCTTCCCCTTTATCCTTAAACTGTGACCGCTCATTCTGGATTTCCCCAACATCGGAAACAATCTTCCTGCATCTAGCCTGTCCAATCCCTTTAGAATTTTATACGTTTCAATAAGATCCCCCCTCAGTTTTCTAAATTCCAGTGAGTATAAGCCTAGTTGATCCAGTCTTTCTTCATATGAAAGTCCTGCCATCCCAGGAATCAATCTGGTGAACCTTCTTTGTACTCCCTCTATGGCAAGAATGTCTTTCCTCAGATTAGGGGACCAAAACTGCACATAATACTCTAGGTGAGGTCTCACCAAGGCCTTGTACAACTGCAGTAGAACCTCCCTGCTCTTGTACTCAAATCCTTTTGCTATGAATGCCAACATACCATTTGCCTTTTTCACCGCTTGCTGTACCTGCATGCCCACCTTCAATGACTGGTGTACAATGACACCCAGGTCTCATTGCACCTCCCCTTTTCGTAATCAGCCACCGTTCAGATAATAATCTATTTTCCTGTTCTTGCAACCAAATCCACATTAAATTGCATCTGCCATGCATTTGCCCACTCACCTAACCTATCCAAGTCACCCTGCATCCTCTTAGCATCCTCCTCACAGCTAACACTGCCGCCCAGCTTCGTGTCTTCCCCAAACTTGGAGATGCTGCATTTAATTCCCTTGTCTAAATCATTAATATATATTGTAAACAACTGGGGTCCCAGCACTGAGCCTTGTGGTACCCCACTAGTCACTGCCTGCCATTCTGAAAAGGTCCCGTTTGCTCCCACTCCTTGCTTCCTGTCTGCCAACCAATTCTCTATCCACATCAATACCATACCCCTGATACTGTGTGCTTTAAGTTTGCACACTAATCTCCTGTGTGGGACCTTGTCAAAAGCCTTTTGAAAATCTAAATGTACCACATCCACTGGCTCTCCCCTATCCATTCTACTAGATACATCTTCAAAAAATTCTATAAGATTCATCAGACATGATTTTCCTTTCACAAATCCATGCTGACATTGTTGGATGATTTTACCTCTTTCCAAATGTGTTGTTATCACATCTTTGATAACTGACTCTAGCATTTTCCCCACCACTGATGTCAGACTAACCAGTCTATAATTCCCCAGTTTTTCTCTCCCTCCTTTTTTAAAAAGTGGAGTTACATTAGCCACTCTCCAAACCTCAGGAACTAATCCAGAATCTAAGGAGATTAAAAATTATTACTAATGAATCCATTATTTCTTGGGCTACTTCCTTAAGCACTCTGGGATGCAGACCATCTGGCCCTGGGGATTTATCTGCCTTTAATCCCTTCAATTTACCTAACACCACTTCCCTACTAACATATATTTCCCTCAGTTCCTCCATCTCACTAGACCCTCGGTCCCCTACTATTTCCAGAAGATTATTTATGTCCTCCTTAGTGAAGACAGAACCAAAGTAGTTATTCAATTGGTCTGCCATGTCCTTGTTCCCTATGATCAATTCACCTGTTTCTGACTGTAAGGGATCTACATTTGTCTTGACCAATCTTTTTCTTTTCACGTATCTATAAAAGCTTTTACAGTCAGTTTTTATGTTCCCTGCCAACTTTCTCTCTTAATCTTTTTTCCCTTTCCTAATTAAGCCCTTTGTCCTCCTCTGCTGGACTCTGAATCTCTCCCAGTCCTCAGGTGTGCCGCTTTTTTTGCTAATTTATATGTTTCTTCTTTGGACTTGATACTATCCCTAATTTGTCAGCGACAGGTGCACTACCTTCCCTGGTTTATTCTTTTGCCAAACTGGGATGAACAATTGTTGTAGTTCATCCATGCGATCTTTAAATGCTTGCCATTGCATATCCACCATCAACCCTTTAAGTATCACTTGCGAGTCTATCTTAGCTAATTCATGTCTCATACCTTCAAAATTATCCTTCTTTAAGTTCAGAACCTTTGTTTCTGAATTAACTATGTCACTCTCCATCTTAATGAAGAATTCCACCATATTATGGTCACTCTTACCCAAGGGGCCTCGCACGACAAGATTGCTAACTAACCCTTCCTCATTGCTCTAGAATGGCCTGCTCTCTAGTTGGTTCCTCAACATGTTGGTTCAGAAAACCATCCCGCATACATTCCAAGAAATCCTCTTCCTCAGCACCCTTAACAACCTGGTTCACCCAATCTATATGTAGATTGAAGTCACCCATTATAACTACTGTTCCTTTATTGCACGCATTTCTAATTTCCTGTTTAATGCCATCCCCAACCTCATATATAGCGGTAAAACGCGATTACACCGCCAGTGACCTGGATTTAATTCTGCCACTGTCTGTGAAGTGTTTCTACATTCTCACATGTCCACTAGGTTTCCTCTGGGTGCTCTGTTATCTGCCCACATTCCAAAGACATACAGATTAGTAGGTTAATTGGTCATAGGAACGTAATTGGGAAGAGCAGGCTCATTGGGGCAAAAGGACCTGCTACCGTGCTGCATCTCTAAATGAAAATAATGTATGACCTTTGTGACTAGCACTATAAATGGGGGGGGGGGGTATAATTGATGGTTTCTCAGAAACTGATCAAAAGCTTTTTCAGTCAGTACGACTTGAGGGAATACTATATTGATTAAAACTCCATAGAAAATGGATCGTTTGCTTACAGTTGTCATAGCTGTGAAGGTAGTGGGTATAAGTTCCCACTACCCACTAAATGCTCCCAAAGATGTGCATCTCAAACAGTCTCTGACAACCCAGCTCCTGGCTTTCATGTGTGGCTTAGCTACTAAGCCTGGCAGAACTGTTTCTACTGACAGGAGAAGGGGCAAAAGCAGGTTACTGGCGCCTTAAAACCAGTCGCTTTGGGTAGATGGGGCTCATCAGCCAGTATTGGCAGCTTATCTAGGAAAAGAAAAACTCTGATCCCAAACTTCCACTGCCTTGTGACTGTACCCACACACGGAGAAGGCTTTGAGAGGATATCTGAGGAAAAATCCTGAGCTGGAGTCCCTAAAGTTGAGTTCAATGCTGGTACCACTGGTACCAAACTGTATTGGGCTCTGCCATGCCAGCTGCATGGGGAACAGCTTACTCTCCCTATCATACTGCCCTGGTTTGTATATCACATAGACAGCTACAACGCAATATCATGGTCAACTCCAACCAACAGAGGGCCTCAGAAAATGGATATAACTCCTTTAAATCAAACCTAAAATAGTTTAAATCTTTGAAGTGAAAGGTATTATCAGATTCCTTAAAATGACCCTAGAAGGCAATCTCTGAGGTATCTGTTACAAACAAACCTTACCTCTCAAGAGGGTATTTGTGCTGCAACTACCTTTATTTTGCTAATATGGAATCAGTTACTCACTGATTACAGAGCAACACACATAAAGTGCTGCAGGAACTCAGCAGGTCAGGCAGCATCTATAGAAATGAATAAACAGAAAGCATTTCAAGCTGCGATATTTCATCAATCCTGATGAAATGTGGGAGGAGAATAGTCAAACTATTCAAGCTGACAGGAAGGTGACAGTAACACAAGTAACAATGTGTTACAACAGTGGTGTGCAGAGCAGCATCTCTGAATGCACAGGAAGTCAAACCTTGAAATGGATTGGCTACAGCTGCAGAAGAACATTGGGTACCCCCTACACCTAATACAGTGGCTACTGAATGTACAGTTGCCACAAGCCTCAGATTTATCAAAAGCTAGCTTATACATAATTAAAAATGTTCAACCCAATTATGTGGCATCTGTCTGTTACCTATTATAATAGAGATTATTTAAATTAAATGACTTTGCTAAACTGTTGGACTAGTGTCACATGATGGCACCAAATATGTTCATTTTCAAGTTAAAATTAAAGATGTAACTGTTTCTCCACTTTTCTGTTCATGCAAATTTATAACTTTAGCAAGCTATTGGGATATCAGTCACGTTGATGTATCTGTCAAGATTAAATCTTGATGTCAGGGTTTGAGTGTAATGTAGCAGTGGTGTGATTACTCAAGTTGAATATGAGGTGACTGTAGGGGCCGATCCAGGATCCATATATTCTGATATAGTGGGCAAGAGTAAGTGGTAGCTGTGGTTAGTGGTTGGGTCTTTTGATTCTCCTTTCACAGCTGCTAATGTTCCCTGTGGCACAGCGGAGGTCATTTTTGTGCAGCGCAGCTCCCTCTTGAACAGATTTCCTCCAGGTGTACCTATTGAGTGCAACATCTTCCCAGCTTTGAGTAGTTGTAATTATAATTTAGTAAATGTTATTGACACTTCTCTAACAGACGTAGTGACTAATTTTCAAAGAGAACATCTATTTGTAAATATTCTCTCAAAACGAAACAAACAACTTTGATTATTTTGTCAAATATTTTTGCATGTTTGTGACTATGACAAAGCTGTTGTCTGTTAGGCACCAGACAGGCGACTTCAGGAAGGAGAAGTTGGGAGAACACCAGACTTCATCGACTGATTAGCAGTGGAAGGGGTGAGCAGCTTCAAGTTCCTGGGTGTCAACATCTCTGAAGATCTATCCTGGGCCCAACATATCCATGCAATTATGAAGAAGCTGTGCAAGCGGCTATATTTCATTAGGAGTTTGAGGAGATTTGGTACATCACCAAAGACTCTAGCAAGTTTCTACAGATGTACTGTGGAGAGCATTCTAACTGGTTGCAGCACCAAATGGTATGGAAGCATGAATATACAGAAAGAGCTGCAGAGGGCTGTAAACTCAGCCAGCTCCTTCATGGACACTAGCCTTTCCATCATTGAGGACATCTTCAATGGGCGATGCTACAAGAAGGCTGCATCTAATCATTGAAGGCCCTCACCATCCAGGTCAAGCACTCTTCTCATTACTACCATTAGGGAGATAGCACAGGAGCCTAAAGCCACACCCTCAATGTTTTAGGAACAGCTTCTTCCCCTCTACCATCAGATTTCTCAATGAACCATGAATCCACTACCTCACTTTGTGCTCTCTTCTTGCACTACTTTTTTAATATTGTATCTCTTACAACATAGTATTATTTTTATGTATTGCACTGAACTGCTGCTTCAAAACAACACAATTCACAATGCATGTCAATGTTAATAAACCTGTTTCTGAGTCTGACTATTACCTGCCCAAAGGACCCAGGGGGGACATTCATCTGGGAGAGGATGATGATATTGTTTCACTTATCCTGTCAGTGAGCTCAGGGGATTTTGCAGAGATGGTGTTGCAGGTATCTCTCTACTGCTTAGAAATATCTGCTGTAGATAGTCCATAGGTTAGAGAAATATTGGTGGGGTGGGAGGGCAGGGAGGTGGCAGAGTGAATGTTCCCAGTAGACCATGGGCTGGGTTTAATTTCATTTTAAAACTTATTTGGGGTGTGACTAGAAATTGGAGTGCCCAGCAGGGAACATATAGGAGAAGGCTGGGGAGTGGGGCTGAGAAGGGGAAGAAAGGATCAGCCATGATTGAATGGTGGACTGACTCGATGGGCCAATTGGCCTAATTCTGCCCCTATGTCTTATGGTCTTATGGCTTTAATGTACAAACTCCAGACAGCTAGTACCCAAGGTGAAGGTCGGACCTTGGTCCCTGGAGCTGCGAGACAACAGCATTAACTATTGTTTAAAGTTCAAAGTAAATTTATTGTCAAAGAACATATATGTCACCATATACTATCCTGAGATTCATTTTCTTGTGGCCATTCACATTAAGTACAAGATGAACAAACAACCATTGTGCAAAAGGCAACTAAGTGTGCAAATACAAAAAGAAAAAAATATATTAATAATAAATATCGAGAACATGAGATAAAGAGTCTTTGAAAATACCAACACTCCCAGCACTGAGACCTTAAGGATACTACTGTAGGAGAAAGAATAGCGAGGGGTAACAAAATGGTAAGTAGGGATGTGGACTGTGCTAATGTGCTAACAGGGAGCCATTGGCAAATGCTGCAGCAACAACATCCAAGTTTTAAAACTTCACTAATTATGTTATAGAATGCACCCATTGTTGTCATAAAAAATTGGATTTCCTGTTAGACCTGAAGATAATGTTGTTTTGTATGGCATGGCCAGAAAGGGGCAGACCCGAGTCTGTCCGTTTGGGAGCTGGGGTTTCATTTTGTAATCAGGACCTAGTCTGTTACTTAGTTAAGTCTTCCTGTAACCACCATTCTGCCATCAAAATGTAATTTTACCAGTAATCTCATCAACTGATAATGTAAAAGCTGTACCAAGTTCATGCTCTGATTGATCAGTTTTGACTGGTTTCCTGGTGCGCACCAGTTTCTAATAACTCACCCATTATTTTGAACACCAACGTTGTGTAATCTTTCAGTTTGCTCCTACAGATTCTCATTCAGTTCCGACAGACAAACTACATTATAAACCCACATGTAAAGTAATTAATTCTGGGCTTTCTGCAATAGAGATCCAAATTCAGAGATAATGTCCCTTTTTGGTCCATATCTTTGTCTCAAACCAGCAGTCATAAGGCAAACATCAGGTCTGATTATTTCCTCAGATAGAGTTCCATGTTTATGACCATGACAAATCTACCTATTATTGTCAGACCACCAGGCATTGTTTCAGTAGCAATATTCTTTGAAATTGTGGCAAATGTCCATTGTCTTTGAGGTATGGGAATCTGCTTCAAATCTGACACCTCAGAGGCAGCTCCCATGTCTCCAAAATTAGACAGATTGACAGCTTTGTCCTCAAAGGTGTCCCAGATTGAAGACAGAGGCAGTTTTACTTTTGTTCTTTTGGTTTGCACAATAATGACATGAAGATCAGGTGTTCCGTGACAAATTGTCAAAGGTTTCTCTAAAAATCTGCAGGTGCTTCTTTGTTTCATCTCATTTTTTGTTAGGAATTATCCTTGCTTACATAAATAATTACATCATACAATAAATTATATCTGAATCATGAATGAAGGGGTTTTCAATTTTTCAAAGGTACCTGGAGTGCAAAGGTTCCCCACATTCCTTCTATTGTTTAAGATGGGTATTTAAGGTGTTCATGTTCACCCTTGGATACAATGCTTTTTTCAATACTTTCAGCCATGTTGTAGTACTCCCACCCATAAATCAGAAGAATGTAGAATCTAATGCAGCTCCAGATCATTACCATATCTTCAGGTTTAACAGTCCAACAGTCTATTGACTGCTGCAATATTGAAAATACTGACCTTCGAAAAGGCCCAATTTGTTGCTCAAATGTGTAAAGATCCAACAGAGATCACAAATCTACTCTGTGACCAATTATCTGATTCCAAATCAGATGAAAACACTACAGACTTCTCACATGAATGCGTTTTTATGCTGATTGTGTACTTGATTTTACAGTGATGTCTCATAGGGTTATAATTCAAAATAAGGTTACAATTTGAATTTATGAGCAATTTAGAATAATAACATCAGTGTCAAAATGTGCAATGATGGCTTATTAATAGACTTACTACGCCATTTAATATGTAGGGTGTTCTCTGGTTGGAAGATGTTATTATTTGATTACATATTGCTATAACTTGTATAAGTGATTTATTCTTTTAAGAGTGCACCAGCAATCTAGATTATGCAGACTTTTTTGTCAATAGCTATTACTTTAAAATTAAATAGAAGTTTGAGACAATTTTGAATCATTACCCTAAATTCTTTATATCGTCCCTACTCTTCTTTAATTCCCTATTTCCAATACTTTTTCTCACAACCCATCTGTCCCTTCAGATTGTTTCCTTTCATGGTAATGTGATTGGATACAAATTCCTTCAGTGAAGGGTGACATCTCTTCAGTGCTCAGCGATAGAGTTGCTCAGTTATCTGGCCTTGTGACCCCTTACCATTGCCTTTCACCTCAGCCAAGACACATTTATCAGTTGTTGGGTGTGTATCTCTCACAAGTCAGCCTCAGGTAATCTCCAGCCCCCTGCGCTCTTTCATAGCTTCCATAGCTGCTTGTTCACCAAGTTCCCACACTATCACAACAATTATCCTGACAGTAGTTTTGACAGAACTGCCACGGTTATTATGCTTTAACTCAGTTGTAAAACTAATCTCAGTTGTCAATCTTATTTGTACTTACTGTGTACTTTAAACTGATTTTTCACCTGTAATCTCGACTGGTTTAATTACAGGAAAGCTGTCAGCATTTTACCAGTTGTCTCAGTTTATGTTACATCTGACTAAATATTGGGTTATTCTGGAAGTATATGTTTAACTTTTTATACCCGAATTATTTGAACTAAAATTACTCAGATTAAAATTGCTGGTGCACAGGTTGTTGCTCTAGTCATGTTTGTAAAGGAAGAATTGTCTATGATTCTCAGGTCAAGTCAATGTTCAAAATAATTTTTTAAAATCAAAATATGTATATTTCACCATATACTAACTTGCGCTTTATTTTCTTGCAGGCATTTGCAGGAAAATAGAGAAATACAATTGAATTTATGAAAATATTTACTGTACCTAAACATTGACAACCAACCAATATGCAAAAGAAGATGAATCATGAAAATAATAAAAAATAAATAATACTGAGAACTTGACTTATGAAGTCCTTGAAAGTGAGCCTATAGGCTGTGGAGTCAGTTCCACATTGAGGCTAATTAAGTTATCCACACCAGTTCAGGAGCCTGATGGTTGCAGAGTAATAACTTTTCCTGAACTAAGGGTGCAATGCTGTGACTTTATAAGGCATTGATCAGACTACACTTGGAGCAGTGTGAACAGCTTTGGGCCCCTTATCTATGACAGAATGTGCTGGTGTTGGAAAGGGGCCAGAGCTGGTTCATGAGAATTATCCCGGGACTGAAAAGGTTATGACATTTATGACTCTGGGCTTGTACTCGCTAGAATATAGAGGAATGATAGCGGACCTCTTTGAAACCTATTGAATATTGAAAGACTGAGATAGAATGGATTTGAAGAAGGTGTTTCCTATAATGGGGAAGTATAGGACCAGAGGGCACAAGGACGTCTCTTTAGAACAGAGACAAGGGGGAATTGCTTTAGCCAGAGTGCTGTGGCATTTATTGCTATAGACAGACACATCACTGGGTATATTTAAAGCAGAAGTTTAATGATAGATTCTTGATCAGTAAGGGTGTTAAAGGTTATGAGAAGGCAGGACAATGGGATAGTGAGGTATAATAAATCAGCCATGATGCAATGGAGGTGTAGATTTGATGGGCTGAATGGCCTAATTCTGCTCCTATCTTATGGTTTTATGGTTAACCTTGATTATTAAATACACAGAAACTGATAAAGCATCAATAATTGTTAGACTGCGTGACTGCATAACAGCAGTTACAGTTCAAAATAACTCTCTCTCTCCCAAACACTCATCAATTCCTACCACCAGGGGTAACTTGCAGTTAATTAGGTTACCACTCTTCTCGGATTTGGAAGCCAAATGGAGCCCTGGGTGTGTGGTCACAGGGACACAATGCAGACTCCCATCTCAAATGTGGCTCACTGGGATTGAGAAGCAACTACACAACCTGCTGTGCCCCTGTGCCGCCTGTGTTACATGTAGCACAGGACTGTCACTTCAAGTCAAGTCACTTTTTATTGTCATTTGGATCATAACTGCTGGTACAGTACACAGTAAAAATGAGACATTGTTTTTCAGGACCATGGTGCTGCATGAAACAGTACGAAAATTACACTGCACTATGTAAAAACAACACAGACAAAAAAAAACTACACTAGACAACAGACCTAGCTAAGACTGCATAAAGTGCACAAAACAGTGCAGGCATTACAATAAATAATAAACAAGACAATAGGCACAGATAAGGGCAGTAAGTTGGTGTCAGTCCAGGCTCTGGGTATTGAGGAGTCTGATGGCTTGGAGGAAAAATCTGTTACACAGTCTGGTCGTGAGAGCCCGAATGCTTCAGTGCCTTTTCCCAGACAGCAGGAGGGAGAAGAGTTTGTATGATGGGTGCATGGGGTCCCTCATAATGCTGTTTGCTTTGTGGATGCAGCATGTAGTGTAAATGTCTGTAATGGCGGGAAGAGAGACCCCGATGATCTTCTCAGCTGACCTCACTATCTGCTGCAGGGTCTTGCGATCCGAGATGGTGCAATTCCCGAACCAGGCAGTGATGCAGCTGCTCAGGATGCTCTCAATACAAAACCTGTAGAATGTGATGTGGATGGGGCGGGGGGGGGGGGATTGACTTTCCTCAGCCTTCACAGAAAGTAGGGATGCTGCTGTGCTTTCTTTGCTATGGAGCTGGTGTTGAGGGACTAGATGAGATTCCCCGCTAGGTGAACACCAAGAAATTTGGTGCTCTTAACGATCTCTACTGAGGAGCCGACGATGTTCAGCGGAGAGTGGTAACTCCATGCCCTCCTGAAGTCAACAACCATCTTTTTTATTTTGTTCACATTCTGAGACAGGTTGTTGGCTCTGCACCAGTCTGTTAGCCGCTGCACCTCTCTCTGTAAGCTGATTCGTTGTTCTTGCTGATGAGACCCACCACGGTCATGTCATTGGTGAACTTGATGATGTGGTTCGAGCTGTGTGTTGCAGCACAGTCATGGGTCAGCAGAGTGAACAGCAGTGGACTGAGCACACAGCCCTGGGGGGGCCCCTGTGCTCAGAGTGATGGTGTTAGAGATGTTGCTTCCGATCTGGACTGACTGAGGTCTCCCAGTCAGGAAGTCTAGGATCCAGTTGCAGAGGGAGGTGTTCAGGCCCAGTAGGCTCAGCTTTCCAATCAGTTTCTGAGGGATGATTGTGTTGAATGCTGAACTGAAGTCTATGAACAGCATTCGAACATACGTGTCTTTTTTGTCCAGGTGGATTAGGGCCAGGTGGAGGGCGATCACAATGGCGTCATCTGTTGAGCAAAATATCTCTTAGATCTTGGCCTGAAATGTCAATTCTTTATTCCTTTCTGCAGATGCTGCCTGAACGGCTGAGTTCCTTCAGCACTTTTGTGTGTACTTTTCTAAAAGAAAGATGCTTAATTGGAATTATTCTGCTAAGAGTCTCTGTAAATTTGGAAAAAAGAATTGATTGGTTGGGTAGTGTTGCAAAAAGGCATTTTTCTCAAACTATCTGACATGTAATTTCACAGATGGCCGATTAAGAATTTTTTGTCAACACAGTTCTTTGAAGAGCTGATGTAATATTGTGTCTAATGGCAGTAAGTTCAAGTGAACTCCTCTCAGTTCCATAGCATGAGAGGATGAGAGGTGACCTGATAGAGGTGCTTGGAAGTAGGTACTGAGGAGATGTCAGAGGCAAGTTTTTTTAAAAATTTTTATTATACACAGAGAGTGGTGAGTGCGTGGAATAGGCTGCCAGTGATGGTGGTGGAGGTGGATGCTCTTGGATAGGTACGTGGAGCTTAGAAAAATAGAGGGCTGTGGGTAACCCTAGGAGATTTCTAAAGTACGTACATATTTGGCACAGCATTGTGGGCCGAAGGGCCTGTATTGTGCTGTAGGTTTTCTATGTCTATAATAAAACTTTCTATGCATGGCGCAGTTTGTTGCCCCAGAACTTCAGCTTCAGTCCTGAACTCCAGTGTTAGAACATAGAATATAAAACAGCACAGTATGTTGTTCAACCTTTTCAAAGATCAGCCCTTCACTCCATTATTCTTTCATACATGTGCCTATCTAAGAATGTCTAAAATATCCCTAATGCATTTGCCTCTACCATCACCCAATGCAACACATTCTGCACAACCACCGCTGTGTCAAAAATCTATGTCTAACTTCACCCCCCCCCCACCCCATTCTTTACTCAAATTTCCTTAAACTTATGTTCTCTTGTATTGCTGCCCTGGGAAAAGGTGTTGTCTGTCCAACTCTATCTCTGCCTCTTATCATCTCATACACCTTTATTAAGTCACCCCTTGTCCTCTTTCACTCCAAACAGCAAAGCCCTATTTGCTCAACCTTTCCTCATAATTGTCAGTTGAGTGGAGGTTGTACATTCTCCCTGTGAGTATACGGGTTAGGGTTGCCCTAAATTTGGACCCACCAGATTCCCCTCACAACATCCAAAAAATGTACTGGTAGGTTAATTAGTTTCTGTTAATTGCCCCTGACAGATGACTGAACCCAGGTGTGGAAGAATGACTGACTCCCATGTTGAGACAGAAACAAGAGTTTTGTCATGGGAATTCTAACTTCAGTGGCTTGACCGAGTGACACCGAGACACCAATCATTCGCGAAATGCACAAGGACACTGTGATCAGTGCTAATTGGGATTCTGATTTAAGTACACTGAAAATCCATGCCAGTCCAAATAAACTTGACATGTCTCTAGCTAAGAGATCAAGTAACAAATACAGGTGCACAGGCCCACAGGGCTTATGACAGTACCTCCCTCCCTAAGGCCAGCACCAGGGAGTCCTGATACTCTCAAGACAGGGCTGGAAAACTTGAGCATGGAATCAAACTCAGGATCATGGCATAGTTTTTGGAAACCTGGAGGGCAACAGGAGGCCAAGCAAACTTTGACAATCTTGAACCTAATCCAGACAGGATCAGAGCATGAACTTGAGAAACTCAGAAGGTAGTCTCATAAAACTGGGGATGTAGCCTTGGAGCAAGCACTGTGAATAGAAGGCACCCTTGCCTCCAGCCGACCAAGGTCAAAGCCGCTGATGAGCCTCTACAGGATGTATTTATGGCACGGTGTCCTTCTGTCACAGTGTGCACTGACAGACAACTGAACTCAGGTGTGAAGGACCAACAGAGTCCCACATCAAGACAGAAATTGGAACTGAACATCAATGGCTTGACAGAGTGACACTGTGAGACCAATCTTTCTCAAAATGCACAAGGACACCATAATCAGTGCTAATTGGAGTCCACTTTAAAGAATCATGGTACACTCAAAACCCATGCCAGTCAAAATAAACTTGACAAGGTTAAACAGAAAACACAAGAACTTATCAACTCCAGATAGACAACAACTTACAGGCACACTGGCCCACAGGGCTCATGACAGAATCAGAAGTTGATAGGTAAGGGAGGGAAAATAGATTACTGTCATAAGGTGGGCATTGGGAACAGACCCAAATGCAAGACACAGACTCTGAAGTATTAGGGCAAGGCTTCAGGTATGGGTAGCTGGCAGGGCCTTAGAGGGAAGGAAGGGAACAGTCCAGCCTCAGGGTAACAGCAAAGATGACCTGACTTACCCAACAGAAGCAAGGACAGGAAGGGACAGATCCCACCATAGGGTAGCAGCAAGGACGGGAAACTGACAGGACAGACCAGCAACCACACTTAAACCCAGGGCCATTTATATTCCAGCCCCAATATGCAAATCAGATGCCTGATTAAGCCCAACTGAAACAACGGACAGCCAGAAGACCCGGAGTCTGGAGTCCACGGACCAGACCGTGAACCGGAATGCAGACTTCACGGACCGGACCATGACAATTACAGCATTAGGACTAGACCCACCAGAATGGGTAACAGCTACTTCCCCCAGGCTGTGAGACTAATGAATACCCTGCCACCACCGAGGTGTCATCACTGTTTACTGCTTACTATATTGTTTACTGTTTACCAGAGCTATGCACTTCACACCGCATGTTGAATTATATTTTATTAACTTATTAGTGGTGATATTTTGTTTTATATGCTATGTATGATATATGTATTGTGGGTGCTCTGTGGTCCAGAGGAACTCTATGTTGTTTCATTTGTTTGTATATACATACAGTCAAATGACAATAAACAAACTAGAATTAGGCAGGGGTGAGGTTAACAGAATGCTTAAATAGCTGGCGTATAATCACTGAGCTGAGTGGCCTCCTAAGAAGAAATGAAGACAACTCGATAGGAATAGTTTGTGCAGTTGTCAAAACTTATTGCCATTAATAAACTCCAGATCATTGTGAGAAATAAGTGAGACTGTGACCAAGAGTTGTAACATTTTTTTTCTTTATCCTGAATAATTTCAGAATGGGATTAGAAAGCAAACAAATTAACAACTTTTCTCAAGAAGGAATAGAAAAACAAACCAAATACCAATTAAAGAGAATTTTTTAAATGGTTGAATCAATTGAAATCATGATAAATTCAGCCAAACTTATTTTTAAGAAATGTAATCGAACTTGTTGAAAAATAATCTGCTTATGGATTTTCAGGAGGCAACAGAGTTTCAAGACTGTCAATACACAAATGCAGACAATATGTTCGGATTTCTGGTTAGTTTAAAGGAATAAAGGCTTAAGTTAAATAGACTGGAGAAGGCTTGGAGATGAGAAGAGACTCAGGTGATCAGTGATAGCTCCGCTTATGATCTGGGTATCGAATATTTTTGTACATCTGTAGGCAAATAAGGCAAGTTTGCAATCAAATCTAGAGAGCAGAATCCTAATAAATGCTGGCAAGCTCTAATAAATAGGCTAGTTAAAGATTCTAAGGAGCTGTGGGCAGGTAAAGAGAATTTCAAATGCTAAAAGATGCTATTTTGAATGGATAAGTACAACAAATAAAACGAATACTATGACCTGGTTGGTAATGCTTAACGTAATTTAACATAATTACAGGCCCGTAATTTTTTGAAAGTGGGAGTGCAAGTTACTAAATTAACGAACGGTCACCAACACAACGCGTTTCATGAAAATAAGGTTGCTTTGTGGATTTTCTTCTGTGAAGAATCTGCGTCTCCTGGGATGAAAGATCTTTGAGGAAACAGCGGCTCAGGAAAGCACTCCGTCGTTCTCGTCCGTTCCTTCATTTGCAACCACGCACAATCAATCTTACATGCTGGGTATCGGAAACCAGCTGCAAGAGATCTGTAGCAGACTTCACCTAAGACTTTCTGACTCCCCAAATGTGCGCCTGAATCCCATCCGTCTGTGTTGCCGCACGCGAAGAAATTTATTGGCTGATTAAATTTGACGTGCCATCCTTGCCATGGTCCATTGCCTAGCAACAAGCCCAGTGCGTCTTTCTGTTGCCTAGCAGCCCATCCATGCACCATCTGCGGTGAGCGCGGCTCCCCGCGTCAGTCACCGAGAGGCGGCGGACTGGGATGAACGGTCCTGCGGTGTGAATCCACCCAGGTTCCCCGCGGTTCTGTGCGTTTCCTGCGCTCACGCCAACAGCCCCAATGGACAATAATAGCGATGGCCCCGTTTTCCCGGAGACCGGCGACGGGTAGGATAAACAAAACGCAAAACCCTTCAGTACAAAAGAAAGTTCTCTGTGCATGTAAGAGAAAAGGAACGGTTGCATTGTCGTCTGAAATCTAGAATAGGACTCTATACGAGTGTTTTTTGTTTGCTTCTCTTCTAGTACAGGGATCACCCATCTCATTTCTTACATGTTGCAACAATTAATCACACTAGATCTGTGGGGACCGAATGAAAAAGTAAAGCGATTTTGTTACTTATCACCCGATAAAAGCTCTTTATCGCTGATAAGTGATAAATTACAGTAATGCATTTTCACAATGTCAAAAAAACTGATCCTACCAGAGTGGATCTTGATCGCTTCCCGAATCCGACGCTAATAAAAATTAACCTGCGTTTTCTGTTTTGTGTTGTGAAATTGCGTGCGGCTATTTCCAAGGTAAGTTTGAAAAGTGTCATTCCATTTGTCAGTCACTATAAGAAAACCATCTACGTATGTAACCTACTACGTTGTGGGACACAATTAATTTTCTTTCATCGTATGTGGTTGTAACATGATGAACCTCAATTGATCTGACACTGCACTAGGAATAGAAACTGCTTGAAGTTTTAGAACTATTAAAATTTAAGTCATTCAAAGAGGCCGAGACAAAAGTGGTTTCACACTCAGACTACATTATCATTGAGACCATTTTCAGTCCTGATCCCTGTCTGTGTGGAGTTTGAGCGGTCACCCTATCACTGTGAGGCGTTACTCCCTGGGACTCTGGTTTCCTCCTACTTTCCAAAGACATGCAGGCTGATAGGTTAGTGGGCCACCGTAAATCACACTTAGCATGTAGACCAGTGGGGGTAGTTGATGAAAATATGGGTAGAATAAAAGAAAGGGCATTGATGTAGGAATAATGGAAAATGGGGTCAATGGTCAATGTGGACTCAGTAACTCTGTCACAGGGTGCAGGGGGAAAGACCAAACCCAGGTCTGGAGGAAGGACAGACTCCCATGTAGAGATAGAAACAAGAATTCCAAAAGAACAACAGTGGCTTGACTGCATGACACCGCTAGGCAAATCGTTCTCAGAAGAAAGACCCCACAATAGCGCTAATCAGGAGTTGCTTTAATCACTGTACGCGGAAAACCCGTGCCAGTCAAAATAAACTTGGCAAGATTGAGCAGAAGGATGAGGACTTGACAACTGTAGTTAAGACAACAATGAACAAATACAGGTGCTTCAGAATGTTACATGGGGGCATTGGGAGCAGACCCAAGGGCAGGACACAGACACAGACAGTATAAACAGAACAGTGTTTATTGATAGTTACTAGGAAGGCCAGGGAGCAAGGACAACAATGTCAACATGGACATAAACGTTGGATAACAAACCAGTGAAACCTGGACTAGGACTTGGACTTGACTTGGACTCGGAACTTAACTGGCACTCAGCTGTACTCGGAACTTAACTCAGAGCCGAGAATTGGAACAGGAAGCCTGGAACTGGAACACGGCTTGGAGCCTGGAACAGGACACGACTTGGAGCTTGGAACTGGGCATGGACCATGAGCCTGGACTTGAAGGACTTGGACAACTAGGAGACAGAATACCCAACTCGGAGCAGCAGCAAACAGCTGGACCTATTCAGCTGGAAGGACAAGGACAGCAGGCTCTTGACCTGACCCAGGACCAGCGGACGACAGGCTCTCGACTTGACCCAGAAACTGCACATGGCAGGCTCTCGACTCGACCCAGTCTCAGCCGGCCATGAAAACGACAGAATTCGTATCTTACTTGGAGTAGCGACAAAACGGCCAGCAACTCAGTTGGACACGAAAATGACTGAATTCACTAAGCAGCCACGGCACTAAAGCAACTAGTCTCCACGATTCTTGGCGGCCCCAGGACGAGCATAGCAGCCTTGCTGAGATGATTGGTCACCGGTGATGAACTTCTGATGACGGTCCAGCACTGAGTAGCTGTAACCTGGAGCCTTTTATGCTGCTGGTTCGAAATGAAGATCAGGTGCCTTAATCAAGGTGCCCAACAGAACACGGGGAAAAGGATATAACTGGAATGAGGAGTCCACGGACCGGACTGTGACATAGAAATGTTGGAGCCCTATACTCTGTGGTTTGCTGCACAAGCATGCAGGACTCATGACACCCTCATTTGGGTATGGCCCAAGTGCAGAAAGAAGGAAAGACTGAAGCTGGTCAGTAGTTCACAGACTTCAATGCAAACAAGGTTTAGAGGGAAAGGAAAACAATAAATGCTAGGTCAAACAAGGCAGTTAACTAAAATTCTCAAATGGAAAACAATGACATCACCAGTGCTGAAAGTAATAACTAAATATAAAACAAATACCACTAGTCTTCAGAGTTAGTTGACTCAACAGGCCAATTTCTCAGGCAAAGCTGAATGCAAGCAGGTAGTGTAATATTGCTGTGCTTTGCTCAAGTCATGACAAGTGCTCCAACAAAAAGAATGGAGTTAAATACCATTACAATGAAATAATAATTAGCTGATACGTGCATATTCGTGAGCGAAATTACCGAATCTGCTGTGCTGCTGAATCTATGGTTGTAACACTCAGACCTGTATCCACATTGTATTTCTCTATTACTGTTTTATCTTTCTTTCAGTTTTAATTTCATTTCTTTCTGCAGCACAGTATGGGACTTATGGCTCGCAAGGTTGTGCTGACCTATGAAAACGTACTCCGCAATCAGTCTTACGCTTTCCTCCTACATAGCCCATAATCCTCCATTTCTTTTATATCCATTTATATCTACTTAAGTATCCCTTTTGTATCAGCCTCTATCAGCCCCCCTCACCCCCCAGAAGAACATTCCAGGCACTCAGCCCTCCATGTGTGTAAAAAAAATACCTCTGACATCGCCCCTGAAACTTCCTCCCTTCTCCATAAAAGGATGCCCTCTGATATTGGTCATTACCACCCTGGGAAAAAGCCACTTCAAATAGAGCCTGGAGAGGAAAATGAGTACTGAATGTGTCAAATTTTATAGTCTTTTCTAATTATTCACACTATTAACAAAATCATTCTGATCTGGGTTTTGTGAGGAAGTGAAAAATGAGAAAGGAGAACTGTACCTGAGGTACCAGTAGATACCAGTGAAATCATGAAACTAAACTCATTCTCTCACAATGTATAATGCAAATGAATAAAAAACTTACTGCAGATGGAAGTCAGCAGTGCTTGTGAAGGCAGAGGGATGGTTAACAGTTCGGATTGAGACCCTGTATCAGTCCTAAAATGCCAAATATTGCTCTGCCTCCACAGATGCTGCCTTACCTGCTGAGTTTCTCTGGCAGTTTGTTTCTTCCAGGCTTCCAGGCTTCAATCATTCGCTGGGAATAAAATATTTGTTTTGAAATTATCACCAGTGATTGTGGCAAATGAACGTTAAAACAGTGTCATTATTTATGGATTTGCCAATGTAAATAGTGTAACATTTATTTTAGCATTTGATGTGCCTTTGCAAGCATATTAAATCTTTGTCAGTCTTCCTAATGTTATTTAATGTCAATGTCTGACTGATTATACTTGCTGACAAAATAAGCTTTATGTACTAAAAGCTGTGCCATCTTTTGACAGACAATCAAATCAAAAAGGCAAGAAAAAAATATGCAGGAATACAGGTATGTTTCACAGGATAGCTTCATGTACATTTGCAAACTATATCACTCTAAATGTTTCTGCATATTTCTACGGTAAAATCTAAAAATAGATCAAAATATTTTGGAGAAACACAACAGGTCATACAGAATTTGTAAGATAGAAACGAAAATAATCTTCAAGGCAAATGATTTATCTATGTATTTTATTGCTTTTGTTTAACATTTCTGTTTTATTAAACTCTTTTAAAAGCACATATTTGAAAAGGCGGAATAGCTAGCTTTTATTTTTTTTCAAAAAATGTTCAAGGCCATGGGAGGTGAACTCAGGATTTAATGGGGCAAGGGAGTTGCAAATTGGAGCAACTTACCTTTTTTTTTGTGCAGCCCAGCCTGTATGGTTTTCCAGTTAGCTGAAGAGGGTGGTATATTATTCCATCCACATTGTGTGACAACCCCTGCTGTTTTACGGTGGGTCAGACGCCCTGTTACTCTGTAGGAGAGAAGACAGAAAGGCACACTTGATCCAAATGAAAACCTTTCCCTTTCATTCTTGCAGCCTGGAATCCTGCACAAATTAATATTTTTTTGCTTCCCCTCCCCCCACCTTTTTCTGGTATTTTCCCCCTTCCTTTTCAGTGCTGAATAATATGTGTGTGTGTGTTAGTTCTTTGGATTTGCAACATCTGCACATTTACCTCATATTTATTATTTTTAAATTTTTATTTAAGGATACAGCATGATAATAGACCCTTTCAACCCAATAAGCTCACGCTGACCAATTACACCCATGTGATTAATTAATACACTAACTGGAGAACGTGGAGGAAGTACACACAGTCACAGGGAGAATGTACAAACTTCTTAAAGAGTGTGACAGGAATTGAACTGGGTCACTGATACTATAATAGCAATACACAAATGACAGTGGTACTGTGTTGCTCCTTGTAAGTGGATTCTTCATAATTTTTCACACATTGCTGAGTCTCTGAGCAAATTGACCAATCAGGTGGTGTGCAGAAATTATTTCACTTTGAAAGACTTTATTATATCCATTTTGCTCCCATACAACATCCATTTGCCTCTGTAAGTAAACAGCCATGCACTAAGAACCATTGCCCTTGACCCCCAACAGAACAACGTATTCAGCACATGTTCAATAGAATGGTCCAGGATCAGAAATAATTAATAATGTTTTGCAATTTTTAAAACAGATCACTACGTGCCATGTGACACACCTATGGGACAAGGTAGGAATTCTTAAAATTAGACCTACTGCCTGGGTAAAATTTGCCTAGGTAATCTTATCTAGGTGAAACACACTTTGTGACACATGCAATGAACTTCACTGCTTGGAGCAGAGGTATGCAAATATATTGGTTTTTATTACACTTATTTTATCCTTTTTATCAGCTCCTACCATACATTATGCAATTATATGGATCTGTGAGGCTAGAGTCAGGGTATTACCACCATCATTTTTTTTTAAATAGATGGCTTGTCAAGAACATCTCATCTAACTTTTCAAAATTCCTTGGGATGAGATAACTTGAGCTGTTAGAATCAGAATCAGGTTTAATATCACTGGTATATGTTATGAAGTTTGTTGTTTTGTGGCTGCAGTACATTGCAATACATATTAATAAATTACAATGTGTTTGTGTGTCTAAAATTAAATAAGTAGTGTAAAAAGAGAGGAAAACAAACTAGTGAGAATGTTCATGGATTCATTGTCCATTCAGAAAACTGATCGCAGAGGGGAAGAAGCTGTTCCTGAAACATTGAGTGTCTATCTTCAGGCTCTTGTACCTACTCCTTGATGATAACAATGAGAAGAAGGCATGTTCTGGGTGATGGGGGTCTTTATTGATGGATGCCACCTTTCTGATGGATGTCACCTTTTCAAGTTGTCCTCCTTGCTGGGGAGGCTAGTGCCCATGATGGAGCTGGCTGTGTTTATAACTTTCTGCTGCTTTTTCCAATCCTGTGCAGTGGCCCGTCCAGACCAGGTGGTGATGCAACCAGTTAGAATGCTCTCCATGGTACATCGTAGAAATTTGCATGTGTCTTTGGTCACATACCAATTTTCCTCAAACTCTAAATGAAATATAACCTCTGTTGTGCCTTCTTTCTAAATGTATCGATATGTCGGGCCCAAGATAGATCCTCAGACTTCCCAGAAACCTGAAATTGCTCAGTCTTTCCACTACTGGTATAGCGAGAGCAGAGCAGTGGACTAAGCATGCATCCTTCAGGTGCATTTGTTTTTATTGTTAGTGAGGAGGTATTCTTACTTTGTATTTCCGATCCACACAACCTGTGGTCTCCTGGTGAGGAAGTCAAGGAACCAGTTGCAGAGGGTGGTGCGGAGGCCCAGGTTTTGTAACTCGCTGATTAAAACTGGTACGATTGTGTTTAATGCTGAGCTGTAATCAATAAACAGATGCCTCACATAGATATTACTGTTGTCCAGATGATCCAGGGCTGAGAGGTGAGATTGCATCCACTGTAGACCTATTGTGGCAATAGGCAAATTGCAGAGTGTCGAGTCCTTGGTTAGGCAGGAATTGATTCTAGTCATGACCAACCTCTCAAACCACTTCATCACAGTAGATGCGAGATCCAATGGGCAATGGTTATTGAGGCAGCTCGCCCTACTCTTCTCCACTCCACTGGTATTATTGTCACCCTTTTGAACCTCCGACTGCAGGAGTGTGGGATTGAAGATGTTCTTGAACACTCCTACCGGTTGGTTGGCACAGCTTTTTAGGGCCCGAGCAGGTATACCTTCTGGGCCTGACACCTTGTGAGGATTCACCTTCTTGAAAGATGTTGTTCTCAGGGTCACCAGCTGCTGCAGGAATTTGCACAGGTGTAGTTTTGTTCACCCATTAAAAGCATGCATAAAAGGTTGTGAACTCATCTGGGAATGAAGCATCAGAGCCATTAATGATGTTACATTTCACTTAGTAAAAAGTAATGGCCAGCAAACCTTATGAGAGTCAATGTACATTCAATTCCATCTCTAACCTCAATTGGAATTGTTTAGCTGCTGTTAAAATATCCTTCCATAAGTCATACCTTGACTTCTTGCATAGTTCTTGATCACCAGTCTTGAATGCCACAGATCCAGCCCTCAGCAGCCTACAAATCTCCTGGTTTATCAATGGTTTTTGGTTTGGGTATGTCCAGTATGTTCTCAAAGGCACACACTTATCCACAAAGGTCTTAATGAAGTTGGTGACAACTGTGACATTGACATTTTCATTCAGATTTGAAGATGAATCTCTGAACTTTGTCCAGTCTACTGACTCAAAGCCATTTTGAGGGTGCTCCTCTCCCTCCCTTGACTATGCCTTCTTGGACCATACCACTGATGCTGCAGTCTTTTGTCCCTGCTTATACAGTTGGAGTGGAACCAGTGTGTAGGCTTTGTGGCGGTTCAGTCCAAAGTCCGTGGTCCAGTCTGCAGACTCCGGACTCCGGGTTTTCCAGCGGTCCCTTGCTGCAGTTGGACTTAACCAGAAACACCTGAGGCTCATATTGGAACTGGGAATATAAGTGGCCCTAGCATTGGTGGGGGTTGTCTTGTGGTATAGATGGCTGGTGGAAGGCTATTGCCATCTTTGGGGCTGTGTTGGAGAAGCATGGCTACTGGGAGCCTTGCTGGCAGTAGTTGGAGCTGTCATTGTGATAGGGATTCAGCTGTTTCCTGGGCCAGCTGGGTGGCTGTCAGCCACACCAAGCTAGGTGGGGATCTGGTTGTTTCTGTAGGCTGCTGACTGTAATGGCTACTTGGAGCTACCCTGATGCAGAGGTGGAACTGTCTGTTGTTCTTTAGTGTTTGTCTCTTCCTGTCCTTGCCTCTGTGGGGTAAGTCAGGCTGTTCTGCTGTTGCCCTGCAGGGGAATCTGTCTTGACTTTGCCTCTTTTGAGTAGGTCAGGCTGTTCTGCTGTTACCTGATGGATGGTCCTGCCCCACCTTGGTGTGGAGTTATAGATGAGTCCTGACTTGTTGGAGGATAAGACCTGGCTCCATGTTGATGTAAAGTTCCTAGTCTGCCCCTAGCTTCAGGACCACAGCCTCCAGCCAAGCCTCAAGACCCCAAGTCCCTAGCCAAGCTTTGTCACATCCTTGCCTGGGTTTGGGGTCTGAGCCTGAGGCAAGACCCAGGGTTCTGGGTCCTTGTCCACCCCAGGCTCCTTGTTCCCAGTCCCTCGTCCTGGTCGTGCTTCCCTTGCCTCGACTGCATCCTGACCCATCCTTGGATTCTGTCTAGTCCTGTTTCTGGGTCTCCAATGTCTGTGTCCTGAAGTTGGGTCCTGATTTAACACCCAACTTATGACAGGCTTCGGATGGCACAGTAAATGTTCTTGATGGTGTTATCACAGTGGTCAAGTATGTTGGCTTGTCTGGTTCCACAGTTAATATATTGGTGGCAGTTGTTCAGAGACTTCTTCAAGCTAGCTTGGTTGAAATCCCCCTCAATGATAAGGAAAGCTTCAGGGTGCATTGCTTCATGCTTGCTAATTACTGTGCTCAGCTCCTCTAGTGCCTGCCAGATATTGACCTGAGGTGGATTGCACACTTCTGAGGTCCTTTAACAGCAATCTACATAGTTGCTGCTAAACCTTGAAGGTTTCATAATCCTATAAATGTGGTTTTGTAGGTTAGTCCTAACTATTGCAAGCATAGCTGGAAAAAATAGCTGCATTTCTTTAAGGTTTACCCAAATCTATCACTCCAATGGATGTCTATGAATCCCAACATGAATTCTGCCAAATGAAATCATGACCATTGCCCAGAATTTACCAATATGCAAAATACCAGTGAAGAGTTCAAGGAGGCCACTTGGCCTGTCTAGGCTGATCTGCCATTAAATGACATCAGGGCTGATCTGATTGTAACTTTAATTATGCATTCCCATCCCTCTGCTTATCCAGTATCTATCAACGTCTGCTTTAAAAATACTCTGATGAAAGGTGTTGGTCTGAAATGTTGACTGTTCATTCCTCTACATAGATGCTGCCTAACCTGCTGAGTTCCTCCAGCACTTTGTGTATTACTATTGATTTAATTACTTTCATACATTACACAGTAGTATAATGACCTTTCCAGTGAAGCTGGTGAATTTAGAGTACTGGAAATGGGGCTCTCGTGAGTTTAAAAGAAGTGCAGCTTTTTTTTTGCTGCTTTTTTCTTTTTTATTAGTCATTAGATTAGTAGATTAGCTAACTTTGCATTATTTTTTTCTTTTTTCTGTTTTTTTATATCATATTATGAAATATTTAGACTTACCATGTTCATATATATATATATACTGTATGGTTCATGTCTTGGTTAACCCATTTATACTGTAACTTGTTTGTCTTTTTCATCTGTAATGGAATTTGTATGATTATAATTTTTTATTAATATCATTTGTATTTTGTCCTTATTTTTAATAATAATAAAAAGATTGAGAATAAAGAAAGAAAAGAAGTGCAGCAAGTGGGATACTGGAGAGTTAAAAGGGTTTGCTGGAAGTAGGGCCTCAACGAGGTTAAAGAGAGCACAGAAAATTAGGTCTGAGATTAAAGATAATGAGGGCGAAAGCCCCAGTTAAGTTAAAGGAACTTGAGAAATGGCATCCCAGTCACCCTTGATGCCTAACTACGTGGGTTTCCAAACAATGGGATAACAGATAATGGGAATTATGATGTAATCAGGTCCTTTTGAGAGAAAAGGTCTTCCTTCACCTCTCACTTTTAAAACAGTGACCTGTAGTTTTAGATTCTCCCACAATATGACACATCCTGTGGAAATCTAGTGCAATACACACAGAATGCTTGAGGAATTCAGCAGGCCAGGCAGCATCTGTGGAGGTGAATGAACAGTGAACGTTTCAGGCTGAGACTTTTTGGCAGGACTTGCTCAAGATTTCCAGCCTCTTCAGAATCTTCTGTGTCTATCCTCTTTTATACCAATGTCCACAAATATACAATATGTTGCATTATTGATCTCTGTATGGTGAGTAATGTTGGTCATTTTCTTGCAGCAATGCTACAACTTGTGGAGATGTAACAAAAGCTCCCAATACCAGATTCTAATGAAGTGTGCTACATGATCATATTGAAGATCAGCTTTAGACAAATGTCCATCCGAGGCATGGTGGTTGTTTATTCCCAATGTGGTGACATTTACTTGCTGTAACAGTCCCAGTAGTGGCTGCAACTAAAATGAGTCAAATCAGCACACAGTGTGAATTAACTTGACACCCTACCCAAGTTCCACAGGTATTCACAGCTTAAAGATTCATCAGAATTTAAATTAACTAAACCCTGAATTCTAATGGAATATTTAATAAAGCAGAATTAGGCCATTTGGCACATCGCGTCTGCTCCACCATTCAATCATGGCTGATCCTTTCTTTCCCGGTCCCAGCACCACTCCCTCGAACTTTTGATGCCATGGCCAATCAAGAATGTAAAAATCTCTGCCTTAAACACACCCAATGACATGACCTCCGTGGCTGCTTGTGGTAACAAATTCACCACCCTCTAGCTAAAGAAATTTCTCTGCATCTATTTTAGATAGATGACCTTTTATCCTAAGGCTATGCTCTCTTGTCTAGACTGCCCCACCATAGGAAACATCCTTTCCACATCTACTCTGTCTAGGGCTTTCAACATTCGAAAGGTTTCAATGAGATTCCCCCTCATCCTTCAAAGTCCCAGGCCCAGAGTTATCAAATGTTCCTTGTATGATAACTCTTTCATTTCCAGAATCATTTTTATGAACCGCTCTGAACCCTGCCCAGTGCCAGCATGTCTTAGATAAGGAGTCCAAAACTGTTCACAGTACTCAAGGTGAGGCCTCACTAGTGCCTTATAAACCCTCAGCAGCATATTCCTGATCTTACATACTGGACCTCATGAAATGAATGCTAACATTGCATTTGCCTTCCTCACCACCAACTCAACCTGCAAGTTAACCTGTAGAGTGTTCTGTCCAAGGAATCCCAAATCCCTTTGCATCTCATATTTTTGGGTTTTCTCCCTGTTTAGAAAATATTTTGTACATTTATTTCTTCTACCAAAGTACATGATCAACATTGAATTTCACTTGTTACTTTCTTGCCCATTTTCCTAATCTGTCTAAATCCTTCTGCAGCCCTCCTGTTTCCTCAATGATACCCGCCCCTCCACCAATCTTTATATCTTTTGCAAACTTGGCAACAATGTCATCTATTCCATTATCTAAGTCATTGATATACAGCATTAAAAATGTGGTTCCAACACCAATCCCTGTAGACCACTAGTCCCCGGAAGCCCTCTAGAAAAGGATCCTTTTATTCCCATTGGCTGATTCCTACCAGTCAGCCAATCCTCTAACCACACCAGCAACTATCCTGTATCTTAACTTGGTAAGTAGCCGCTTGCGTGCACCTTGTCAAGGGCCTTCTGAAAGGTCAAAGGTGATTCTGTACAATCATGAAATTACATGTTAACAAGGTAGAGGGTGACAATCATTTGTCTGCAGTTTAAATTCCATTGTGTGCTAGTAGCAAAAGATATCTTGGCCGGGAACATCAAGTTCCTCTCCATAGATGCTGCCAGACCGGCCAATTTCGTCCAGCATTTTGAGTGAGTTACTCTGGATTTCCAGCATCTGCAGGATCTATTGTGTTTATGAAAAGGATGAAAATCTTTGGTTTAGACCTTTCAATTCTGCATGGACTTTCTTGTTCTGCTCAGATGGGTCTCAATATATGTCATTATACTAGTACTATAAAATCACTGTTTCTTATTTTATAAACCACGCACCAGAATTATACTCATGTTAACAATTCTATTTTCTTCAGGCAATGCACCAAGATACATCAAGCTCAGTGAATACAAAAAGCTCAATAAAAACTTCCAACCAAACAGGTAAATAACTCTCTCCGAGGAGAAATATACAAAAAGCACTTCACAGCCGAGTTTCTACATGTTGAAATAGACAGAGTTAAGGATGGGGGTTCCTGGCTGTAGGAGCCATGCATCTGTTTTCTATCTGCATTGTATAGTGTGTTGTGCATTTATTGTAACTAGTCATAGGAGTGCGGGGGGAGAATGCTTGGTAAAAATGAAGGGAAAATAAATTATATTTTTGTGCTTTCTTTTGGGCATTTTGGGGCTGAGGACTGACAGAGGTCAATTCTTTTGCTGACCACTCCATTATGCCCAATTATTCTTATCTTATACTTGGGTGCACTTCAGTTTCTTTACTTCAAGATTGTATGTTTGCTAATTGCTACCAAAGGATCAAATACACATCTGTGGGTTTGAAACAATCATTATTGCAGCTCAGGGTGCATCATGGAAGTATAGCAAATCCATGGTACTGTGGGCAGTGTCAATTCTTTTGGTTAGAATTGGCTGCTACATTGGCCATCTTTAGAATCTACAGAAAGAAACTAGGCAATGAATGGGACAAGATTGGCAAACAGTAGGTAGCTGGAGTTCATTCCAAAATCGTCTGTTTTTCATGAATAAGAGCTTTTGTTTAAGTGAGTTTTGGTCCCATGATTTCAATTGAGATTCTTTGAATTACCTACCATAACTTCAGCAGAAGCTTCAGTCTAATCGGCTATTTACACCACTTGCTGTGTTTGTTTTTGCCAGTTAGACCATGTTACTGAAAATCTTCCATCAATATTACAATGGAAGGATGTAAATTTTAACTCAAGGTTCTGTGTGTGTTAAAATCACAAACATCATTATCAGCCGTGTGGTATGACATTGTGATCATGGTCTACATAACCATGATTGTTCTTGGCAAATTTTTCAATGAAAATGCTCTGCCATTGCCTTCTTCTGGTCAGTGTCTTTTCAAGATGGGTGAACCCAGCCAATACCAATACTCTTCAGAGATTGTCATCACTGATTGGCATCAGTGGTTGCGTAGTCAGGACTTGTGATATGCACTGGCTGTTCATATAACTATCCACCACCTGCTTTCACAGCTTCATTTGATCCTGATCGGGGTGCTGAGTAGGTGCTACACCTACACCAAGGTGACCTGCAGGCTAGAGGAAGGAAGGAGCTCCTTAAGCCTCCTTTGGTGCAGATGTATCTAAACCCTGCCACTTAAAAATCATAAACATTGCCTTAGAATTAGATGCATACAGCTGTATACATTAGACTCTTGTTGGCTATGGCGAGTGGTTCAGAAGGGATCTAACATCATTCTGCTGCTCACACCTATGTGAATCCCACAAGTGCACAACCTCTCTGTCAGTCCAGGTGCAAATGAGCTAGTGCATCTGTTACTCTACACCTTTGCTGAACTACACATAGAGTCCAGTGGTGGAATAGGGACCAGCAACATACAGAGCAACCCTCTTTGGGAGCCCATATCAGCTAGACTTGGAGGTGAGGAAAATAAAGATACGTTCAATTGTCTTGCTCATAGTGTGCGTTTGTATTTACTTTGTTAATGATATGCACAGAAATTTCAGCAAAACAAACAAAATGCTGGAGGAACTCAGTAGGTCAGGCAGCATCTATGGAAAAAATACAGTTGACATTTCAGGCTGAAACGTCAACTGTACTTTTTCCCATAGATGTTGCCTGGCCTGCTGAGTTCCTCCAGCATTTTGTGTGTGTTGCTTGGATTTCCAGCATCTGCAAATTTTCTTTTGTTTATGGACAGAAATGTAACTAGCTTTTAAACATATATCAAGAGAAAAGGCTCTGCACCCATCCTTGCCTTCTATCAAAGGCAATCAGGGCATTTACAGAACAAACAATATTGTGACTTGAGGACTTACTAGACCTCAATATCCATCTTTCAGGGACAAACCATCAGCTTGTTCACCACTCTGCACCTGGATCTGTAAAGACAGAGCTATGGATGATGACGAAGTAGTATCTAGAATTGACTCAGTCTCAAAATAAACAAGACAACACACATGAAATCCAAAGGCAAAATCACAAACAGTCATACTAGAAATGGATCTCCTACAGTCGAGCACTGAGTGCTCAGCCTGAGGCCTTTAAGTACAGACACTCCATGAAGGAATATGGCAAACAATAATGGGCAGTGTGAGTCTTAAAGGGTCAGCAGTAGCTAACCACACTCCAAGGAATTGGAATGCCAAAACTTGGGTGCCTGCATCTGTTCAGTTGGAACCACGACACAATCAGTAGGTGCCGGACAGGCAATTAGTCTGGGCAATGGGCCAGAATCCAGCTGTATTTATAATTTAACTTTGAACTCTTCCAGAGCACTGAAGGACACTTATACAGTGCTGTTCGGTAAATTAAAAAGATTCCATTTTGTTTTTACAACTGTGTTGAAGCTTGTACAACTTTATGCAGCAGCACAGAAGTAGTAGCGATGGAAGTCTGTAATAGATTTTCAATCTTTCCATTTCTGGCACAGAAAAAGTTCAGCTATTAACAATTCAGGTTTACAGGGTCAGCTTTTTATTTGCTAACAAGGCAATATTTTCTGAGACAAAAGCTCAATAGAATAATAAAGCTAACGGAGCAACAGACAGTCTGGTGGCAGAATTCAGCAGGGTTCATGATGCAGAGTTTCATACATATAGTTATCACATGCACATTGAAAGATTGGAAATACAGTGAAATGTGTTTTTTAAATCAGTGGCCCACGCAGTCCAGGCGTATGGTGAGGGCAGTTCACAAATGTCGCCATGCTTCTGCTACCAACATAAAATGGCCACAACGCATTAACTCTAATTATGCATCCTTTTGGAATTTTGGGGTGAACTGTAGGAAACCTACATGGTCAAGCAGACAGACAGACATACTTTATTGATCCCGAGGGAAATTGGGTTTCGTTACAGATGCACCAAACAAGAATTGTGTAGAAATATAGCAATAACCATAAATAATTAAATAATAAGTTAATCATGCCAAGTGGAAATAAGTCCAGTATTGGCACAGGGTATCTGACACTCTGAGAGAGGAGTTGTAAAGTTTGATGGCCACAGGTAGGAATGACTTCCTGTGATGCTCAGTGTTATAGCTCGGTGGAATGAGTCTCTGGCTGAATGTACTCCTGTGCCCAACCAGTACATTATGGAGTGGATGGGAGTCATTGTCCAAAATGGCATGCAACTTGGACAGCATCCTCTTTTCAGACACCACCATCAGAGAGTCCAGTTCCACCCCCACAACATCACTGGCCTCATGAATGAGTTTATTAATTCTGTTGGTGTCTGCTACCCTCAGCCTGCTGCCTCAGCACACAACAGCAAACATGATAGCACTGGCCACCACAGCCTCGTAGAACATCCTCAGCATCATCCGGCAGATATTAAAGGACCTCAGTCTCCTCAGGAAATAGAGAAGGCTCTGACCCTTCTTGTAGACAGCCTCAGTGTTCTTTGACCAGTCCAGTTTATTGTCCATTCGTATCCCCAGGTATCTATAATCCTCCACTATGTTCTCACTGACCCCTTGGATGGAAACAGGGGTCACCGGTGCCTTAGACCCTCCTCAGGTCCACCACCAGCTCCTTAGTCTTTTTCACATCAAGCTGCAGATGATTCTGCTCGCACCATGTGACAAAGTTTCCCACCGTAGCCCTGTACTCAGCCTCATCTCCCTTGCTGATGCATCCAACTATGGCAGAGTCATCAGAAAACTTCTGAAGATGGCAAGATTCTGTGTTGTAGTTGAAGTCCGGGAGAACTTACGAAATCCTTACAGCCAGTGATGGGAATTAAATCCGAATCAACTTTACAGCTAGCATTGTGCGGACCACTACACTGGCATGCTGCCCATATAGTGGACATTCTAGAGCATACACAAGGGCAATGAATGAGACAGGTCTCAAACATTAAAGTAGATCTTAAATTGGGGCTGTCATCTGCTTTACCAGTTGTTTGTCTGATCTTGGTCCCAGCTGGGGAATACCTGTTACCAGTCTTCCTCTGACTAGCTGGTTTAATGCTTTTCCCTTCAGATATTTCACTGAGCTATTTGATGTACTATAAGATATATCTTCCATAAAAATTGCTACTTAGGATATATTTTTAGAATAATTCATGTGCTGATAATAATTAATAATCTGACTACTCACCTGAGACCACCAGCTTGCAGTTCACCTTGAGCAAGTTTTCTAAAGCGTATGTTATATTGTAACTAACCTCGTTATAACCTTGCACCTTATTGTCCACCTGCACAGCAATTTCTCTGTAGCTGTTACACTTTATTCTGCCCTTGCTTATTGTTTTACCTTGTGCTACCCAAAAGCACTGTGAGTTGAATTGATCTGTATGAACAGAATACAAGACAGGTTTTTCTCTGTATTCAATACATGTGACAATAATAAATCAATTTCAATTCCAAATTGTCTTCTAACCTAATGCTATGGTAACAGCATCTTATGTCTGGAAACCTATCTCAGACCTGGGGCTGATCTTATAGCCTCTCTCTGCTGCCCATATCCTCATGCCCACATGCCCACCCTTCATGGCCTTTCTCTGCAAAATCACAACCCTTAACACCCTGCTCTCCTCACCTTTTATCCACACCTCCTTCTCACCCACCCCCTCCGGCAAACCACTTCACTGTCTTGGTAATCTGTTTCTCAGTGCCTGCTTAGGGACTGGTGGTAGTATTGGACTGGCAGATTCAACTGACCATTGGATGATATTCTTATCAATATTCCAGGACTCTAATTCACATCTTTTTCTTAGTGTGTGTTTGAATAATACATTTTTTCAATGATTCTTGTAAGTTTAAATGGAATATGGGAAACAGGGCCTCAGTATCATTCAGGTAAGCACGGATAACCAAGACAACCAAGGCAAGAACCAGGGCTGTGATGTTTAAGCAGAGCAGGACTAGGGTTTCAGTGAGTGGAAGCATTCAGGGACTGAAGTGACAAGCAAATAGAGACCAAGCAAATTAATAGTTTTGCAGGTATATACATAATTATACATTCACAACATGTGCAACAGTGTTCACCAAAACGGATTTAAAAGATCCATCCCTTGGTCATGATAAGAAATGTACTCTAAAATACTTTCTCATATGTCTTTGCCACCTCCATCCTTTAAAGTCTGCATGTTGTCTCGAACTCACACACAAGGTTCCTCAGTCCCATCTTTTCAGCTGCTAATTCCTTCAATTAACATTGAAATCCAATAACTCCAAGCAACTTCTATAATTCTTGATGAAGGATCTCGACTTGAAATGTCAACTGTTTATTCCCCCCAATAGATGCTGCCTGACTTGTTGAGTTCCTACAACATTTTGTGTTGTTGCTCAAGATTTCCAATGTCTATAGGATCTCTTGTGTGCAGAATATCTTTATTTAAGGAAGCATGTCTAAGTAAATCCAAACATCCGTACATTCTATGGATGCTCCCTAACTCTAATACTCATCTACACCCTCCTTGACAGGCGCAACCATTCACCCAGCCCACCACTGATGCACCATAGCAGTAGTACATACCGACCTATCCATCTTTTCTTCTAAAACTCACAGTGACAAAATAACTTATTTGGCGAAAACATCCTAGACTTGCTGGATGAAGCCTTGTAATTGTCAGATCAAGCCCCTAGTACATGAAACTAAGAAAATCTTTGACAAGTGGCAAAGTTCTAGTGAAAGGTTTTCGGCACTGCTAGATCTGCCACCTATTCGAAGACATTTGGCTTTGCTGGTGCTTCTGAATGTTTCTGGCATTCAGAAAGAGCCCGAGCTATGAAAAGCATATATTCATGAGAAAAAAGGTTAAAGAAGATTTTTGTCTAATTAAAACATTGCTGTAAATGGGAGTTTGCCAGCATCAATCTGCTGGCAAATTCTAAACTTCTATGTTCAGTTGTTCATCAATCACTTGTCCTGTTCTTCCCTCCCTTTCCACTTTCCCTCATTGCCACCACTGATGCCATAACTGAATCTGCTTAGTCTGACTCAGCAGCAGTGTTAACTACATATGTGAGGAAGTGTGAGCATGCTTGTATAACATTGCTGATTCCACTGGTAAGATTCAGCTTTTGTTTCATCTGAATTCCTTGTAAATTATGATGTAATATGAATCTTTAATGTCATTTTATTATCATGCCGTTTTTTTCTGCTGCCACTGTTCCTTGACTGAACCACACTTTATGCAACATCACAGTCCTAATTAAGTTTCTTGGTCAATATTCTCTTTATTAATTCCAACTGTTGTCGTTTTCCATTTCAACCCATGTACCATTGAACATCAAAACCATTATCCCTGCCATTATAATTTCTATATGGTTTCAATTATAACTCAACCAGTAGACCAGGGGTTCCCAACCTGGGGTCCATGGATCCCTTGCTTAATAGTATTGGTCTACGACATAAAAAAGGTTGGGAACCCTGTTAGACCATGTAAGCCTCAAATGTTTGAAAAGTTTACAGCCTATATTCTGCCTTAATCCAAGATCTGGTCCTGTCAATATTTACTTCTGATTTTAAATTTAATCTACGTTGTGATTTGGTGGTGATTGCTCCTCTCCGTGCCTTGTGGCGCATTGGGTGGGAACTTTTCCATTTCATTCGTGTTTGTTTTTTATGAAGCTGAGGCAGATGGAAAGCATGCAAGGATCCAGCCGGATTGAAACCTGGGAACACTCGCCTCGAAGTCCGGTGCAAATGTTGCTATATCAACGGCCGGCTAATCTATATTGTGCCTTTGCATATCTCTAACCTTAACTATAATTTTCCTGCCTGAAATCTGTTAGAATACCTCTGAAATGTTAGATGCACCCTCATTCTTTAGTCCAATGGCAGTAGCCATGCATAGAATTGAGAGTATCCTGAGTAGCTGCATCACTGCCTGGTTTGGGAATTGCACCATCTTGGATGGCAAGACCCTGCAGCGGATAGTGAGGTCAGCTGAGAAGATCATCGGGGTCTCTCTTCCCACCATCACGGACATTTACACTACACGCTGCATCTGCAAAACAAACAGAATTATGAAGGACCTCATACACCCCTTATACAAACTCTTCTCCATCCTGCTGTCTGGGAAGAGGCAATGAAGCATTTGGGCTCTCACGACTAGACTATGTAACAGTTTCTTTCCCCAAGCTATCAGACTCCTCAATATCCAGAGCCTGGACTGACACCTTACTGCCCTATTGTCCTGTTTATTATTTATTGTAATGCCTGCACTGTTTATGCAGTCCTGGGTAGGTCTGTAGTCTAGTGTAGTTTTTTTCTGTGTTGCTTTTTACGTAGTTCAGTCTAGTTTTTGTACTGTAACACCAATGTCCTGAAAAAAGACTCATTTTTACTATGTACTGTACCAGCAGTTATGGTAGAAATGACAATAAAAAATGACTTGAATTGTTAAGATATCTCTTTCTAAATAACCTGCCTCTTCAAACCTCTCTCCATTTTGATATCTCTCTTCAAGCCCACTTCTGCGACCAAGGGTTTAATTATGTTTCAACTTTGCCCACCATTATAATTTTCTTTTGTTGTGGTGTTTTACAGTAATTTTTAAAAATTAAAAATGCAATTAAACATAAGTTAGGCAAATAGTGAGTGAGCAAATAAACATGACTTAGGCAGTATAATGTGGATAAATGTGAAGTCAGAGATATTTAGGAGCACATGAAAAAGATTTAAATAAATTACTATAAACTACAGTGAAACCATTTAAAAACAATAATTCCACTTGACCACAATTAACAGATAATTAATTAAAATGTTAACATTAATTAAAATACATTTTCAACGATCACTTTTTAATAATGGTTGGCAAAACCATTCAAATAAATCTAACACAAAATCTTAAGTATATGTGAAGTTCATTCATTTCCACCAAGTTTGAGAACTTCAACATGATCACTATTTCCAGCTTTACAAGCCTTTTCACCTTCTTGTTAGACTGAGGTGGTGGCAAGATGGTATACTGTGCTGTGGAATGAAGTCAGAGTTGAGCACAGAGTCCCAAAGGGCTTCTTCTTATATTGATTGCCTCCCTATCCTTTATAGGGTCAACTCTTGCTACATCTATGTTGACTGCACTCCAGAGTCAAGATTATTTCAACCCAAGTCATCAAACTGCAAAATGCAGATGTTCCTTGTTTATGTTCACAATGTTGAACTCTGACAACATGTTCAGTGAAGTGTTATTAAACAGCCACAAAACATAGGTCTCTGTCAGAATTTACCTGGTGAATTTACCTGGTGAATTTATCTGATGTTATTAAAGCCTCCTAGAATATATAGCATCCTCTGTTATACCTTGTCCATAACCTTCAAAAATGGAGAGGAAGTATCTGGAATGGCTCTGAGTATCTTGATTGTCTCCAATGAGAGTATGCAGAAACTCATTGAAAATGATAACCTTATTCTGATTCTGGTCTCACACGCTACCCGCCTGACATAATGGCCTCACCTCAGAACCGACGGAACTGAAGTGGAAGCAAGTCACGTTCAATCCCAAGAGACTGCCTAAGAAGAAGAGACAAAGCATCTGATCCCTCCTGTCAGATCGGTATGGAGCACCCTTGAAAACAATAAGACTCCAGAGATAAAATGGGATGCAGAAGTCCCTGCATCTTATTTCCATTGTATTCTGTGCTTTGGTCCTGGAATGCCCAAGGCTGAAGCAAGCTAACATTACCCCACAGTTTATTATGGACTAAAGACCATGTTAATGTGATCCAGCTCAATATCTTAAGAATGGGAATTGACTTTTTTTGTACATTGACAATAATAATCCTCCTGTTATAAAATCTTCATGGAAGAGCTTAAAGGTTCTTCCTGTGACCACATGGGTTTCCTGTGAGTGTTTTGGTTTCCTGTCACATCAAAAGAGACAAGCTGACTGTTAAGTTAATTGATTATTAGCTTTGACGACTGCTGGGATAATTGGGAGAGCAGAGTTGTTTGGTTCATGGGGAAATACTGTAAGTGGGGATGCGAGTGATCAGAATGCACTGAGAAATTGCATGGAATTGATGGACAAATAGTCTCATTTCATATCTTGAGGAAATATGGAAATGCAAATTTTTAAATATACCTATTGCTGGCATAAGTCATGCACTCATGCATAATGTGCAGACTATTTTCAAAACCGGGAGAAAATCCAGAAACCTGAGATGCAGAGGGACTTGGAAGTCCTTGTGCAGAACACTCGAAAGTTCAACTTGCAGGTTGAGTCGTTGGTGAGGAAGGTAAATGTCATGTTAGCATTCATTTCAGGGGGTGTAGAATACAAGAGCAAGGAAGTGATGCTGAGGGTTTGTAAGGCACTAGTGAGGCCTCACCTTGAGTATTGTGAACAGATTTGGGCACTTCAGCTTAGAAAAGATGTGCTGGCATTGGAGAGGGTCCAGAGGAGGTTCACAGAGATGATTCCAGGAATGAAAGGATTATCATTCTAGGAGCATTTGAAGGCTCTGGGTCTGTACTTGCTGGAATTCAGAAGGATGAGGGGAGACCTCAGTGAAACTTTTTGAATGTTGAAAGGCCTGGACAGAGTAGATGTGAGAAGGATGTTTCCCATGGTGGGAGAGTCTACGACAAGAGGGCACAGCCTCAGGGTAGAGGGGCGCCCTTTTGAACCAGAGATGTGGAGAAATTTCTTTAGCCAAAGGGTGGTGAATTTGTGGAATTCATTGCCACAGGCAGCTGTGGAGGCCAGGTTGTTGGGTGCATTTTAGGCAGAGATTGATAGGTTCTTGATTGGACATGGCATCAAAGGTTTTGGGGAGAAGGCTGGGAACTGGGGTTGAGGAGGATATGGAAAAAACGATCAGCCATGATTGAATGGCAGAGCAGACTCGATGGCCAGATGGCCCAATTCTGCTCCTATGTCTTATGGTCTTATAAAGAAATTAAAATATGTGATACAGAATTTGTTGAAATTAAATAGGGAACTCCTGTTCATAGAAGAATGAGGAAATTAAGAAAGCAGTATGTTTCTTTGGTAAAACAACTGACGGGTTGTAAATTGCTGACAAAATACTTAAATGTTGTCAGAGAGCTTCTGAAGTGGTTTTGCAAATAGAATTGGAATGTGAAATCAGGAGATGCTGAAATATTCAATGAACAAAGATCATTTAGTATCTGTGATCAATAGTATCTGTAAGGCTTTCTGAGCTACAGGATTGATTCACTCTATAGACATTATGGGACCAGGTAGAGGTTAATGGTCAACGTTCCTGTGGAAATAACATGGCAATCAATTGAAGGAAAATGAAGGATTATCGATGAGATGGGTAGCAATCTGGAACAGGTAAATGTGTACATGAGATATTACTTTATAATATTTGTAATTCCCATGGTACGTTTAATGATCAAAACAGTTACAAATGTATTATAACTGTTTTGATCATTGAGTGAAATGTTTTATGGGAATTCTCACAGCCAATATGATTTGCTGTGAACCCTGTGAAAAAACTCATTAAGTAATCGAGACCACTTTTGTTTCTCTGACAATGTAGCTGTAAATTAACTCCCACTGCCCTTCATTGATCTGTAATTTAGCTTGGAGGAACACCAGCATGAATGTTTTCCTGAGGCAGCGTTTGCCCAGACTGTGTGATAGATCTGTAATGATAGTGTAGTGTTTGTGCTACAGCAGATGGCATCTGTTACAGTGAAGCTGCATTGCTTTTGCAACAAGAGAAATTTTACAGGAATAGTTCCCCTTTCTGTTGCTTTAAGGGATCAAAGAAAGCTTCATGAGGGGCACCATAATGGACAATTATTTTGTCAAGTACGGCACATTCATAAATTGAGTTGACATAAAATTGAGTTGTTTTCTAGGGGAAACAGTCAAGCATTAGTAATACAAATAAAAAGGTTTTGCCAACCAAAATAAGTAAGTGCTAATATGTTAGTTGTGATAATAAATTGACTATATGTACATCCAGTAATCTTAGATACACTATCTTAATTAGATAGTGATATCTAATTATCTGATATGCCAAGGTATATATTTTTTTCCCACCTTTCCTAATTAAGATATAGGAGTAGAATTAGGCCATTTGGCCTATTGAGTCTGTTCTACTTAAAACTTAATAATATTAATATTAATGTTAATTGTAAAGGATGGCATGGTAGCTTAGGGGTTAGCACAATGCTTTACGGTACCAGCGACCCAGTTCAATTCCTGTCGCTGCCTGTAAGGAGTTTGCATGATCTCACTCTGATCTTGTGGGTTTCCTCTGGGTGATCCGGTTTCCTCTGGGTGATCCAGTTTCCTCCCACAATCTAAAGACATGTCGGTTGGTAGAGTATTTAGTATTGTAACCTGGCCAGTGATTAGGCTAGAATTAAATCGGGGGTTGCTGGGCAGTGTGGCTCAAGGGGCCGAAAGGGCCTGTTCCACACTGTATCTCAATAAATAAATAAACAGACTCTCACACTGCTCATTTACTACTGTTCTCTTATCTTTATTTTATTAACACATTGTTTAAGCTTGTAACGGCATCAATTAATGTCATGTAGAGAATTTTTGGTAAGGAAATTGTGAGTTCTTGATGCTTTAAATATTTCGCTGCACTGTAATTAAAACAAATATTATGACTAAAATGCAGACCAGCCATTTGGCCCGTGAAACCTGCCACAATGCAAGCCAAGCCTACAGCCAGAATTCAACAGCTAGCCAAGCTAAAGCCAAGTTATAATGATATGAAGCGAGGGGAATCTGAGGTAAATAAATGTATTCTTATTTCACTTATTGCAAACAATTAGTTCTAGTTGAAATTTCACACTTTTTTCGGAGCATACCAACATATCCGTGGACAATGGTTCAAAGCTGCAAGCTTGACTGTTTAGCTGAAATCTTTTCACTCAGCTTGCAGAAAGTAAGGTACTAATCAAATACATTGGTAATTTTAGTGTATAAAAATATATATATTTTAGAATTGAATATACCCTGTGGTGTGTCTTTGAAACATTGCAGACTTGAAAGCTATTTTCTTCAATAAAGAATGCTTTGTTGACAGCTCTATGCATTATTTGCTTAAGCAAGTACGAAGACAAAGTTTCCTGGCACTTCATGGGCAATGAGTTTTGGATCTTGCTGTTCTGGAGAATAGCAGGAGCATGACCCAGCGTGCAGAAAACAGAGCCAAGCTCCCTAAGGAAAACAGTATTTATGGCAAATAAAAAATGAACTGTTTATATAGCTGAGCTTGAAAGGCAAAAACAAACTCCTTCTTTGTCCTCTTTTTGGAAGAATAGAAAATGTTTCTGTTTAGATTCATAGGCAAATTTGACAGCCAATAAAGACTTCAGCCTATGTGCTGTTAAATGTGGTCTTGGGGTTGATGCCCATACCAAGCCACCATGCGCAATTAAATCAACACCCTCCCTACAAACTCCAGTTCTATTCAACTTTACTGCTGTTGTATAAAATGTGGTATTCCCCCCTCCCAAGCTGAATTTCTAGTCTGACAAACCACTGCAAAAGAGTGCCCACTCTTGCCTCCATAATGTTGCTTGGCATCTAAATCCTTCCATGCATAAAGATGTAATAGATAAAATGGTGTTATTACCCATGTCATACAATCAGGCTGTGGGCTGCTGATTACATTCACTTCCTACATCCTGATGATCACAGAGAGGGGGAGAGAGAGAGAGAGAAATTGTGTCTAGTTATCATTTCTGGGATCACATAATTTTAGAAGTTTTGAGTTTGCAGGTCTGGACAATAAAAGCACTGCTGGTGTTTTTTGGACCAACAATGACTGCTACACAGCTGTAAAGATAGACTATTCTTTTATCACAAAAGATGTATGGATCATCACACATTGAAACAGATTGTTACTGGCTGTTAATGAGGAGACCGTGACCAATGTGGAGCAGGGCAATCTAATTTGGTATTCTGGTGACAACCAAACAAATTGCCAGGACCACCTACAAAGATGCCACTTTGAGAAAGCAGGTGTTTGTATGATGACGTTGATCATCAGTTATTCTTATTGCTCCATATTACTGCATCTGCAGCCACTTCTGCCTCCAAGTGCTGCTGGCCACTTAAGAGATTTGCTTTGGAAACTGGCATAAGCTCTGAAGATGAGTCAAATCTTCATATTGAATCAAGTCGTTTAATACTCTCTTTGGACCTGAACCATGCTCCCTTATTGCATGAGCTTCTCAAGAGTCTCTACTTTCTTAGGGGTTTGGGCAGATTTGGCATGTCACCAAAAACTTCTACAAACTTCAATTGATGCAGAGTGGAGAGTTTACTGTCTGGTTGCATCACAACCTGGTACGGAAACATCAATGCCTAGTAACAGAAATGACTACGTAAAGTGGTTGACACAGCCAGGTCCATCATAGGCAAAACCCTCCCCACCATTGAAGTCAGCATCCATCATCAAAGACCCTCAACTTCAAGCCCTGCTCTCTTCTCAGTGCAACCTTCGGGCAAAAGGTAAGAAGCTTTGGTCTCACAGCACAGGTTCTAGAACAGTTATTACCCTACAACCATCACCATTACTTTGAACTGATTCTACAACTTACAGACTAATTTTTAAGGACTCTTTATAGCTCATGTTCTCAGTATTAGTTATTATTTGCAGTTTGTCTTCTTTTGCACATGGGCTTGTTCATCAGTCTTTGGTTATGTGTAGTTTTTCATAAATTTTAATCTCTTTATTTTCCTGTAAATACATGCAAGAAAATGGATCTTGAGGTAATATATGGTAACTTATATATACTTTAATAATAAATTTACTTCAAGCTTTGAACTTATCATCAAAAGGAATTATCCGAAGATTTTTGTTAAGAGCACATTTGAAATATTCATAGGGCATACTATCGTCAGAATCAGGTTTATTATCACTGGCATGTGACGTGAAATTTGTTAACTTAGCAGCAGCAGTTCAATGCAACACATAATCTAGCAGAGAGAAAATAATAAAATAAAACATAATAATAAACAAGTAAATCAATTATGTATATTGAATAGATTAAAAAATTGTGCAAAAACAGAAAAACTGTATATTAAAAAAAAGTGAGGTAGTGTCCAAAGCTTCAAAGTCCATTTAGGAATTGGATGGCAGAGGGGAAGAAGCTGTTCCTGAATCGCTGAGTGTGTGCCTTCAGGCTTCTGTACCTCCTACCTGATGGTAACAGTGAGAAAAGAGCATGCCCTGGGTGCTGGAGGTACTTAATAATGGATGCTGCCTTTCTGAGGCACTGCTTCCTGAAGATGTCCTGGGTACTTTGTAGGCTAGTGCCCAAGATGGAACTGACTAGATTTGCATCTTCTGCAGCTTCTTTCAGTGCTGTGCAGTAGCCCTTCCTTACCAGACAGTGATGCAGCCTGTCAGAATGCTGTCCATGGTACAACTCTAGAAGTTTTTGAGTGTATTTGTTGACATGCCAAATCTCTTCAAACTCCTAATATAGTATAGCTGCTGTCTTGCCTTCTTTATAACTACATTGATATATTGGGACCAGGTTAGATCCTCAGAGATCTTGACACCCAGGAACTTGAAGCTGCTCACTCTCTCCACTTCTGATCCCTCTATGAGGATTGGTACGTTCTCCTTCATCTTACCCTTCCTGAAGTCTACAATCAGCTCTTTCATCTTACTAATGATGACTGCCAGGTTATTTCTGCAGCACCATTTCACTAATTGGCATATTTCACTCTTGTACACCCTCTCATCACCACCTGAGATTCTACCAACAATGGCTGTATCATCAGCAAATTTATAGATGGTATTTGAGCTATGCCTAGCCACACAGTCATGTGTATATAGAGAATAGAACAGTGGGCTAAGCACACACCCCTGAGGTGCGCCATTGTGATCGTCAGCGAGGAGGATATGTTATCACCAATCCTCACAGACTGTGGTCTTCCAGTTAGGAAGTCAAGGATCCAATTGCAGAGGGAGGTACAGAGGCCCAGGTTCTGCAACTTCTCAATTAGAATTGTGGGGTTGATTAGATAGATAGATAGATACTTTGTTCATCCCCAAGGGGAAATTCAACATTTTTCCAGTGTCCCATACACTTATTGTATTAAATGCTGAGCTTTAGTCGATGAACAGCATCCTGACGTAGATGTTTGTGTTGTCTATGTTGTCTAAAGCTGTGTGGAGAGCCACTGAGATTGCATCTACTGATGAGCTATTGTGGTGATAGGCAAATTGCAATGGGTCCACATCCTTGCTGAGACAGAAGTTCAGTCTTGTCATAACCAACCTCTCAAAGCATTTCATCACTGTCGACGTGAGTGCTTCCGGGTGATAGTTATTAAGGCAGCCCAGATTATTCTTCTTAGGCACTGGTATAATTGTTGCCTTTTTGAAGCAAGTGGGAACTTCTGCCCATAGCAGTGAGAGGTTGTCCCTGAATACTCCCACTAACTGGTTGCCACAGGTTTTCAGAGCCTCACCAGGTACTCCATCGGGATCTGCCGCCTTGCGAGGGTTCATGCTCTTTAAAGACAGTCTAACATCGGCCTCTGAGACAGAGATCACAGGGTCATCAGGTGCAGCAGGAATCTTCACAGCTGTAGTTGTGTTCTCCATTTCAAAGCGGGCATAGAAGGCGTTGAGTTCATCTGGTAGTGAAGCATCATTGCCATTCAGGCTTTTGGGTTTTGCTTTGTAGGAAGTAATGTCTTTTAGACCTTGTTAGAGTTGTTGTGTATCCAATGTCGCATCCAACCTCATTTGAAATTGCCTTTTTGCCTTTGAATTAGCCCTCCGCAAATCATACCTGGTTTTCAGGTACATGCTTGGGTTGCCAGACTTGAATGCCACAGACCTAGCCTTCAGGAGACGATGTACTTCCTGGTTCATCCATGGCTTTTGGTTTGGGAATGTACAGCAAGTCTTTGTGGGCACACACTCATCCACACAGGTTTTAATGAAGTCAGTAACAACTGCAGCGTACTCATTCAGATTCAAAGATGAATCCAAGAATACAGTCCAGTCCACCAATTCAAAGCAGTCCTGTAGGTGCTCCTGTGCTTCCCTTGTCCATACCTTCTTGGTGGTCCTCACTGCTGGTGCTGCAAACTTCAGTTTCTGCCTGTACTCAGCGAGTAGAAGTACAGCTAGCTGATCAGACTTCCCAAAATGAGGGTGTGGATGAGGGCATTGATGGTTTGGAGTGAATGAAGGAGAATTAATAATGAACAATAAGTGCAAACTTTAGGGGTCCAATTTTCAAGGGCAGGCTCCCTTAATTCAAGTCCTCTTCAGACTTAATGGAGAAAAATGTCATGGCATTTAGATGAGAAGGTCCAATGTAGCCTGCACAGTGAGCAACAAGAGAGAGTAAGAGATTAGATGTAGTATGTCCTTTAGATGAGTTCATATTGAAAAAAAATTATTTTACATTGAGGTCTGGTACATAAGGTTAACTTCCCCATGACTAATTAATTAGGTTGGACTGCACTGGGGAGTTCAGCAGGAGGGGAGATGAACAGAGTCAGCTCTGTGAATACTCCAGCGAGTCTTGGACTCTTCTTGGACTTAGCTGGTACAAGTTAGTCCATGATAAAACATATGCTTAAATCATTAACTGAATTTACAAATCTTTTCCAGGACAAGGCAAAGACCATGAACAGGTAGGAAATGTTTACATAAACATAGTATAGATTTATGCAACAAATTAATGTATTGAAAGACAATTTTCCATTACTCCTTTAAAGTTTCTAGAATGGAAAGTTACACATTTATTTGGAGAGTAAAATATTGGGATTTGATTAATTTACTCTTCTGTATTGCACTTGTGAACTAAACATTCTTTACTTGGAGGGGCTCGATCTGAAACATCGACTATTTATTTCTTTCTGTAGATGCTGCCTGACCTGCTAAGTTCCTCCATGCATTTTGCATCTACAGTAGCTCTTGTGTTTATTACTTGGCAAGGATTTGATTTAAGGATGTAGAACAGTCAGGTGGATGGAGGTGGGTTACATGAACGATCTATCAAAGATAAGAATAAGTTATACATACAAAATGCTAGAGGAAGTCAGCAGGGCAGGCAGCATCAATGGAAAAGAGTAAAACAATCGACACTTCTGGCCGAGATCCTTCATCAGGACTCAAAAAAAGAGATTAGAAGTCAGAGTAAGAAGGGAAGGGGTGGAGAGGAAGAAGTACAAGGTGGTAGGTGATAGGTGAAACTGGGAGAGGGGAGGAGAGAAGTAAAGAGCTGGGAAGTCGATTAGTGAAAGTGACAAAGGGCTGCAGAAAGGGGAATCTGATAGGAGAGGGCAGAAGGCCATAGAAGAAAAGGAAGGGTGAGGAGTACCAGAGGGAGGCAATGGGCTGGTAAAGAGATAAGATGAGAGAAGGAAATGGAAATAGGGGAATGGTGAAGGGGGGGCAATTACTGAAAGTTCGAGGAACTGATGTCCAACCCATCATGTTGGAGGCTACCCAGATGGAAAATACGAGGGGTGATTGATAAGTTTGTGGCCTAAGGTAGAAGGAATGAGTTATTAACTTAAGACTTTTTGTATCTTCACTCAAAGAGTTGAACTGCACATTCATGTAACGGTAGCTGTATAACTCATCTCCTTCTACCTTAGGCCACGAGCTTATCAATCACCCCTCATAAGGTATTGCTCTCAAACCTGAGTGTGACCTCATTGCCGTTAGTAGAGGAGGTTATGGACTGATATCGCGGATTGGGAATGGAAAGTAGAATTGAAATGGGTGGCCACTGGGAGATCCCACTTTTTCTCGCAGTCAGAGCATAGGTGCTTAGCAAAGTAGTCTCCCAATCTATGTCAGGTCTCACTGATATACAGCAGGCCACACCCAGAATCCCGGATACAGTAGATGACCCCAACAGACTCACAGGTGAAGTGTCGCCTCAGCTGGCAGGACTGTTTGGGGCCCTGAATGGTCATGAGACAGGAGGTGTAAGGCCAGGTGTGGCAATTTTTTCACTTATTAGGATAAGTGGTAGGAGGGAGATCAGTGGGGAGGGGGCAAATGGACAATGGTGTTGAGTAGGGAGCAATCCCTGTGGAAAACAGAAAGTGGGGGTAGGGAGGGTAAGATGTGCTTGGTGGTGGAATCCCGTTCAAGATGGTGGAAGATATGAAAGATTAATTGTTGGATATGGAGGCCGATGGGGTGGTAGGTGAGGACAAGAGGAACCCTATTGTTGATTGTATGGCGGGTGGATGGGGTGCCTCATCCTGAGAGCAGATGTGACAGACAAGGAAATGGCATTTTTTCAGGTGACAGGGTGGGGAGAGGTATAGTCCTGGTAGCTGTGAGAATCAATGGGCTTATAAAAGATATTAGTAGATAAGCTATCTCCAGAGATCGAGAAAGGGGAAGGAGGTGTTAGAAATGAATCAGGTAAATGTGAGAGCAGGGTGCAAGTTGGAGCCAACGTTGATGAAGTCAACCAGGTAAATTTGAGGGCATTGCTTATGCACCTTTTATGAAATTTGATAGAAATGAAACCAAATTTCAGAAGTGGAGTTTAAAACATAAGGGATTGACAGAGTAGATGTTAACATGTTTTTAATAGTAGTAGGTCATGAACAAGGGGATATACTGTAGTTGAAGGATAAGGGGTTGTTTATTTAAAACAAGATGTGTAGATCGTCTCCTCTCAGAGGATAATGAATCTCTGGAATTCTCTGCCCCAGAGGTTGGTGAAAGCTGGATCAAGCTGGAGGTAGATTTGAAAGATCATGGAATTGAGCACCGTTGGGGTAGAAGAGGACTTGGATTTGATGCCATTTGACCATTTTGAAAGAAGGTGCAGGCCACCTCCTCCTGTTCTTATTTTCTTGTGTTCTATAGCAAGTACTTTTTTTAATACCCCTTTGGTTTTACAAGTTAAATGAGTAACAGTCTTCAGCATGAATGCTAAATAAGAAGTTATATAACATTTAAAAGTCAAGCAATCCATTGTAAGATCTCTTTAAGCATAAGGATCACTAAAGCATGGACAGGTTGAGTCAAAGGGCTTATACCTGTGCTGTATTTCTCTATGAATCTGTGCCTCTGAAGTAGCCCTGTAAATCAGAATACAATACATTTGTGGTATAAGTAATATACCAAAACAATTTTAAGCAATGTATCCAAACTTCTACTCTAATATTTGCACAAGTAGTTCTATACTGAAAAAGATTTTTTGTTGTATAAACACGATTGATGACAAGGAATATTTCAGGAGTGATCTGATTCAAACAGAATAACAGTGTTGTCATGATCCATTCTGGAGGACATCCATTTTCCACTATATAAAGACAAAAAAGAAACATCAGGTGAATGAAAATTTGCAGAATGTGCATATCATTATGACTAATTAGCACTTGTCATTTCTTACAATATGAAATATCTTGGTATAAACAGATGACAGAGACTAGAGTTTCAAAGTGATACTCAGACACAGCATTGTTGGTACAAGTCAGCTGCTGATTATGCAAAGACAGTATTAGGCCCAGCCATTTCATTGAAAGACCTGATGCATAGTTTTTGTTGGTATAAGAATTGTCCAAAGTATTGGGTTATTGGGACTGAATGATTTGAAGAATATTCATGTTCTGTAACTGGATAAGAAATATTTTGGTTTTGCAATTTTTCATTTCCTATAAACATTATGGTGAAAGATATTTTTGATTTGAATGTCATTGCACACAGAATATTGTTCATGAAAGTGGAACTTTTCCAAAGTCTGTTAGCAGCAAACAGAAAATCCAAAACCACGATCATAACTGGAGTGGGGACTTAAGAGAGCTTTAAGCATATAAAGAATCTTAAATCTGCTCATTTACATAGGCCACTTACATGCTACAACATGACATTTTCACACTTATTTCATCCTTTCTTACTGGTGATTCTAGCTATTTTCAGAATAAGATGTTCATTTTGCCGCAGTATACACTCAGTGGCCACTTTCTAAGGTACAGCTGTACACCAGCTTGTTAGTGCAAACATCTAATCAGCCAATCATGAGGCAGCATGACAACATAGTGGTTAGCACAATACTTTATAATACTACAGACCGGGGTTCATTTCCTGCTGCTGTCTGTTAGGAGTTTCAACATTCTCCCGGTGACTGCCTGGCTTTCCTCTGGGTGCTCCAGTTTCCTCCCACAGTCCGAAGGCATACAGGTTGGTAGGTTAATTGGGCGTTGTGAATTGCCCTGTGATTAGGCTAGAGTTAAATCAGGAGTTGCTGAGTGGCATGGCACAAAGAACTACAAAAAACATTTCTGTACTGTATGTCAATATATCAACTCAATGCATAAAAGCATGCAGGCATGGTCAGCAGGTTCACCTGTTCTTCAGACCAAATATCAGAATGGGGAAAAAATGTGATCTAAGTTGACTTTGGTCGTAGAATGATTGTTGGTGCCAGACGATGTGGTTTGAGGGTCTAAGAAATTGCTCATCTCCTGGGCTTTTCATGCACAAGAGTAGAATTCCCAGACTGGTTCAAGCTGACAGGAAGGCGACAGTAACTCAAATAACATCACGCCGGCTGTTGAGTGAAAAGACCTTAAACTTGCTAGAACTTAGAATGAATCTGAGTATATCAATACTTTGACTTGTCTAGATTTCTCCACCCATCTCAGAGAAACCAACACTGCCAACATCTCCACTGTATACACCCCTAATTTATTAGATGTTCTTCTGCTGATTCCAATTTCTTTTGCTGGTATAACCATCCCAAACCCTGTCACTCGTGTTTCAGGTTCCTTAGCACCATCCGTATAAATCTGCGTATAATCACTATACTTTTCCATCACATGATAGTTAAATGCACTTACCAAATCAGCTTTATATTTTTCTTTCCTTTTTACCTCTAACAAATGCCAGTCTATGTCAGGCCATACAATCTTCCATGGAGCTACAAACAGATAAACTACTGAAGGACTTATCCTTAAATCAAACACTCCACATTCTTTAGCAATACCATTCCCTACCCGACTAAAGTTATGAAGTCCTTCAGTCAGTCACGAAAGTTGCAAATCAGGGAGGTCAGGTAAAATTACCAAGGGTTCCAACTCATGTAGGGGTGAAGGGGAATGAGAGGGTGGATGAGTTGGCAAAGAGGGTGTTAAAGAAAGAAAATATAGAAACACACATTAGTATCAGTAAAGCAGAGGCCAAGTGTGTAATCTGGGGAAAAGACATCCAAATGGGGCAAGAAAGATGGGACAGAGAGGGGAGAGGGAGGCATTTATATCAAATACAAAAGAGTGTTTCAGGTACTAGGGTAGGCAGTGGATACAGAAGAGAGGAAACTGTGTGGACTAGGTTAAGGCTGGGGCACTGTGCATTAAACAAAACATTGAAAATGATAGGGAAACACCAGACAGGATTGTGTGAGGAATGTCAGGAAGAGGAGTCAGAAGAACATGTAATTCTGAGTTGCAAGGAGTATGTGACACAGAGAGAGATGATGAGAATTAATTTAAGGGAGTTGGGGGTACAAGAATTCACATTAAAATGGTTACTGGGCATGGGTGAGAGGGCACAGGTCAGGGTGCTTTTAGCTTTCTTAAGGGATACAGTGTTTTTTTTTAATATAGGATATGATGGATAAGCAGGAATAGGGTTACTAGGATGGCCAAAGAAGGGATAGAGTGTAGATTAGGGTATGTGTGTGTGAATGGTATTGTCTGATCCACACTCCAGAGCAGAAGGTGGCAGTAATGCACCATTAAGCCAACCGCCGTAAAACAAGAAGAAGAAGAAGAAGAACTTAAATAACTATGCTTTACAACAGTGGTGTGCAGAAGAGCATTTCTGAACCCTGAATTGATGAGCTACAGCAGCAAAATATCAGGGGCATACCCTCAGTGACCACTTTATTAGGTACAAGAGGTATCTAATAAAGTGGCCACTAAGTGTACGTTGTTCAGAAATTTTGTGTAGTGATGTGGCTAACTCCCGGGCTATAGACTGATGAATCTTGTCACATCCGTTGAAAAATCAGTAGTATATTTGTTTATTAATAGTGAGTCAGCCCAATCTGAACTGTGAGTTAGCATCAAATTTGTTTCAACTCCTGTCTTATGGTTCCCAGGCCCGAGTGGATATAAGAAGTTCTACTGTCTCTGTTTTATCTCAAGTTCAAATTTTCAGTGTTAATTGGTCATAGTAAGTAGATGCAGTGCAGAAAACTACTGATGGACAGAAAGTAGTTAGATAGATGCCTTTCATTCTCTGTGCTAAAATTACCAGTAATTCTTCTCTTCAGAGCAGAATTTCACAAAAACCTTATTTTTAACTTACACCACCCAGACCAACCTAGTGGAAGCCATTTTTTCTGGCTGAAGGTTCATATGGTCTATGTAATGAATTTCTTAAAGTTCAAGATTCGAAATTGTTTATTGTTAGTTGTCAGTACACAAATGTAAAGGAGAAAAAAAATGCTGTTGCTCAAGTTCAGAAGCCACATATGAAATACCATAAGCATAAAGAACACAATAAATATAAATACATAAGATTAACTTATATGCAAAGACTGATTGCTGTACATAAAGTGACGCTAGGTGCAGTAGCATCTGTACATAAAGTGATTGAAAGAAAATGATGAAGTGTTGGTGATGTGTGGATTAAGGGGTGGAAGTGTTGATCAGCCTAATGGCTAGGGGTAGTAACTCTTTTAAAGTCTGGTGTTCCTGGCGTCAATGTAAGCTCAAGAGCATAGAGACAGAATATTCCCATATTGTTGTCAAGCTTGCATTGGTAACAGGAATTCACTGCCGGCTACCAAGGAACCTAATGTTACTGAGTCCTAGACCAGCAAATAAACACTGAAGCCCTTTGAAGGGACAGAGACTGCTTCAAGATCTCAGCTCACATCAGGGTATTCAAGCCCCCTGCCTTCTGTATGTTATCTTCACTGTTATCCTTGCAGGACTTCCCAACTTGTGGTCCACTGACCCCCTCAGTTGACAGTAGGGGTCCATGGCCTGAAAAAGGTTGGGAACCCCTTCTCCACAGGAATAAGGGTGGGAAGGATGAAAAATCTCTCAGATTCCTGGCCCAATTTTCTCCCCCACCATTTATATTCAGTTTTCCAAGCAAGGCTGCTTCAACAAATGAGATGAAATATAATTCAAGTCTCAGGGCAAAGAACTTTTCAATTCCATCATTTTCTGCCACAATCTCTAACAAATTTATATTTCCAAATGAGGAGATGAATAATGTTGCAGATTTGAACAAGTGCTACATTTTCTACTCTATGTCATCTTTGTGCAGCTGGGAAGCTGGTTTTTACTGAACATGGTTGAAAATGAGTAATTGGAATGTACGGGGCCTACCATTACCTCACGCCTTCAGTGAAAGTCCTGCCTCATTGCAACTGCTGTAGTTTCCCATCAAATGCAAAACCCATTTTGGGCTCCCAGATGATTTCCAGCCAACTCCATTTTATTTACAGCATATTCTTAGATGGCAGTGACAAAAGTTATCACATTTAGGTCTGCGTTGAGTAGCTAAGGTTACAGACTTACCATCTTTTATTGTATAGTTTTCAACCCTAAAATCCATGTTCTGTTTCAACAGCGTAAATTTCAAAGGCAAAAAATCGGGAAGTAAAAAGGAGCCTGTCATTTATGGTATGTTGACAAAGAAAAACTCCAGGAATGCAAGACATTTTGCATATAATTAATATGCAACATAGATTTAACAGAAGTGTGGGGGATAAAAACTTGAAGCTACAAAGGACATTGCCTGTTAGAGAAGTTTAGTTATGGGGAGAGATTGGATGAAGTGGGCTTATCTTTCCTCTGAGGCCAAGGGGGTGACTTGATAGTACACAGGATTATAAAATGCAAAGATGCAGTAGATAGTCAAGATCCTTTGTTCCCATGGTTGGGGTATCAATCACAAATGAGGAAATGAGGTTTATAGAATGAGGAAGAAATTTTAAAAGTTATCTGAATGTGTAAGCTGTTTGAAGTTCAAAGTACATTTATACTACAAATAAAAAACACAAAATGCTGGCAGAATTCAGCAGGCCAGACAACATCTATGGCAGGAGGTAGTGACGATGTTTCAGGCCGAAACCCTTTATCAGGAGTGAAGTAACATGGGATGGTCAAGGGGGGATAGGAAGTGGGGGGAGGGATGAAGTAGAGAGCTGGGAAGTGATAGGCTGGAGGGAAATGGGTTAGGATGAAGGTGGAGAATTATGGGAAATAAAAGAGAAATACAGGTAGGGCTGGGGGGGGGAGATTATAGTGAGGGGGGGGAGAGAGAAAAAGAGAACCAGACTAAAATTATAGATAGGGATGGGATAAGGGGGGCAGGAGTATCAACGGAGGTCTGTGAGTTGAATGTTTACTAGCCTGTGATTAATTTTATTGCAGGTATTCACAGTAGAACAAAGAAATACAATAGAAACAATGAGAAACTACACATAAACAGAGGCTGACAAGCAGCCAATGAGCAAAAAAAGATAGATTGTGCAACTACAAATAAAAAAATAACTAATGAACAACTAAGTGGAGGTTTTACACCGAGAAGATTGTGGTGGAATCGGATATTATTACTAGCTTTAAAAGGCATTTAAACAAACTTGATAGGCAAGGCATGGAAGAGTACAGCAGTAATATGGATAAATAAGACTCATGTAGATAGGCTTAGAGGTTGGTGTGGACATAGTGGACTGAAGAGCCTTTTTCTGTGCTGTACAAGTCTATGAATGAGCAATGAACAAATCAATTTTCTTAATCATTAGACAGATCTCATCCATGGATAGTTTCACCTATTCAGTATTATTTAAACGTTGCTTAATGAACTGTAACAGCAGGAATGAAGATCTGTTGTTTTCACTTAACTGGATAATTTCATCTCCTTTAGCCGACGTACCAAGATTTGTTTATCTCAGTGAACCCAAAAAACTGGCCGCTCATTTTGTTGGAAACAGGTATGTCTTTTAGTCATTTTAAGAAAGCAGTAGCCTCCACTAAGATTATTTCTGCTCTTACACCTACTCAGTTAGTCCTAGCAACTGAACTATGCAGAAATGCCAGCATGTTGATGCTGCCTTCAAATTGTACCCAATGTTTTGGACACTCAAAGTATGCAGTATTCCATTAGATGGAATTTAATATGGAAAAATGTGAAATCATGCACTTCGACAGAAAAGAGAAATTGAAAGGCAGTGAAGATTTCAAAAGCTGAGAAGATGAAAGATGCTGGAATTCATGGGGAACTGTGCAAGCGGATCATGGAAACTTTAACATTCAAGTTTAGATTTTTGGACATTATTGCAGGAGAATTTGTTTGTTTTTTAATTCATCACAATATAGTGCAGAGTAGGTCCTTCCAGCCCTTCAAGCCTTGCCACCCTGTAACCCACGATCTAACCCAAGCCTAATCAATTGAACCCGGGTCATTGGTACTGTAAAGCGTTGTGCTAACCACTATGCTACCATGCCACCCCAACACTTGAGTCCCCCAGTAAAGATGCCTTGCTGCAATAGCATAGAGCACCCAGAATATTGTGCGCAGTTTGCACTCTCTGTGTAAGACAGAATGCAGTGATAACTCATCAGATTGATTTCTGAGACTTTGGATTTATTATATGGTGCAAGATTAAACCAATATACTTTCTTGAGTCCAGGAGAAAGAGAGGTGATCTCAAGGAAATGAACTGTTACCCTGGCTGAGGAGTCTTGAACAAGAGATCACAATTTCAAAGAAAGGGGTCAACCATTCAGGATGAAAATAGACAAAGAATTTCTTTACTAGAGAATAGTAACTGGAATTCTGTGCCAAGGAGGGTTTTTCAGGGCTCAGAGTTTTACAGTTTTTCAAATACTGTATAATACAAAACAGACACCCATTGGTTTAAGATGTTAGGAGGAACAAGAGTTAATGGATTAGTGCAGGAAAGTAGTGTTGAAGTTGAAGATCAACTATGATCTTATTGAATAGTAGAGCAGGTGTAAGGGACAGAATTGCCTAACACAGCTTCTATTTATTCTGTCATTATCATATATACTTGTTACTTTATATTGCACTATTTCTCGGAATACAAGCCAACCCCAAATCAGCCATCACCACTGCTTTATGTCTGGTCTTTTCTTCATTTGTGGGATTGGGCCAAGGAGAAATATCCTTTAGATTAATGCTTTTCCACTTTTTATCAGTGAAAATATTTGGTGATGTCAGCTCTCACAAACACTAGAACCAAAGGTCTAAAAATTCAGAAATTAAGTATCCTCATGCACTAAATGGTATATTTTCTAATTCCCATATCTAATCTGGAGTGATGCCCAGGGTGTTCTATTCTCCACTTACCTCAGTGTATGTTATTTCCTTTGGAACAAAAGGCATGTTTACCAGTCTGAGAAGAAATATGTGAAATGTATGTCATATTTCTATAAACATTCAATTTTTTTACTTTTGTGTATTACATCCCTACTTACACGCAGTGGCCACTTTAGAGACACTTGTACATCCCTTCATTATTGTAAATATCTAATCAGCCCACCATGTGGCTCAGTACATAAAACCAAGCAGACATAGGTAAGAGCTTCATTTGTTGCTCAAGCCAAATATCAGAACGGGGATGAAATATGATCTAATTGACTTTGACCATGGAATGATTGTTGGTACAAGATGGGATAATTTAAGTATCTCAGAATTTTTAATATTTTTTATTTCAAGACACAGCACAGAATATACTCTTCCGGCCCAATGAGCCACACTGCCCAGCATCCCATCTATTTATCCTAGCCGAATCTCAGAAGATTTCCAGTGACTAATTAACCTACTAGCTGGACTGCAGGAGAAAACCCACACTACCCAAGGAAGAATGTACAGATATCTTACGGACGATGCTAGAATTGAACTCCAAACACTAACACCCCCAGTGCTAATAGCCTTGCACTAACCACTAGGCTACCATGGTGCCCCAGGGAGTTTCATGCACAACAGTTGCCAGAATTTACAGAGAATGGTGTGAGAAACAAAACAAAAGATCCACTGAGTGTGTAAAGATACCTTGTTAATGAAAGAGTTCAGAGGAGAACGACCTCACTCATTCATGACTGCTTCAAGCTGACGGGAAGGCAAAAGTAACTCAAATAACCACAGGTTGCACAGTGGTGTGCAGAAGAGCATCTCTGAACACATACCTCTCAAACATTGAAGTGGATGGGGCACAGCAGCAGACGATCACAAACCTACACTCAGTGGGTGCTTTATTAAGTACAGGACATGTCTAGCCAGATCATTGATAATGATGATGAACATTAGAGTGCCTGCACAGTATTCTGGGACTCCACATGCCATTTAATCAACCTTCACCACACTTCTTGCGTGCCACTAGCAAGTTATCTCAGGCCAACATTCATACCCCAATCAATAATCCACATCAAGAGCCATTTTATCATCATCGCATTGCTGCTTACAGAGGCATGTTAGCAGATGTGGTTTCAACACTGTGCAACAATGACCGTAATTCTAGCACCACTAGGCTGCCAGCTTTCCAGAGAACATTTGAATGATTCAGGTACTGGCAGGGGGATGGGGAAATGAGGAGAGAGGGGTCTGACAACTCCCAAGAAGAGAGTGTTTCTCCATCATTTGAAGAATTGGGAAGACACTGCTGGAATGGAAAGGATGGGTGGGGGTCTGCCGTGGATGGGGTTTAGGGGAAGGGATACAGGGGGGAATTAGGATAGGGGTGAGAGACGAGGATTAGGTTAGGGATTGTAGAAGGAGATTTGAGCAAGAACAATAGAGGGGATTAAATGGGAGGAGAGACAATTGAGGAGTGAGAGTACGTATTTAAGTATGTGAACTGGAGTACTCAAGATTATGAAAAAAGCTTTATGGATGGTGGTCAGAAGGGAATGGGGAGGGCTACAGAGAGATTGGGAATAGGGATGGGAAAGGAAATAGTGTGGTAAGGGATCTCCATGTGGAGGGAGGGAGGGGAGGGAGGGAGGAGGGAGAGGGAGAGGGAGAGGGAGAGGGAGAGGGAGAGGGAGAGGGAGAGGGGAGAGAGAGAAAGAGAGGGAGAGAGAGAGAAAGAGAGAGAGAGAGAGAGAGAGAGAGAGAGAGAGAGAGAGAGAGAGAGAGAGAGAGAGAGAGAGAGAGAGAGAGAGAGAGAGAGAGAGAGAGAGAGAGAGAGAGAGAGAGAGAGAGAGAGAGAGAGAGAGAGAGAGAGAGAGAGAGAGAGAGAGAGAGAGAGAGAGAGAGAGAGAGAGAGAGAGAGAGAGAGAGAGAGAGAGAGAGAGAGAGAGAGAGAGAGAGAGAGAGAGAGAGAGAGAGAGAGAGAGTGAGTGAGTGTGAGTGAGAGAGTTTATACTCATTCTATGCAGAAGAGTTTGCTCTCCAAGCATTGTGGAACAATGGAACAAGACCTTGCTCCATCAAGTCAGTGTGGTAGTCGGGATGCAATAACCCCTCCATTTTAAAAGAATTTGTGCACTGGCATCTTCATTCCTCTGAAATTGAGAAGAGGCAAATCATCCTCTAATCTGAGAGACTGTCCAGCAGAGAGATGAAGAATTATAGCTGATTGTTCATTTGCCATATATCAAAAGTTTCTGGATATCAGCGTTAAAACACCCACTTATCTACTGGTGAACCAATTCAACCACACTACTGAGACAGGGAAGATTAGGATTCATCAGTAAATGTCTGAATTTCATGCCAACTCAAATAGTTTACTTTCTTATGCATCCTAATATGTGTATTAGTTTGGGAAGACACATCCTAATGTGTGTATATGTTAGCATTTACTCTTTTTTAATTACCATTGCTTTCTCATAGAGAAATAGAGAATAGTTGCAGAGAAATTGTACAACAAATGACATCTATAAAGATTTAAATACATTGTATTATAAACAAGCTAAAGTAAGTGTTTATTATGTAGGCCATCACCCGTGTGGCCCCTGAGATCTGCAACACTCAATGCTAGACCCTCTCCAAGAATCAGTGAATTAGCTAAATCGAAACAGCTCCACAAGGATTGGCAGGCAGATCGGTCACCTTATACTATGGTATGTGTGCATATTTTCTCATAAATGTTTACTGTACACCAAACTTGAAATGCTTCAAACATTAACATTGAACATCCTAAGTCTGCTCAACCATGTGGAAAATTGCCCAAGTTTGTCCCGTTTACAAAAAGCAGGATAGGACCAATCTCTTTAATTCTCACCCAGTCAAATCTTAGTCATCAGCAAAACAATTAAAGCCATGGTCAACTGTGTTGCCAAGTTACTTAGCAGTGTCCTGCTTCAGTGTTACCAGGAAAATTTGGCTCCAGCCTTGGTCAAGGTAAGAGTAAATTCCAGAGGTGGGATGAAAGTGACTTTCCTTGACACACCCTTTTCTCACACAGGTTGGTGAAACCCTGGACTTCTCTACCCTGAAGTCTAGATCTTTGGAGGAATTTAGAAATAGGAATTGAGGGCTGTGGGGTATGGGTACAGAGAAGAGGTGAGACGTTGGGCCAATCAGCAGTGATCTCATTGAATAGTGAAGCAGACTTGGGAAGCTGAATGGTCTATGTGTGCTCCTATTTTTAAATGGTCTTATGCTGAAATCAAGGAGTCAATTGATTAAATGGGGCATCAAATTGTCCTGGTAAAACTGAACCCAATTGGCACCAGGGAAATACATTACCATTTGTGGAAGCATAATTTGCACAAAGGCAGTTACTGGAGGTCAACTATCACAACTCCACCACAGAAATGCCCCCCAGGCAGTGTCCCAAGTGCAATCATTATTAGCTCCTTTATCAAAGATCTTCCTTCCATCAATAATTCAGAAAGTGGGATGTTCACTGATGAGTGCATAATGTTCAGCTCCATTTATAACTATATGAAGATAATATGAAGATCAGCCTCTGCCTGTAGGCAGCATCACCTGAACATCTTTAAGCTACAGGCAAATAAATGGTGCCCATGCCTCTGAAGTGCCAGCCAAAGGCCACCTCTAGCAAGAAAGAAACTAACTACCCACCCTTGACATTCAACAGCATTACCTTCTGACTATCAATGTCCTATTGACCAACAATGCAACTGAGCCAGCCATGTTAGTACTGCAATTATGAAAGCAGATCAGAGGCTAAGTAGTTTGCAGAGAGTGACTCACCCCCTTATATACCAAAAGCCTTTCCACCGTTTATAAGGTACAGCTCAGGATTTGTAGGATGGCCTCAACTCACCTGGATGAATGCAGCTACCACAACTCTCAAGGTGGTTGGCACCAGCCAGCATCAGAGACAGAGCAGCCTCCATGATCAGCCTAAAAACTTAATTCTCCCCAGGATGGCATCTGCAATGTGTACCATCCCCCAAATGCACTGCAGTTACTGACCTCAGCTGCAGCAACAGCATCTCCCAAACCCACAAGAAGGAGAAAACCTGCAGGTCAATGGAACAATAATATTTGCAAATTTCCCTGCAAGTCACATGGGATCCTGATTTGCAAATATATATTGTCCCCTCCCCTCCCCCTTTCTTTCTCCCTAGGCATCCCATCCCATGATCCTTTCCCTTCTCCAGCTCTGTATCCCTTTTGCCAATCATCTTTCCAGCTCTCAGCTTCACCTCACCCCCTCTGGTCTTATATCATTTCACATTTTCCCCTCCCCCTCCTACTTTCAAATCTCTTACTATCTTTCCTTTCAGTTAGTCCTGATGAAGGGTCTCGGCCCAAAACATCAACAGTGCTTCTTCCTATAGACGCTGCCTGGCCAGCATTTTGTGTGTGTTGCTTGAATTTCCAGCATCTGCAAATTTCCTGGTGTTTGCAAATATATACTGTATGTTTCTTCTTTGACGCTGGTTCCAAGTTCTGGAACTCCATCCCCACAGCATTATGGACATTACTTCACCAGAAAGACTGAAATGGTCCAGAAAGGCAGCCAGAACTTTAACAGGTTATTGGGAATAGACAATAAATGTTATTTTTGCCAGCAATTCCCAGATACCTAAAACTGAATCTAGAAGAGAACAGATAAAATTTACTCTGCATTCAGTGAGATTATGTATGATTTTCCAACTCATCTAATCCTGATAGCGTATTCATTAATATCCAAAAACTGATCAACACAGACTTGAGCATACTCAATGAAATCCATCATGGGCAGATAACTCCTGATGCAACAGTCTAAAGACTCGAGGACCCAGGTGTGGGGTAAACTCAGCACTCAAGAATAGAAATTAACGATGAAGGTTTATTCAGAGAATAATACAGGGAATAATCAAACTAAGAGCTCACTTACTCTGGACTTGAGCAGATAGAACAGTAGTTCACACGGAACTCAAGTCCAGCGATGAGCGCTGGTCCAGAATAACCTTAAGTAGAACATAATACACAGGAATCTCATATGGATCAAAATTGAAAAGTAATCACTTAAGAACAAGAAGCATAAGGAAACTGTATTCAGAGGAAAAGCACATGACACTGGAATGATAAAAGTGGCCATTAAAGAACTCCAATAATAAGCTCAAATAAGTGATGTTCAGGTGTGTTAAGACCTACCAGTACCCAGCACCCAGCACCCCTTGCTGGTCAGAAAGTGCACATACTACAATTTCCTTGAAACTAAAGGCTGTGTGTATTTTATGTGCAAGTCTGCATTTGAATACAACAGGCAATCCATACTTATTTTATTCCTTTCAAAGAGAAAAGCCTTGTACTGCTCCGCAGACATCTTTGTGCTGAACACACCCCCCCCCCCCTGCCTATGTCACTTTGGATGACTTACCCATTTAATTTTGTACTGTCAACAGTCCTGGAGATAATACCCTTAGATCTCTTCAATTACAATCGATGTTATTGACTAAAATCTGTGAGTCCACTTTGACTGTTATGCTACAATTAACAGCCTGCCAAACTGGAAGTGACCAATGTGTTTTTACTGCATCTTTACCAATCCCTGTTAATGCTAATTTATTATCCATGAGGCATTTTATTAAGCAATCTTTTGTGTGATACATTATTGGATGCCTTGTGGAAATCCAAATATGCATATTTTCTTCCTCTCCAGCCTATCTTTATGGTCTTTTTGGTTGGTATCCAAAGCTCATACAATCCCTATGCTAAATATTCATAGGAAAGAAATGTAATTTAATCTATTACTATCCCTGATCTCATTAGTTAGCCACAAATGGATCATTTCCTGTGAAGATTTATTTCCCAATGTAATGCACATTTGTTGAGATTATGATTTTATGAAGTACCATTCAACATTTTTAATCTAATTTATTCTCAGAGTGTTGCTTCAACGAACTTGTCCACCTGGTTATTTTTGTTTATTTAGTTAATACAGGCATGACAAAATGAAAGAAAAATAAATAAAAATCTGCCCAGAATGTACCTTTTAAAGCAAAGTCAGCTATCCATTCAAATGATATGAAGTGCTTCAAACCATTCTGCCCAACGAATCACAGATCATGCATGCACTCGATAATGAGATTAGATATATGTGTATCTGACCCTCAGCACAATCCCAAACTCTGCGTCCTCTACATCTGGTTCGCCGTCGACTCGGGCCCCACCAGATGGTTGTCAGCATGGTTAACCCATTCGCAACATTTGAATAATAAATGCTCCCTATTCAAGGAGATCTCATTATGTTTCACTCTCTCTGAGACAAAATGTAGCAAGCAGAATGGGTTCATGCCTTCATGCTTAAGAAGGCATCAGAGTGGCTCAGAGTACAAAGATGCCGCCTGTGCAGAACTTGCAGGTTCCTGTAATGCCCTGATTTTCCAAATGATGCTCCAATTTCTTCCCACATCCCTAAAGCATGCTGATAGGAAAGTTAGCTATGGTGTGAAACTCCAGTGTAGGTGGGTGGCATGGTAAATGAGTGGAGATGATGTGTGCTAGTGAGAATCAGACATAAAGAGGTAAGAGGAGTATTGGGACTGTGAGCCTGTATGGATTGGATGGGCCAAATAACCTTCATCAGTGTCACTATGTATAACTTGCAGGTTTCCCTATTTGTGCAACACTATTAGTTGCATTAGAGGTGTATAGCATGTTCAGAAAGAGGGAGCACCTTTTGTGAAGAGGCTTGTCGCATTCATTCTGGGGCAGCTCATTCACCTTTTCCCCGTCAGACATTCAGCTCTCACCTGAGGCTCTGAGAGGCTGTTGGCAAGCAATAGCAGCCAGGCTCCATTATACCATTTCAACAGGTGGGCTAAACCAGGTGAGGATATCCTTGCAGGCCTCATGCATGCTTGGATAGGATCATACCTGTCCTAGCTGTGCGAAGTCAGCTCCTGCAGACTGGGTGGATGAGGTCAACAGTGGGACTCAGGGCCGGGAGAGTGGTTCTGCCACTCTTCGTGAAGAGTAAAAGGGAATGGCAAGGCACAGAAGAAGTCAGGGCCATCTGCTACCACCAGGGAAGACCCCACTCGCGATGACTACTTGTATCACTTTACCTGAACTTCCAAGGTCAAGAGAGTGGAACTGCACCAGTGCATCAGCTTTCCCACTCACCCACCCAAGTTCCTCAGTCGTCAGATGTGGTAGGCAATTAAATTAATCAATTATTAGCTACATAAATGTTTCTTTGTACCAAAGCATGTCAACTTTAAGATGTACCTAAATGCCCAAATGTTAGAGAACTGCTGAAAGATCTAGATAACGGTGGTCGAATTTTCATGGCAATTAGCTGAGCCTTCATGATTCTAATCTGAGACCTGAGTCTCCATTGCACCACCAACGGTGTCACAAACATGAGAATATCTGCAGATGCTGGAAATCCAAGCAATACACACAAAATGGTGGAGGAACTCAGCAGGCCAGGTGACGTCTGTGGAAAAAAGTAAACAGTTAACATTTTGGGCCAACAGCCTTCATCAAGACTGGATAAAACACATAACAATGGTGAGAAAATTAAAAAAAAACATCCAGCGAGCAGCGGTCAGTGGGTGAAAATGACCTTTTATTAAGAAAGGCTAAAGGAGAATGGACAGACTGGTTCAAACTGACAGTAGCTCAAATAACCACACCCTAAGACAGTGACATGCAGAAAAGCATCTCTAAATGCATAACACTTCGAACCTTGAACTGGATGGGCTACAGCGGCAGAAGATCACAACCATTCAGAACTTAGTGGGCACTTTATTAGATACTGCCTATACCTAATAAAATGGCCATTGAATGTATGTCTTTCTTAATTTTATATACTTATGAGCTTGCAACTCATTCTCTGAAGCTCTAGAGAATTCAAGTTTGTTCAACCTCCCCTGAAAGCTATTGCTGTATTCCATGCAACATCCTGGTGAATGTCTTCTGCACCCTTTCTAAAGTTTCCATGTCCTTCCTTTAACAGAGCATGACAATGTAGCAGTTAGCTCTATGCTATTACAACACTAGTGACCAAGGTTCCATTCCTGCCATTGCCTGTAAGAAGTTCGTATGCTCTCCTTGTGATCTCATGACTTTCCTCCAGATGCTCCAGTTTCCTCCCACATTTTAATGGTGTATGGGTTAGTGGGTTAATTAGTCACATGATTATAATTGGAAGGCATGGGCATGTTGTTACTATGCTGATCTCTAAATAAAATAAAACAAACACACACTACAACATGGCCTTGCTAAATTAACAGTGGGATCACATTTGCTATCTTCCAATTTTCAACAATCAATCCAGAAACCCAAAAAATTACACTTTTTTTTTCTAGATGCTGTCCAAACAAAGAATTTTCTGCTTTATCTACAATATTTTGTTTTTAGATCCTTCCTTTTTAGGTGCTCTATTGAAATCCTCAACTGCATCCCCTACAGCAGAGTCATTTGCAACTTGTCCCCTGGGGAGTTGCTACCTGAGGTTCCATTTCTCCCTGCGCTCATTGCAGATTACTCATACCTGATCTCTCACCACATGCTAATCCTATTTCTCAAGCTAAGTATCTTAGTTATACAGTATCAGTTGGTGACAGGAAATGTGAAATCAGAGTCTTCACCTTCAGTCTCTCTGTGTTCTTCTACCATCGTCTGGCAGGTAGCTGATGAAGGGTCTCAAAATGCCAAGGTGCAAACTGTTTATTGCTCTCCATTGATGCTACTTGACCTGCTGAGTACCTCCAGCATTTAGTTTGTGTTACTCTGGCAAGTGGCTGCGCTTGATTATCTGAAAATAGAAAGCATAAAGGTCAGGTTGTGCAGAGAGGTGGGGAGGGTTGAGATTTTTTGATAGTGAATGATGGGAATGTTGTACATAGCACAGTGTAACAGATGCAGCTATGGCATTAGAAGGTACATTCATCAATCACAAAGCTCTGCAAATTTTGATTTACATAGAGAGCAGTAGGTGCCTGGAACTGCTTACCAGGGGTGGTAGTGGAAGCAAGCAGTTTTGTTGAGTTTTGGCGGCTTTTGGTTAGACATGAGACATAGCAGCACTAGTCAAACTTTGAGGTTGAGTTCACTGATCGACTCTCATGGTCATCAGCTTGAACGAGTTTATGATGCTTGTGTTGCGACCTCCTGATTCGCTGCAGGTACCTTATATCACTTTAGAAGGATAGCAGTGCAGTACTGGAAAACTATGAAGCCTGTCTTCTCCTGGACAAGGCCATTCTTCAGTTTCTCAGACCAGCTTCTGCTGTGAAATGCCTGCCAGCACAAACTGCACTCGCAATTCACCTCAAATTTTAGAAGCTGGCCTTATACAGTAATTCAATTTTAAGTAATTCAATGTTAGATTTTCCTTATAGAATATTAATAATGTATCAAATTAAATCAACATTTACTGATGAGCGATAACTTATACTTGATAGTTTTTTAAAATATCTGTCCTAAGCAAAACTTCGGGTTCAGAATAAATTTTAATAGTCCAGTGCATGATCGTTTCACATTTTACTGTTGGATCTGGTGTACCTAAACTAACCAGTCTGTATTCTGTGACCACCAGTCCAGTATAGTACCCAATTGTTAAACTAGAGAATACACTGGTGTGCCTAGCAGATGGGAGTAAAATTATGCAATGTTTTGGCTACATATTAAATGGGAATTAAGACATTATTAATGCACTCACAAATTGTTCAATTTTATTCTTAGTTGGTCAAATGTATGACAGTGTACCTAAAGTAAAGTGCATACCTATGTAAATAGTCAATAAAAACTGCTAAAAATTGATACTTACATAGCTAAAGAGCTACATATCTCTTACAAACTTTGGCCCATCCATATGTGGAGTTTTAACCTATCAAGAGAAATTGAGGTTCATCAAAGAAAAGCTCAAAGCAAGATTTCTGGATTGGGATCTGCTGCTGCCAAAGTTATAGTGCAAAGGACAGACTGGTTACCAAGGGAATGAAGGCAACAGCAGAGAAATATGAGATCTCTAAATATTGGGATTTCTAGGAAGCTATTTTATGTGTATCAGACTAGAAGAGAGAAAAAAACCATAAGCTTTTAAACTGTTAGTGTGTCTTTCTATCCTGCATTTTAAATAATATGTTGCTTCTCCACCCTACTTGGAAGAGAGAAAGCATGAAGTAATTTACCCCTTTCATTTAAAGTGGCACTTAATATTTAAGTAACATTTAGAATTATTCTTTCATGCAAGGTTGAATTAATTAATGTGTACAAAACCAATTCCCTCACAGCAAAAGCTTTGGTATTACCAATGAATTTATTTATTTGTTCTTTTCAAATGGCAAACCATCAAATTATTACACATTAGCACATATTTAATCCAAGGAATAATTCCATTGCTTCCCCCATACCCCCACCTCCACTCCGGTTATTTACAAAATGTTCTAGTTGGCAGAACATCAATAGTGCTCTAACTTTTATCTTTTGTAATATTAACAGCCTGTCCATTAGGATAGCTTGAAGCCTTTCTGCAAGGCCCTGAATAGGATAATGAAGATCGATGAACTTCAGGGACACAACTACTGGCGACTGATCGTTAGTTTGAAAGGAAATAAGAAAGAATATCTTAATTTGGATAAACATAATCAGTGTGAAAACTACCATAAAGTTTATCTATTCTTAAAAATCATGTATCTGACCACGTACTGAACTTTTTACAATCAAAAAATTTTGCAGGAATAAAAATCTTTTTAAAAAATTGCCTGACAGCCAATCATTTCAAGGAAGCAATCAAGAAAAGATTAACAATCAAAGCAGAAGGTTTTTTTTTCATCTTTTGTCTAGAATTTTCTGTCTGGATAAATGAAAAGTACTGCCAAGTGCAGTGAGGATAATAAACAGTTCCAGGAACCAACCAAAGCTGACAAACATCGAGCCAAAATGGAGAAAACAGAGTCCCATTGTTAATAAGGAAGCAAAACTGATACCAAAGAAATATCTCTACTATTGTGCACAACCTAAACCACCCACTTACTATTGCAAATCAACATCTTAGTCTTATAGTCTGACACACTCCTAGTAGCCTCCCAGACATCCCAGTATACAAGAGGAAGTTTAGCAAGGAGGGAGATTAAAAAGAACACCAGCCATTGTAAAAGATTGCTGCAATTGTGGTTGGTATTTATTCCCCAAATTATCTTCCTCACAGTCCAGCAAGGATCCAAGGTCTGCTGCATGAAATTTAAAAATCTAAAATGAAAAGAATATTCATCTTTATGTTAAGTATCCCCCAGTGTACTTAAATCCAGACAGAAAGCTGGTCTGATTCATATATCTTTGATTTCCATTAATACTTTCTACTATTTTATACTTGATGGAAATGTAAGAGCAATAAATTTGATATACCTAAATAAATAGATGATAATTGCCCATTATATTCATCTTCATCTAGTTCCACACCAATTTAAATAAAGGTAAAAATAGCAATAAATCAAGGTGCTAACTTGCATCTTTCAAATGGATGAGGATTCAACCAAAGTTTGAATTATTAATGAGCTTGAACAGTCACCAAAGTTTCAGCACAAGGCCAAAGCCCTTTGTATTTATGCACTCATACAGTACTTGGCAAGTAACTGGCAAATTGCCAATTCAAACGTATGACATCCTGAAATAACAATTTTGTGTCAGCCAGGGCCTTCCACAAATCAATCAGAGCAGACAGTTGATGACGGAAAGTTGGAGCAGATAACTCATGATGGAATGTTGGAGCAGACAGCTCATAGTGGAATGTTGGAGAAGATGCTTTTTGACGGAATGGTGGAGGGAAATGTAATGAAGTGGACTTGAGTTAATGTCATTCAATATTAATATATTTGTTGATGAGTTTTGTATGTCATTTACCAGAACAGTAGGCAGTATTCTGCTGTTGATAGGACCAAACCCTGACAACAACAAAAGAGTTTGAGCATCACTTCCTCAAGTAATTTGTGTCAGCTTCCATAGCCCTTTAGTTGAGTGTTTATACATTGTAATAAATGGTAACCCAGTCCCATTGAAACACTTACACAAGCTGATGATCTCCTGTGAAAGATTTCACATTATCACAAGAGATTCTGCAAATGCTGGAAATTCAGAGTAATGCACACAAAAAACTGGAGGAATTCACTGTGTCAGGTGGCATCTATGGAGGGAAATAAACAGTTGATGCTTCAGGCTGAGACCCTCCATCAGCATTGGAAAGGAAAGGGAAGAAGCCTCAATATGAAGGTTAGAGGGAGGTGAAGGATTACAAGCTGGCAGGTGATAGGTGAAACCAAGTGAGGGGGAATGTGGGTGAGATTGGGAGGGATAAAGCTGAGAGGGGAAAGGTGGAGAGTGGACCATGGAAGGGAGAGGGACACCAGACGGAGATAATGGATAGTTGAGGAGAAGGGAAAGAATAAGAGTGAAGCCAGAATGGGGAATGGATAAAGAGAGCAAGTGGAGAGAGCAGCAAAATTACCGGGAGTTAGAGAAATTGATGCTCATGTCACCAGGTTGGAAGCTACCCAAATGGAATATGAGGTGTTGCTCCTCCAGCCTGACAGTGGATTCATTGTGAAATTAATTTCACAGCAATTTTGTTAAACTTTTGCAAACTTATTAAACCTACATGTAAACAAGTTTAGCAGTGAAATGTGTGAAAAATGAATGATTTTGTATCATTTCCCAAGCTTGCTAAAATCTTTAATAGATCCTTCTCCTTACAAGTGCTAATTTTCAGCACTTTGTGTGTATTGTGGTGAGTCCCTACATCATCCGAACTGAGGAATTCCAGGGTGAGAGGTCAAAAGAAAAGCAGCTTTCTATTTAACACACACAAAATGCTGGTGGAACACAGCAGGCCAAGTAGCATCTATAAGGAGAAGCACTGTCGACGTTTCGGGCCGAGACCTACAAAAGAGGCTGAAACTTGTGTCCGCAAAAGAGCATGGAAGTATTTGGCATTCTCGAAGGAAGGGAGTGTTTGGCATTGTTTATACATTGAGGCCTCTCCATTAGTTTGGGTTGACTACGGATGTAGTGACCTGGCTGTCTAGATACACAGGCAGGGCAGTGCAATATGGAGAGCAAGCTCCCCCGCTCCACTCACCAGATAAACCCAAAAGAATGGCAGAGATTAATACAGTTTGGCAACAGCATTGAACTCTATGTAGGACTGAGCATCTACGCTCCATCCATCAGAAAAGGTAGGATCTCTCTGTAGCCACCCACTTCAATTCCATTTCCCATTCCCATTCCAATATGTCTGTCCATGGCCTCCTCTACTGCCATGATGTAGGCCTTAGGGACATCAGCACCAGATTTTTTTCCTTCGGGGCTTACTCCTGAAGCTTTCCCCGCGAATCAGCAGAGGTTTCAGATCAGTTTCCCTTCTCCTAGATGAGCTGTCAATCATGGCTGATGATCCCCATCTGCCCGGTAGACTAGAATGCTTTAAGAGTATCCCTGGGACCTCACAGAATCCCAGATAGCATGTCTTTGCATTTGACTCCACACTGGCCACATTAGCAGGCTTTTTAGTAGTTGAGGTCTGACTTCCTAAAAGGTGGAAAGTCTAAGCTTAGTGCTTTGAATTTTTATGCTAAAGAAACATTTTTACCTGTTTCATGGCTTACTTGTGAATTAAGTGCAAAAGTTGACATTTACCTTCTCTTCTTGCAAAATTACCCACAGGAAGATGACAAAGTGAGTCAGGATGTGCTCCTTGGTGTTACGTATGTTTATATCCTTTCTGATTTCAAAGGCTTTAGCAGCATGTTTATAGCCACCTGAATATTATAAGATTATGCAAAAGAGAGCTGAATTTGTGTTATTTGTACCATAGCAACGTTGGAAACCATGTGATGTGTTCCTCTTGATCCTGGTGTTTGTTGCTGCCATGGTAGCAGACAGAGAATGTTAAATTTATTCAGTACAGAATAATTGGTCAATGTAAGATGCCATGGCAGTGGAGTGGTTAGTGTGACATTATTGCAGCTCAGGTCATCGGAGTTTGGAGTTCAATTTCGGCACTGTCTGTAAGGAATATATACATCCTCCTTGTGACCGAGTGATTTTCCTCCCACAATCCAAAGATATACCGGTTAGTAGGTTAATTGGTCATCGTAAATTGACCTGTGATCTCACAGATTTCTACCGATGTACCATATAGAGCATTCTAACTGGCTGCATCACTGTTTGGTATGAGGGGCCTACTGCACAGGATTGAAAAAAGCTGCAGGGAGTTGTAAACTTAGTCATTTCAATCATGGGCACAAGCCCCCGAAATATCCAGGACATCTTCAAGGAGCAATGCCTTCAAAAAGGTGATATCCATCATTAAGGACCCCATCACCTGGGACATGCCCCCTTCTCATTGCTATCATCAGGGAGGAGGTACATGAGCCTGAAGACACACACTCAATGGTTCAGGGACAATTTCTGTTTATGCCATCCGACTTCTGAATGGACAACGAACCCATAAAAATTACTTCACTACTTTCATATTTTTATTTTTGCACAAACTTAATTCAACTCTTTAATATATATGTACTTACTGTTATTCACTTTTTTTCTCCCTGTTATGTATTACATAGTTTGTGTTACTCTGGCAAGTGGCTGCGCTTGATTATCTGAAAATAGAAAGCATAAAGGTCAGGTTGTGCAGAGAGGTGGGGAGGGTTGAGATTTTTTGATAGTGAATGATGGGAGTGTTGTACATAGCACAGTGTAACAGATGCAGCTATGGCATTAGAAGGTACGTTCATCAATCACAAAGCTCTGCAAATTTTGATTTACATAGAGAGCAGTAGGTGCCTGGAACTGCTTACCAGGGGTGGTAGTGGAAGCAAGCAGTTTTGTTGAGTTTTGGAGGCTTTTGGTTAGACATGAGACATAGCAGCACTAGTCAAACTTTGAGGTTGAGTTCACTGATCAACTCTCATGGTCATCAGCTTGAACAAGTTTATGATGCTTGTGTTGCGACCTCCTGATTCGCTGCAGGTACTTTATATCACTTTAGAAGGATAACAGTGCAGTACTGGAAAACTATGAAGCCTGTCTTCTCCTGGACAAGGCCATTTTTCAGAGAAATGACCTGATAGAAGTGTATTAGATGATGAGAGGCATTGATCGTGTTGATAGTCAGAGGCTTTTTCCCAGGGCTGACGTGGCTAGCATGAGAAGTCACAGTCTTAAGGTGCTTGGAAGTAGCTACAGAGGAGACGTTGGGGGTAATTTTTTTACACAGAGAGTGGTGAGTGCGTGGAATGGGCTGCTGGTGATGGTGGTGGAGGTGGATACAAAAGGGTCTTTTAAGAGACTCCTGGATAGGTACATGGAACTTAGTAAAATAGGGGGCTATAGGTAACCCTAAGTAATTTCTAAGGTAAGAACATGTTTGGCACAGCTTTGTGGGCCGAAGGGCCTGTATTGTGCTGTAGGTTTTCTATGTTTCTATGTCTCTAAGTAAATAAATAAGATAAGCTAATCAGTCGGGGGATTGACATACAGAGGGAACTGACACCTCTAACACATCTGTTGAAAAATCTAGATAACCCTGTATTATAAATTGAGAGCTGGATATGCATAGGGAAAGGACATACATTGCAGAATGAATGCATGCGCGCACTGCAGTACCTCAAACGTAATCTACTCTTTGGTTATATTGATCAGATTTTATTTAGAGGTACAGAATGGTAACAGGCTCTTCTGGCTCAGTGAGGCTGTGCCACCCACTTACATCCATGTAACCAATTAACCTGTTAATTCACCTGCCTTTGGAATGTGGGAGGAAACCCGAGCACCCAGAGGAGACCCACGCAGTCATGGGAGAAATGTACAAGCTCGTTACTGGCTGTGGCAGGAATTGGACCCAGGTCACTGGTGCTGTAGAAACGTAATGTTAACCGTTGTATCATAGTGTCGCCCTACGTTTTCTACACATTTTCCTGCCTGCATGTGCAATAGATTATAAGCTAGGATTGAAAGGTAAAATTCTCTCTTCCTTCAGCCACAGAGACAGAGGCTAATTTTACTTGTCTTAACCCCTGACGTGGTTGAATCAATAAAGACAAAGAATTAAACCTGAATTTCTTCTGCTCTAATATATACACAGTGGCCACTTTATCAGGTACACCTGTACACCTGCTTGTTAATGCTAATATCTAATCAGCCAATCATGTGAAAGCAACTCAATTCAAATAGCATGCAGACACGGTCAAGAGGTTCAGTTGCCATTCAGACCAACCAGCAGAATGGGGATGAGATCTAATCTAAGTGTCTTTGACTGTGGAATGATTCTTGGTGCCAGACCGGGTGGTTTGAGTGTCTCAGAAACTACTGATCTTCTGTGATTTTCTCACTTATCAGTTTATAGAGTTTACAGAGAATGGTGCAAAAGTACAGAAATACTCCAGTGACTGGTAGTTCTGTGGCTGGAAATACATTTTTAATGAGAAAGGTCAAAGGATAATGGCCAGACTGGTTCAAGTTGACAGAAAGGCAATAGTAACTCATATAACCACACATTACAGCAGTGGTGTGCAAAAGAGCAACTCTGAATGCATAATATATCGGACCTTGAAGAGGGTGGGCTGCAGCAGCAGAAGACCCAAACATACTGTAGTTACCACCATAACCATTAAGCCATTTGTAATACCATGTTCTTCATGCACTAATATACTACAGACATTTTATTTTTCCTTGTATGGTCTGAAAGGTAACATTTTCTTTTAGAAATTTATGATTCCCATTTCTCGTCAGCCTCTTGGAGTCAAACATTTTAATTGTGTTGGACAGGACATCCTTGAATTTTTGTTGAAAATTCTGGAGTAGGGCTTGAATGCATAACGCAATTACTCAGAAGTGACATTCACTGAACCACGGATGTCACTTAGTGGTTTACAGGGGCGCTGACTTTAAAGCCATGACTTGGTGTAAAATACCACCAATGTTGAAAAATGTACTGATAACTGAGCGAAATAATGTACAAGTAACTGTTTGAAATGATTATTTCTAAGGCTTTTAGGAGAAATTTTGACAAATAGGGCAATTACATGATACGGTTAGAGACTCGAGTGAATTGGCAATGCTGTAGTACATTAACATGCAAATATTAATGCATTAAGATCAAAATGAATCTAAAATTGAAAATAAGTGGCCTACTTTGCACAATTCTAACATAAATCTTTATGGTTATCATGAAAGGGTTGCATAAGTCAGATAAATGAGGTATCTAATCGTCTCTTTACATCCCTATCCCTGCCAAGATAGCCAATTTTGCACAGACATTTAATTATTTAGTAGGGATCCCCATCTGTGTGCAATGTATGAAAGTGTCAAATGCAATAATGAATTGTGGGGTTTTTACTTAGTTGGCACTGAGAAATTGGTGAGGAATGCAGTGCAAATTGCACATGAAATAGAGGAAGCTGGCTGAGGAGTTTTTGTTTTCAACTCAGTTAGAAAGTTTTGATCACGAGGAACTGCCGAGCACAAAGGATTTCTAGACATCACTGATCACATACACCTAAAGTGCAGCGTAAATTCCCTCTGCAGTGCTTTCAATACTTGTCATTGTGTAGACTATATCTACAAAATAAAGCTTTCTGCTAATATAATGCATGTGCTTGCATTACCACAGCTACTGAGTTTTTCTTTGCAATGGTGCATACAGGTACTTGTGCATATGACAATAAATTTAACTTTAACTTCTGTACCTCCTCATTTCAGCAAAATTCCCAAATATCCCAAATGGGAACTGTGCATCTTTCTCAACCTTTATATTATTTACACTTTGTTTTTCCTGTTTGGTGCAGCCCTGTTTTTGATTTACATTGTTCTCTCTTCTAATTTCTTGTGGTTTGGTGATGTTTTATGCACGTGGCCAAGTGGTTGAGGCATTGGTCTAGTGATCTGGAGGTCGCTAGTTCAAGCCTCAGCTAACGCAGCATGTTGTGTCCTCGAGCAAGGCACTTAACCACACATTGCTCTGCAACGACACCGGAGCCAAGCTGTATTGGCCCTTGCCCTTCCCTTGGACAACATCGGTGGCATGGAGAGGGGAGACTTGCAACATGGGCATCTGCCGGTCTCCCATACAACCCTGCCCAGGCCTGCAACATGGAAGCTTTCCAAGGTGCAAATCCCTCGAGACTAACGGATGCCTATATGTCCCTTATACATTTGACACCTGCAAGTCTCCCCACCCTCATTCTCACAACTTTCTACACGAGCACCATTGTGGTGCTGGCTGTATCATTGTGTGGTACAGAAGCTGCAAGTCATTGGACCGCAAGACCCTACAGAGGACAGGAGAACCCTCTGAGAGGATCAGCACTCTCTCCCTGCACCCCTACTTGTGACATTTACTGGGAGCGTTGTAGACGAAGGGCCCAAAGCTTTTTTGAGGATCCCTACCACCCGTCCCACAATCTCTTTGACCCACTACCATCAGTAGGTGGAGGAGCTTCAGGACTAGAACTGCCAGACTGGGTAACAGCTTCTTCCCTCAGGCTGTGAGACTTATGAATACCCTGCTATCTCTGAAGTCTCATCACTAGGACAGTGAGCTGTTTACTGTACAGTGCACTACATGCATTTTGAATGTTATTTTATTAACTTATTTATGGTAATATTTTGTTTTATGTGCTGTATGTGATATACAGTGCCTATAAAAAGTATTCATCCCACTTGGAAGTTTTCATGTTTTAATTGTTTTACAACTTTGAATCACAGTAGATTTAATTTGGCTTTTTTTTGACACTGATCAACAGAAAACTCTTAAATGTGAAAGTAAAATCTGATCTCAAAAAATTGATCTGAATTAATTAAAAATATAAAACAATTGTTGCCTGGGTGCTTCACCTCTCGCAGCTGTATGGGAGAGTGGCAAAGAGAAAGCCACTGTTGAAAACACTCACATGAAATCTCAGCTGGAGTTTGCCAGAAGGCATGTGGGAGACTCTGAAGTCAGCTGGAAGAAGGTTCTATGGTCTGATGAAACCGAAATTGAGTTTTTTGGCCATCAGACTAAACACTATGTTTGGTGTAAGCCAAACACAGCACATCATCAAAAACACACCATCCCTACCGTGAAACATGGTGGTGCTGTATCATGCTGTGGGGATGCTTCACTGCAGCGGGCCCAAGAAGGTTTGTGAAAGTAGAGGGTAAAATGAATGTGGCTAAAATCAGGGAAATCCTGGAGGAAAACAGGATTTGTTTGCCAGTAAGACAAGACCCCAAGCATAAAGCCAAAGCTACACAGGAATGGCTTAAAAACAACAAAGTTAATGTCCTGAAGTGGCCAAATCAGAGTCCAGACTTCAATCCAATTGAGAATTTGTGGCTGGACTTGAAAAGGGTTGCTCACACACGATTCCCATGCAGTCTGATTGAGCTTGAGCAGTTTTGTAAAAAAGAATGGGGTGTGGCGACCCACTTCCCAGTGCACTCGAAGCGGCTCACAAAGTGGCGCGCGCTGGCATTGAGGCCGGTCCCAAAAAGGGCACCAAGTCTGCTTCACCAGCAAGGGGAAAAGCCCACACGCGGGACGGGACTGCAAATACAGTATTCCTGCCCGGGGAGGGCAGGATCAGGAAGGACCTTCGCCAACAATAAGCCATGGTTTACCCCCAAACTCAGACATCTTCGCCAAGGTAAGGAGGACGCCCACAGGAGTGGGAATAGGGCCCTGTACAGGCTGGCCAGAAATGCACTGACCAGAGAAATCAGAGTGGCCAAGCGGCTCTACTCCGAAAAGTTGAGGAATAATTTCTCAGCTAACGACTCATTGTCGGTGTGGAGAGGTCTGCAGGAGGTCACTGGCTACAGGAGACGCACTGCCCCCTCTGCTGAGGTTAACAAAGCTTTGGCTGACGACCTTAATACCTTTCACTGTAGATTTGAGAGGGTCCATCTTACACCTGTCCCTCCCCCCTCTTCTGTCTCTCTTCCTCCCTTCCCTCGACCATCACTCACTGGCACTCATCCCCCAATTACTGCAATCACCTCCCCACCATCTCTGCCCAGCCCCCCTAGATCACAGCTTAGAATCAGCGAAGGAGAAGTATGTCAACTGTTCCAGTGACTTAAGACCCGAAAATCTCCAGGCCCAGATGGGGTCTCCCCCTCCTGTCTACGAGCCTGTGCTGATCAGCCGGCTCCCATCTTCACTCAGCTCTTTAATAGATCTCTGGAGCTGAGTGAGGTTCCGACTTGCTTCAAGCGCTCTACCATCATCCCGGTCCCCAAGAAACCCACCATCACAGGACTGAACGACTACAGACCTGTCGCACTGACATCTGTGGTCATGAAATCCTTTGAACGCTTGGTGTTGAACCACCTGAAGACCCTCACCAGCAGCCTGCTGGATCCCCTGCAGTTTGCCTACCGGGCAAATAGGTCAGTAGACGATGCAGTCAACCTGCGACTGCACTATATCCTGCAACATCTGGATCATCCTGGGACCTATGCTCGGATGCTGTTTGTGGATTTCAGTTCGGCGTTTAACACCATTGTCCCTCATACCCTCTGCTCCAAATTGTCTCACCTCACTGTGCCACCTGACCTCTGCGATTGGATTTACAGCTTCCTGACCAACAGAAGTCAGCAGGTAAGGATGGGACAGGTCACCTCGGATACTCGAATCACCAACACTGGCGCCCCCCAGGGGTGTGTCCTCTCTCCACTGCTGTTCTCCCTCTACACCAATGACTGCACCTCCTCCAACCCCTATGTGAAGCTTTTGAAGTTTGCAGACGACACCACCATCATCGGACTTATCCGGAACAGTGATGAGTCTACATATCGTCAGCAGGTGGATCAACTGGTGCTCTGGTGCAGTCAGAGCAATCTGGAGCTGAACACGCTCAAGACAAAGGAGATGATAGTGGATTTCAGGAGACATCCCCCCGTTATGTCCCCCCTCACAGTCCTCGGCAGCCCTGTGTCCACCGTGGAGAACTTTAGGTTCCTGGGAACCACCATCTCTCAGGATCTGAAGTGGGAGCAGAGCATCAGCTCCATCCTGAAGAAGGCCCAGCAGCGGATGTACTTCCTGCGGCTCTTGAGGAAATATGGTCTGCCTCAGGAATTGCTGCTGCAGTTCTACACTGCAGTCATTGAGTCTGTCCTGTGCACCTCCATCACTGTGTGGTTTGGAGCCGCCACCAAGCAGGATAGAACCAGACTACAGCGCACAGTGAGGACTGCCGAGCGCATCATTGGAGCCTCCCTGCCCTCTATTGTGGACCTGTACTCTTCCAGGTTGAAGAAGAGTGCGGGGAACATCATACAGGACTCCTTCCATCCTGCGCAAGGACTGTTTGAACTGCTTCCGTCTGCTTCATATCCCTCCAGACTAAGACTAATAGGCACTGGAGAAGTTTTTTCCCTACTGTGGTCACTTTGCTGAACAGTTAACTGCCGGTTAACTGTCAGCTAACTATTACTTGGATTGCACTACCTGTATGTATAATCTATATTTTCATTTATATTTATCATTATTATTGTTATGAGCAGAGAGACAACATCTGCTGGAAGTAAATTCCTTGTATGTGCACAGGTACTTGGCGATTAAAGTCTGATTCTGATTCTGATTAAAGCAAGGCTGCGAAGTTTGGATAAGCCTCTTTTGCAACTGCAGCTCGTCGACTACGTGTCGTTATTTCAGCGCTGCATGTAGCACACCGCTACGGGGGAATATTTGCAGTATCCAAATATACAGAGCTGATAGAGATCTATCTACACAGACTCAAGGCTGTAATTGCTCCCAAATGTCCATCTACTAAATACTGACTTTAAGTGTGTGAATACTTATGCAATTAATTATTTTGTGTGTTATATTTGTAATTAATTTAGATCACTTTGTAAAGATCTGTTTCATTTTGACACAAAAGAGTCTTTTTCTGTTGATCAGTGCCAAAAAAAGGCAAAGTAAATCCAATGTGTTTCAATGTTGGTTGTATATACGTACAGTTGAATGACAATAAACTTGAACTTGAATTTACCTCAGCCTCACTTTGCATTACAATGAATTTTGTTGTTATATTGTTCTAACTCAAAGGTTCAAAGGTGCATTTAATGTCAGAGAACTGTATATAATATACATCCTGAAATGGTTTTTCTTCACAACCGTCCACGAAAACAAAGGGGTGCCCCCAATGGATGAACGACAGTTAAATGTTAGTACCCCAAAGTCACCCCCCCACCAGCTATCCTCCCTCCCGCGAGTAAACGGTAGCGAGCAACAATTCCCCCTCCCCCCACCAAAAAAAAGCATCAGCACCCGCCACCAAGCTCTCAAGCATGAGCAAAGCAACAGCAAAAACACAGACTTGCAGTACCCCAAAATTCACCCGGTATTTGACATATGTTCTTTCTTGTAAAAATTGTGCCTATTTTGTCCTTAATTTATGCTGTTCTTGTCAGTTTTGCATATCTGTTGCTATATGTGAAACACGCTGGTTTCCTCGAATGTGTAAGTTTAGGGAAGACAATCTCCAGCCCCGCCAAACGCACAAACCCACTCCAAACCTCAGTTTGTGTGGATGCTGTGTCAATTGCTACCCTGTTACAAATTAATGCCATGAAATTTCAGACAGTACACAGCATGTAATTAAAGGAATTATATTTATGAATCTTAACCAAAGGTTAGTAAAGAAGAACAAAAAGAAGAGAGCCCATTCTAATTAAATAGTCACATGTGCACAAGTTAGAGCTCATCCTGAACTTCTCTGTCACTCATGCACTAAGCTCTTGGTTAACGTGAACACCCACACCACTTTCTGAACATCGCTCACAATCCACCTTGAGCAAACGGGTCTCGTACTGGATCGTACTCTACGACCGGTTCTCTCCAGTGTCTTCTCTCTTCACCTTCTCTCGAACAAAAGACCAAGACCAACCTTATTGTCCCTCACCAAGAAAACCCTCCCTCTAATTGGATGGCACACCTTCTCCATCATCCCTTATCTTCAACGATAACCCAAACAGGCTGAAAGCAGAACAGCTCTTGCAGAGGTACTCAATGAAATACTTGCAGCATAACAGTAAAGATGTGAACCAGGGCATTAAATATGCCTGATGCTGAAGCAAGTAATTTTTTCATGGTAACCATGCATCCATGTACTTGTGCATATGGCAATAAACTCAATTTTGACTTTGACTTTGATCTCAGAAAATATCAGGTGGCAAATTTCACTCATTGGTAGCATTATAACCTCCAGTTAAGAAGGTTGTGGGTTCAAGTCCTCCTCCAGCAACTTGAACACCTAATCCTGGCTGACTCTAGAAATAAGAGTGCTTTCAGTGTCACAAGTGAAGTGTTTTAGGCCGGATATATTACTAATGCATTGTCTGGATGTAAAAAAGGTGGCAGGCACGATTTCAGGTCAATATTTCTCCGTCAACAAGCATCACTGAAAGAGATAAGTCAGATCTATTTTACGTTGTTTTTTTTTCATATAGGAAGCTACAAAGGAAAACTTGGCTGTAAAACTCTTCGGGACACTTTGAAATTATGACATAGGTCAGTTAAATGTAAGTGTTTCGCTTTAAAAAACTTTCAAAAGTCATGAGATTGACAGATCAAGTTTAAAAATAGCACAGGAGACAGGTTCCCAGGGAACTTAAAAGATGTGTGGGAAACAGAAGCCAGTATAAATAAAGACCAGGGGACAAATAACCAATAATTAAAACGGGGTGCAGGAAACAGAAATGGAGAGTTTAAGCAAGCATTTTTATCTAAATAAAGCATAATAAATTAATTCAGCATAAATAAAATGTTAAATTATTGAATATTAACTACATTTTGAGAATATTCTTTCTCTAAATTGAGTAGATTTCATAAATAGAGAAGTGTCGACACTGAGCTGGTGAAAACACATTCTGTGGAACACTATAGATTCAGGAATTGGCATCAGTTTGAGGAAGTCAAGCTCTGGAATTTGGAGGATAAGCCACAGCTAACATGAAGATGAGCATTGCATGAGTAGTGAGTTTCAGGAGATGATCACACTGCAGGTGTAAAGTGCAGGTAGAGAAGAAATAGGTGACTTCCAAGTAGACAAACAGGAACCAGCAGATAGTCCACAAAACTTATTGGGTCAAATTTGGTTAAAATGGGGAAACTGGAGTTTCTGCTGAACATTCCAGACATTTTGGGTTGCCAGGAGACCCAATACAGGGAGTGGTCTTTTCTAGTTTCCCTATGGATCATCTGTTCTGCATTTGAAGACCTCTGATTTGCGTTAGGGAGAATACATCAAGAGCAATATCCTCTTTTGTCAATTTTTCTGATATGGCTTTTTCCAATCGGAAATAGGACAATCTGTCAGCATTTCCATGATTAGTTGTCCTCTTGAAATCGATCTTGTAATGATGGTGTCCAAGAAACAAAGGCTATCTCTTTTTCTATTATTGGAACACTCTTCTGTGGATTGAAAATGGATGTAGGAGACTGATGATCCATAATGAGGATAAATTCTCTCCCATACATGTACTGATGGAAATGGTTTACACCCCAACCAGACTTGTGGCCTCTCTGTCAATTTGTGCATAGTTGTTCTCAGCAACAATAAGGGAACATGATGCAATGGATAAGGGGTGTTCACTTTCATCACTCAGGACATGCAATATGACTGCACTTATACCATAAGCCGAGGTGTCACAGGCAAGGTTCACTGGATAATGTGGATCATAACGTGTGAGTACAGTGTCTGATGTCAACATTTCTTTTGAATTTTAGGAAGCTACCTTGCACTGCTTTGCCCATTGCCATTTCTTCCTGATTTGTAGTAATGAATTCAAGGGGTGAACCACAGTAAGTGATAATTGGTTTAAAAAATTCTCACTTATTGTATCATGCTCTGAGCCCATAATACAATTTTTTTTTAGCACCGTCTTGAGATTTTGGACATGTTCCTTGTCATCCTCACCAGTAACAATGATGTCATCCAGGTAACACTGAGTGCTTGGGCAGCCTTGCAGCACCTGGTCCATTGCTTTCTGCCAGAGTGTAGACACAGATGCTGCTCCAAAAATAAGCCTAATATAGCAATAATGCCCTTTTTGAGTGTTTATTGTGAGAAACACTTTAGACTGTTCTTGTATCTCTAACCTGTAGATAAGGCAAGTCCACTTGGCTGAAGCGTTTCTGTCCTAAAAGGTATCCTCTATTCTGGGTAGAGTGTATTGATCTACTTTCAGTATTAAGATGATGGAGACTTTAAAATCACCACAGATCCTGACAGACCCATCCTTCTTGGTTTCTGGAACCACTGGCATTGTCCGTGGTCTCCACTCAACCTTGGAAAGAATTACTTCAGCTTCCATGCAATCCAGCTCACAGGCTACATTATCACGGCCGGTATAAAGAGCCTGACAACCTCTGTAAAACTTGGGTGTGACATTTTTCATTTAGCAGTATTTTACACCTGATATGTTTCAGTTTTCCACTGATACTTTTAAACACTACTATGATGTCATCCAGCTCTTTTCTTAATTCCCATCTCAGTTGACTCCATTGCAGGGGATGTGGCATGCAAATGCTGGATGGATCACCAAACAAGCTGTAGTTATTTCAGACAGTCATGGCCCTACAATGCTGGCCCTCCTGATTTTTTTTTAACCACATACAAGCCCAATGTTGTTTATTGCTTATTGTATTTCACTATTACAAATGTCATTCCTACAAGAGTTATCGTTTTTCCAGTATGTTCTTAGTTGGATATTTGCAGGATTCAATTCAGTATCTTTGAAATGCTTCTAAGCAAATTATACACCTTTCCATCTATTACACTCAGTAACACTAGCTCTCACTTCCCATTGGCTATTGCATTTGCTTCAAAATAATACTCAATTTGTTCAGTGTACATCATCTAATAATCTGTTGTGCAATCTAATGCATCTATTTTTCTGATATATCCAGCCATTTCTGCTTTTGTTGTATTTATTATTATCACCTAGTGTTCATTGTTTATGAATTCCCTGAATTTTGTCCATTTTCTGCCTTTTTTTAAACTCACTGTCTTTCGACCACTTCTGAAGAAACGCGTGCTGTACTTTTGTTTAACTGCACCACCTCGCTCCCCTTGTGAAGAAAAATATTGTGCTGTGCTTCAACAGTAAGGTGCCCATTTTGGGTTCCTTTTAAAATTACTTTTTTTGCCACTGTTATGTTTTGTTAATCCAGAAACCAATTGAAAGAAAAATACAGGAGCTGGGATGAACATGTCTACTTAATTTACTTTCCTTTTCTTTAGTGAGGCTCTCACATATGACGTGGTAGTGTAATGACATATGGCATTCACTATAATGAATTATTATATGCCAAAAAAGAATTCCTACTCAAATATTGCAGAAATATTAAATACACTACACTGCTCATTGACGTTTTATGTTTCTCACACCAGTATCAGTAAACTCTGCAGACTGTTGTATGAGAAAATCCCAGAAGAGCAGCTGTAGGGAAAATCTGGGATTTTCTTTTTTAACAATTAAGAAGGAAATCAGGAGGGCTAAAAGAGGACATCAGATTGCTCAGGCAGACAAAGTGAAGGAGAATCTTAAGGCCTTCTACAGAAATATTAAGAGCAAAAGGATAACCAGGGACAATTGGTCCTCTGGATGATCAGAGTTGTAATCTATGCATGGAGCAGACAGGGATGGGGGAGATCTTAAATGGAGTTTTTGAATTTGTGTTTACTTGGGAGATAGACATAGAGTCTATATATGTGAAGCAATGCAGCACCAAGACCAGTAGGAGGCTAGTACACAAATGGCAGGGACTGTAGTAGAGATACTTAAAACATCAGTAGCCACAGGTGAGGTTCTAAAGGATTGGAGGATAGCTAATGATGTTTTTTTGTTTAAGAAAAGCTCTATGAATAAGCCAGGAAATTATCATTATTCAGGATTATTCAGGAAAGCCAGGACATCAGTAGGGAAAAAGTTATTGGAAGGTATCCTAAAGGACCAGAGTATATGCTGTAGGTATTTGGATATACAGGGACTGATTAAGCATAGTCAACATGACTTTGTGTACTAAGTTATGACTAACCAATCTTACAGAGTTTTGCAAGAAAGTTTTTCAGTCATCTGGCATTCAAGATGGGGTAGTAAATTGGATTAGATATTGGCTTTGTGGGAGAAGCCAGAGAGTAGTAGTAGATGGTTGCTTCTCTGACAGGTGGCCTGTGACTAGTGGTCTGTCGCAGGGATTGGTGCTGGGTCTGTTGTTGCTTGCCACCTATTTCAACAATCTTGATCTTAATGTGGAAAACTGGTGCAGCAAACTTGCAGATGACACCAAGTTTGGGGGTGCAGTGAAGAGCAAGGAATCAAAGCTTGAAGCAGGACCTGGACCAGCTGGAAAAATGGGCTGAAAATGGCAAATGGAATATAACGCAGACAGCTGTGAAGTGTTGCACTTTGGGAGAACCAACCAGAGTAGGTCTGGTAGCATGTCAGACAGGTGAGCAGTAGGGCACTGAGGTGTGCGTAGAATAGATCAGGGAGTTCAGATCCATAATTCCTTGAAAGTGGTGTCACAGATAGATAGGGTCATAAAGAGCTTTTGTCACATTAGCCTTCATAAATCAATGTATTGAGTATTGGGATTGGGATGTTATACTGAAATTGTTAAAGACGTTGGTGAGGTCTAATTGAAGTATTGTATCCAGTTTTGGTCACCTACCTACAGGAAAGATGTATTTAAATAAGATTGAAAGAGTGCACAGAAAATTTACAAGGATATTGCCAGGACTTCAGGGCCAGAGTTAAAGGGAAAGGTGAATAGGTTAAGCCTTTAGTCGCTAGAATGTGGAAGATTGAGGGGAGATTTGATGGAGGTACACAAAATAAAGAAGGATGCAGGTGAGGTTAATAGACACAGGCTTTTTCCATTGAGGTTGAGTGAGACTACAACTAGAGGTCATGGGCTAAGGGTGAAAGGTGAAATGTACATGAGTGGGAATCTTCATGCGGTGTAAGTGCAAAGCGAGCTGTTAGCAGAAGTGGTGAATGCAGGCTTGATTTCAACATTTAAGAGAAAGTTAGATAGGTACGTGGATGGAGGAGATGTAGAGGGCTATTCTCTGGCTGCACATCAATGGAATTGTGCTGTAACGTTCCACAACTCGATGACTCCATACTAAAACCACTCCATCTAGCACCACCAATCAATCCACAGTCAAAATCACTTAGATCACATTTGATCCTCCATTCTGACACTTTTTCTAACAACTGAATCTACAGTTGAAACTGAACAGTTGAAAACATCTATATGTTTTTACAATAGCTGCCACATGATTAGCTGACTAGATACTTGCCTTAACAAGCGGGTGTACAGGTGTACCTAATAAAGTGACCACTGAGTGTAGATAGTTAACGATACTGAGAACCTGTAGGTAGATGTTAAGTAGTTAAGAGGCTAAAACGTAACACTTCAAAGGCAGATCACTCCCTGTTCCATAGAAATAGGAGGCAGGAAAATGCAGAGCTGAAGAGATATAGTCATAGAGTATTACAGCACAAAAACAGGTCCTTTGGCTTATCAAGTCCACATCAAAATATTGTTCTGCCTAGTCCCACCAACCTGTACCTGGACCTTAGGCCTTCCCACCCCCCCATCCATGTACTTATCCAAACTTCTCTTAAATGTTAAGATCAAACTCATGTCCATAACCTCTGCTAGCAGCTCGCTCCACACTCTCACCACTCTCTGCGCGAAGAAATTCCCCCTCAGTTTCCCCTTAAATATTTCCCTTTCACACTTAACCTATGACCTCTTGTTCTAGTCTCATCCAAACTCAGTAGAAAAAGCCTGCTTGCATTTACTATATTCTGTCTATACCTCTCATAATTGTGTATACAGCGCCTCCCCTCATTCATCTTTGCACCAGAGGATAAAGTCCTAACCTATTCAACATTTCCATATAACTCAGATCCTCAAGTGCCAGCAACTTCCTTGTAAATTTTAACCTTTTCAATGTTACCTTTCCTGGAGGTGGGTGACCAGAACTCCACTCAATACTTCAAACTAGGCACATTTCCAGACATCACAGGAAACAGGACTGTAGATTCCTGAGGGAAAGAGACCAGCTCTAGGAGTTTCAAGTTGATAATTAGTTTTGGAGAATGTACAACCAGATCAGTAAAATTGCATTTTGACAGTTTTGGGACAAATATCCTCATAGGAAGGTCCATTGTGTATAGGGACATATCAACGGAAAGAGGAAAAAAGGATGAAAGGAGGAGAAAGTATACAAAGAATATTGGAAGTTCAACAAGCAATTTACTGAGAACAAATGGTTATTGAATTTAAATTTCAATCAAAAAGTGTTCTCAAACCAAAATCAAGATACCTAAGTTTCAGGAGTAATTAATCATAAAAATGTGGGAGAAACAGAACTGTGAAGGAATGGGTTCCAAACCTTCTTGGAAACTAAGTATTCGGGGCATGTCAAAAATTATTAAAGAGGAAGTAATACAAAGCCCAACTCCACTTAATGTGGATAAATGATATGGTTCAGAGAGGGTGCATCTCAGATCACTAAGGAAAGTAAAGGTGGAAATTGTACATGTTCTGATCATAACCCTGCAAGGTTCAGGGTGATGATTGTGGTGTGGAAACTTGTAACTACACATTGTTGTTCCACAAAGGATACAGGGGCTGATCTAATTAACTATAGACTAATCAGTTTTACTCTGGTGGCAACGAACATTCTAGAAACAATAATCCAGGACAGAATTAGATACCAAATTTGGACCAAACTTTTGGCCACCTGTCTAAGCATCTTCTTCTGTGTCTTATTTGATAGTATTCCTATGATGCATATGGATAGGTTTTGGCACGTTAAAGACACTGTCCAATGGGAGTTGTTATTATGATTTATTTCTGGCTGGAATTAATAAGGATCACAGTTATAATAAAATAATTAGCAGTTACTTACACAAAGGGGATTGATTAGAGAAAGTCTTCATGGATTTGAGTTCGGCAAATTCTGTTTTACTAATCTGGTGAAGGTTTGTTGAAGGAAAAATGGTCTTTTTTAAGAGGCATTTAATGTGCATAATATATCACCAGGATTGAAGTTTACAGAACAAAAGGCTATAGCAAAGTGGACTAGAATTTAACTGAATAGTAGGAGACAGAGACTGTAAATAATGTTTTTTTTTATCAAACTGGACGAATGCATACAGCAGAATCCCCCGGGGGTCAGTAAAAGGACCACTAGTTTTCTTTGCATGTATTAATGGTTTAGTTTTGGGTTTACAATTTCCAAATCTGCAGATGACTAAACATTTGGAGGCTAATGAACATGAGGACAGTAATTGTTGTGACTGTGACTAAGCCACTGGAAAATGAAGCTGGTGAATACAGAAGTTCTTTATTGATCACAACATGCTGCCGTTCTCTTGGACACACTCTCAGAATCTCAAACCTCAAAGAACATCAAGGTTTTATATACCTAAAAATACATAATAAGAATAAAGAGGTTTCAACATAATTTCAATAGTTATAATGATGCTGTTTACTTCAATATTTTGAGTCCAACAAATGGTTTCAATGAAATACAAATTTACAGCGGGGAGCACAGTATAACTGAAAGACACCTTTGCTGAGATGAACCAATTCACATGGATGGTCTGCAGCCTTCTGAGGACAGACAGCCCATGCACAAAGAATTAGAGTTGTGAAGGCTGTCTGTCAGAGGTGTACAAATAGTCCAATTTTTGATCAAACAGATATGCCTATGATCATGTCTGATGAATAAAGTGACTGAAATAAGTCTGGTCCTTCCTTGATCTCTATCACAATTATGCAAAATAACTTAGCTGAAGATGTCTGAATTCTGGCCATTCAGCATAACCCCATTGTTTACTGTCAGTAAATATGATGTTATCCAATTTGCCTGATGGTGATCTCTCATCAAGCTTTGCTGAACTTGTTGACCTATATTGGTTAAACACAATACTGTTTTGCAATTTTCATTTTCATTTTCAAATCCGTTTGTGCCGCATCTCCAGTCCGATAACTCCCCGAGGTAGTGAAAAACAAAAATGATTGCAGATGTTGAAAATCTGAAATAATTTGCTGCATGAGTACTTCACATTTATGTTCTTGTTTTTTGGGATTCAGTGTGGAGAAAACCCTTCAAGCCATGCTGCCCAGCAATCCCCTGATTTAATCTGAGCCTGATCACAGGACAATTTACAATGGCCAATTAACCTACCAAATGGTACGTCTTTGGATTGTGAAAGGAAACCAGCGCACCGGGAGGAAACCTACATGGTCATGGGGAGAACATACAAACTCCTTCCAGGAAGTGGCAGGAATTGAACCCAGATTGCTTGTACTGTTAATCATTGTTGTAATCACTACGCTATTGTGCTGCCCCTGGTATCAACCATAGCAAGATCAGGGAGGGAGTGATATGATGATATTCTAACACAGGTTGACATTATGAGAATGATTCCAGGAATGAAAGGGTTACTGTATGAGCAATGTCTGGCAGCTCTTGGGCTGTATTCCCTGGAGTTCAGGAGAATGGGGTGGGGGGGGATCTCATAGAAACATTCTGAATGTTAGAAGGGCTGAACAGATTAGGTATGGCAAAGTTATTTCTCATGGTAGGGGAGTCTAGGACAAGAGGGCATGACCTCAGGATTGAAGAACGTCCTTTTAGAACTGAGATGTTGAGAAATTAGTTTAGTCAGAGGATGGTAAATCTGTGGAGTTTGTTGCCACAAGTGGTTGTGGAGGCCAAGTCACTGGGTACATTTAAAGCAGAGATAGATTGATTCTTGATTAGCCAGTGCATCAAAGGGTATGGGGAGAAGGGAGAGGAGAGGGCATGACTGGAAGAATAGAAACAGCCCATGATTGAATGGCAGAGCAGACTCGATGGGCTGAATGGCCTACTTCCATTTCTGGCTTATTGATCTTCCCAAAATTTAATTCCACCACCATTAGCAACGGATGCTTCTTTAGAGACTAGAATTCCCTTAGCATCTTTTCTTCCTCTGCATCAAACTTTCCTCCATTAAGATGTCCATTTAAACCACCAGTTCCCAACTTTTTATATGCAATAGACCCCTCCCATTAACTGAAGGGTGCATGGACCCCATGTTGGGAAGCCCTGCTTTAAATCTGCCTCTTTGAGCTTGTCTTTGATTATCTGCCCCTATTTGTGTCTCCACGGCTTTGTTGTTTAATAACACACGAACTGTGTTAAAATGCTATAATTAGGTAAGTTCCTGTCAAAGTTGCTGTATAAATTTTAGGCTACTTCATTCCAGTCTCATTTTTGCAATTTTCAAACCAGGTCAGTCAGGATATCCTGTATATTGAAAATTTACCTCGAACGGCTTTCCTAGCCCAGCACAAAAAGCAAGCTGAACCACCTATGAAGAGTTCTCACCTCTGGGACTACCCCTACTGGGACAATGAGATAAGTGAAGCAACTAAATCCTATTCTCCATCTGAGAGGATTCAAAAATTAGCAAGTAAGAACATATCAAATTTAAGTATAGGAGCAATTGCAGAATTCTTCATTTTGAAAGCACAATGGGGACAATGAAATTGATTTCTAATAGAGCATAGAATTATCATTAACATTCTTTTATATTTAATTTACATGAATAAAGATTGGTGCAATCTATTCAAAGGGATAAGATGCTATTAGTTCAGTCAGTGGTTATGAGAGGTTTCAGATTGGATAGTAGGCACCCTGAGGCAGAACACCATCAGAAAGAAATCCCTGAGGCTACTTATGTGCAGATGCAGATATGATCATTATTAGCCCTTCAGCCATTAGGTAGTTGTTGGGTAAACAGTGAAATTATGATACAAGGGAATCCCAAATCTATGCTCTTCAATAATAGAATGCCAGGGAAGCATTAATAGCTATTTGTATTAAAACAGTTTAACAAATGATTAATTTTGAACAAAAACATCTACCTAGTCATTCACCTGTTTTTACATTCCCCTCTAGTGCTACAATGTGAGTAATACTTTATATTTTATAGAGCCCAAGGGAGACTATGCAGGCTACATTCTCAATAGATCATTAGAGGAACCAATATCAGAAAGTACCTTGAACTATTCAGCCTCTGAAAGAATCCAAGAGCTTGCTAAACCAAAGATCTACACTGCACTAGCCAAGATTGAAAATCCATTCACAGTTTCCGAAGCAGCAAAAAAGGCAGTCGCTTCACCTAGACTGGAAAAGCTTGCCATTGCGATTCCTAGAAAAGTGACGCTCAAGAAAACTGGATAAATTCATTCCAAGCTGAAAAACATCCCAATGTTTTATTTGTCTTTGTACCATTTTGCAGTATTTACTGTTTTTTCTTTCCCCTCCTAGTGGATTGAACTGAAGGTTTGGGAGACATTTTTGAAGGAGCTTTGTTGAGATATTGTAGTGAATATTTACTGAATGAACTGCAGCCATAACAAGCTGGTGGTGGAGCAGAAGGAAGAGGTAGGATTAAGCCATTCAGCCCCTCATACCAGCACTGCCATTCAATAATGACACACACAAAGTGCAGGAGGAACTCAGCAGGTCAGGCAGCATCTAAGGAAATGAATGAACAGTCGATGTTTTGAGCCAGGACCTTCTTCACGGCTGAGTAGGAAGAGGGAAGGCACCAGAATAAAAAAAGAGGAGAACTAGAAGGTGATAGGTGAAGTCAGGTGGGTGGCAGAGATAAAGGGCTGGAGAGGAGGAAATATGAGAGGAGAGGAAAGTGGACCATAGGAGAAAGGGAAGGAGGAGGAGCGGTGGGAAAGTGATAAGCAGGTGAATAGAGCTGAGGGACCAGAGTGGGGAATAGAAGAAGGAACGGGGAGGGAAAAATTACCAGAAGGAGAAATCAAAATTTATGCCATCAGGTTGGAGGGTACCCAGATGGAATATAAGCTCCTTCATCCTACAGGTGGCCTCATCTTGGCTCAAGAGGGAGCCATGGAACAACACATTGGAACGATAGTGGGAATTGGAATTAAAATGTTTGG